>NC_134646.1:17452795-17764670 GCF_030463565.1 Pelecanus crispus
TTCCTTCTTTCCCTTCCCCTTCCCTTCCCTTCCTTCCCTTCCCTTCCCTTCCCCTTCCCTTCCCCTTCCCTTCCCTTCCCTTCCCTTCCCTTCCCCTTCCCTTCCCTTCCCTTCCCTTCCCTTCCCTTCCCTTCCTTCCTTCCCTTCCTTTTTTCTTTTCTTTTCTTTTTTTCTTTCTTTTTCTATTTCTATTCTATTCTATTCTATTTCTTTTCTATTCTATTCTATTCTATTCTATTCTATTCTATTCTATTCTATTCTATTCTATTCTATTCTATTCTATTCTATTCTATTCTATTCTATTCTATTCTAATTCCATTCCATTCCATTCCATTCCATTCCACCCACTTGTCTGCTGAACATCTGCTTCTTGCTGTGGCAGTATTAATCACAAGGAAGAACACTTTTGCAACAGAAGCTGATACAGGGAAGGTGGTGATCATGGAGTTGACCCTTCCATGTTGTTCTTCTCTTATATTTGGGTTCATACATTTCTTTCCCCTTCTTGAATCAGTTTCAGTTATTTTAAGGTCATTTTATTGCCTGATATATTTTTGGTATTTTGTTCATGGTTAAAATGTTTAAAATCATACTATATGGGAGAAACACATTTTCTGCTACTAATATACAGGTTTTCCAAAGACCCAAAAATCAGAACTCAGTTAAAAGGATCCCCAGTTTTTAGTTTAGCTTCATGGTCTTCTGCTTGCCTGACTCATGTTCATTATGTTACTGGCAATGCTAATGTCTCAATTTGGCTGAGATGAAAACTTGCACAGAAATAGTCCCTGTGCCCCACCTACAGGCGAGTCCATCCGTCCCTGTAATGCTGAAGAGCATATGCAGGTCCCACATATTCCCTCCTAAGAAGGGGAGTGAAAGCAGAGGTTCCAGCAGTTGAAACTCTGTTAACAATCCCAGATGGGTATGTATACTGTGTTTTAAATCTGTAGCTGCAAGGGAAGAGATGACAGAAGGTTTTTTGATCACAGTTCACAAATTTTCTGAATGAGCATTGACAGTGGCTGTAACAGCAGGTACAACCTCAGCAAGAGTACAGCCTGCTTCTCTACCAGGCCAGATAATTTCCTGGAATAACTTAGATACCAGAGTTCGGAATCCTTGTTGCAAACAAAACCTTAACAGTAACAATGGGAGTTCTCAATAAAAATCTGCTAACTTCTCAACAGAAAGGCACATAACAGGTAAAGGAGAAAAGATGATTTGCAGGTAATGCTATTTACTATAAATTAATATAATTTTATGCTTAATGAAAAAAGTTGTGGTTGGAAGGGACCTCTGGTCATAGTCCACGTGACAGTTTTCTTTCTTCACAGGTGATGGGGTATGGTAGTGATTTGTTTATATGATCTCTGTCAGAGCTGAAAAATTTTGTTGTATAGAAGGTGTTGAGCATCTTTTCCACCATATTATGCCACCATATTTTTCTGGCATATATTTTATTCCTGTGAATGCCGTATCAGAATCGTTGAGGTTGGAAGGGACCTATGGAGGTCATCTTGTCCAAGCCCCCTGCTCAAGCAGGGCTAGCTAGAACCTGTTGCCCAGGACCATGTCCAGTTAGGTCTTGAGTATCTCCAAGGATGGAGACTCCACAATCTCTCTGGGCAACCTGTTCCAGTGCTCAGTCACTCTCACATTAAATAAGTGCTTCCTTAACACATCACACTAAGTAGTCCTCTATGTTACAGAAAACATCCCCCAAATCTGTGAATTTTAATTTGTCCTTCATCTGGAGCATGGACTATTAGCAAAGAGGTATACTGGAACTGAATCTAAATGTTGTTTGTTCTTTACTGCAAGTCACATCTGATAAAATTTTGGAAAGGTTTTTGTATTACAGAATTCTACAGGGAGATCCTTCCTTTGACAACCAAGTGGCAAGAAGACTTCATAATAATCTTGCTGAATTTCCAAACATTTGGTATGTTTTCTTTCCATTCTTTCACAGGAATGATAGATGTGCCCTTCTGAGGAGTTGTGTATGAGGGGTTATTTACACTTGATTATTTCATGTTCACTACTTCCTTTTACACAGCACCTACTGTTACATTGCTTAATGTATTTTGAGGCATCATACATAAAATAAATGAATAAAACTCTATCAGTGTTTTGCCAAGCAAAGACAGATGTCCATTTACTCTGTTCACTGCAACAGGAGCTCATGTTTGAAAATGCCAAAAAGCCTAGTGACAGTAGGTAGCTAACAAGTCCCCAGCTAGCTAACATGCAAAAATCTGAGTAACCACAAAAACAAAGAAGCTGCATCTTGAGTGACCACCCAAACAGCTGATTACAGACACTGCTGGATCTGAACCACAGCCATTCCTTTCAATGATCATCCACAAAGAAACAAGGAACTAATCAGAATATGATGGCAGCATTTCCATAACAAAGATCAATTTCTTAGAACTGATGACAGCCCTGTGACAGAAAATTGATGATGGGAAGAAAAAAAGAAATTAAATTGAGTTCTTAACTCTCATTAAGTTTTAATAAAATGAAATAAAAATGCACTAGAAAGGTTGCCTGTGTGAGTAAGCACCAGAGTGGAGTATGAACTAATCAGCTGTATGCTATTGGATGCGCACCTCAAATAGCTGACAGTAATACCACCATAATACGAGAGGGGAAATCTGTGATTTTCATAGTATGAGAATGAGAGTTTAATCCTTACTGCCCACCCCCACAGTGAAAGTCTGATCAGGCAAGATGGACAGCCCAGTTATCACTAAGTGTCTGCACTTGCATAATACAAAGTAAGAAGGAAAAATGAGGAAACCTATGAAACTAATGGCATATAAATAAAAATATAATTCATAAATAATATATACCACAGTTTTCCAACCACAATTATAAAATAGTCTATTTTCTTTGCCATTTTAATTTAGTAAATTATTTATAAGGTTCCATATACTAAGGAATAATCCCAGTTTATTACGTTTTGACATAACTCTCTTTTAAATAAATTTGAAATTCATGAGAGCAGAATGTACATAATGATTGACATCAACAATAATTCACATCAGTCTTTCCAGTAGTGGTGAATGATGCTAGTACAGCTGTTATCTCCAAGTTCTGGGGAGTAGCTTTGTTACTCTTTTCTCTTATATTAGAAACCTTAATAGTTAGTGAAGATGAACTCTGTCGGTTTGGTTTTTAGCAATATTTCACATGTAGCCTCTTGCTGAAAACAAGGAAGCTTGCGTGTCTTCTGGAGACAGAATTAGTCCCACACAGTGGTGCTAGTTCACTGACAACCCATACAACACTTGAGAAAGTGATCCCTTCTCTTATGTGTCAATTACAACTTTTCACTGCACACTTTGAAAAATTACAAATCCTTGAACATGAATCTATGTGTGAGGATGAGATTTCATACAGTTGTTTCCTGTGTTACTGAAACACGATTAAGGAACAAGGATATCTATAACTATCAGCTCACAAGAATGCTACATTTTCAGGGCTATATTGTTATTAACTCATATTCATTCTGATATAAAGTCATTTTGGTCTATGAAGTTTTTTTAGAAGAAGAATTGGTTCTTGACAGTGGAAGCTTGGCACAACAAAGACAGAACATGCCCTCAGTTCTCTTAAAAGACAAGGGTAGTGAAAAAGGGGATTTCCTAACAAAAGATTTCCTAACAAAAGACTAGAACCTCACAGATCGGAACAGTTCCTCTGCTGATCAAAACCCAGAATCATTTCTAGGACATCAAGTGGAAGATTTCCAAGAGAACCTTCAATGGTGGAGATCACTGAAACTAATCGATTTCAGTGCTTAAGTATACACAATTCCTCTCCCTGCAGTTTCAACACACTTCCGCTATCTACATCAAAAATAACAGAATATAATTCTTATCTTTGTAGCAAATATTTACACATTTATCATGTTTCCTTTAAGTCTTCTCTAAACACAGTTATTTTAGTCTTTCCTGAAGGTGTCTGCATTTTTAACTTCTGATCATGCTGGTTGATACTCAGCAGACACATCTTTCCTTTTATTTATTTATTTTTTTAACATCATGCAAAATTTTCCAGTTAAGCCCTTACCAATGCTAAGTAGAACAGAATGATTGTTTTGCCTCTCTTATGAAAGATATTTTTATTTACATATTATAGTATAGTGCTGGCATTTTCCAAAGTTGTTTGAACACTACTTGCTCACGTATTTTGACTTGAATTGGTGGAAAACCTGCTTTCCCTCTAGACTGTTCAAATACCCTAAGGCCTCGGATTTATGGTAAAAAAGCAATCTACTTTTGATTTTCTTTGTAGAAAAACTTTTCTGAAAGTATTCCAAACAATCTACTTGCAGAAATGCATTCCTTTAACCTTTTTTGGGGGTTTTATAGTTACTTACATATTTACAATATGGCTTCACGTAACAACTGCCACTGGAGAAGGGCATCCAATTAAATAACCTTATTACCTTTCTTGCATAGATTCAGACTAGTATATCAATCCCCTAGGGCATCACAGGAAATCAAAGACAGCAGGGTTGAAAAGATTACTAGGGTTTCTAGTCCAACGTTATTCTAACAAAATATTAATTAAAACCAATCTACAGTGACTGGCCAGTGAGTATGCTTGTGGTAAGCAGCATCAGTAAAGTGAGGTTCCCTTCCGCGCATAGAGATAAGCATTAGTTTGGCTGTTTCCCCTTTACCAGCTTTCACAAAACCTAAAGGAATGTATTTTGGAGTTTGGGACTTTGACTCTTGACTCAGATTTGGCTGAAACTGGCCAAAAGATTCCAGGTTCTCTAGAGGTGGAGGTCAGGTCAGCAACCATATGGCACAACTGTGTTAAGCTCTGCTTTCGAAGGAATCTAACTATAGAGACGAGACTTGTCCTGGCAAAGATACCTACTTTGGAACCTGAGGCAAGCACACGAAACACCCCTAGACAGAAAAAGACTGGATAAGCTCAGAACAATGATTTTAAGTCTGTGAAGTGCTTAAGTTCTCCCCAAGGATTTTTTTTAGGCCAGTAAGTGCTGAAGAAAACCTGAGTCCTACAAATGATGCAAGAACTTGTACCAAAAACATCACTAAGAAGCCAGCTCTCAGCTTGGTATTCTTAGGGAAGTAAAAAACAAACAAAAAACCAAACCAGTGCTTGGCCTTCAATGAACTAAAGTACAGGGGGAATTAAAAAAATTCCTGAATCTCAAAAAAATACTGTGTTTATTCATTAATTATGTAAAATGTGTTCTGTCATCTTGGATATAATAATTATGGAAAATTTACCATCATAGTTATTTCTAGTAGTCATGCATTTGTGTTGTCTGCTTTTCTGGAAATGTTGGAAACATTTGCTTTTGTGTCTGTTACATGTTTCAGAAAAGTATTTATATTTACATACTACTTTTTATTATTGACTGAGCTTGGTAGCTTCTAACTGACCTACTTATTGTACTGTCTTGCCAAGAATAAGTTATGTACAAAGAACAAAGGTGAGCAGAATAGGCACCTTAATACTGATTTGGTAATACAATACAGAAATGCAGTCTTCCCACTCAAAACAGTATAGAAAGAACCGTTCTTTAGTGCCAGTATCAGTGAACGAGATTCTGTTCACAAGTCTGCCATAACCTCAAGAAAATCACTTAGCTCCACTGAATTTTATTGCAGCTGTAACACAGGGATGATCTTTCAGTTCCCTAAAATGTTTCTTATCCTTAAGCTTTAAAATCAAATTTATAGGTAATTCACCGACTGGTAGAAAATGGTAGAAATGGCAATTGGGGTATCAGACTTTACTTAAGATGGCCACTGCTGCTGCTGAGATGACTAATTCAGACCACTCTTCTAAGCTCTAGATAATGGTGGGAAAGGGAAGTACTGCACTAAATAAAATAGATGATTATCCAGGTGGAAAATAAAGGACTTCATAACTCGCCATCACTTGTAGAGGAACCTACCAGTTACTGAGGATATCAATAATACCTTAGGTTGCTTTGCCTCCTAAGACATTGGATGCAGAAGGAAAATTTAACAGCCCATTATCACAACCTCAATTTCTGTTCAACTGTTGGCTTGTGGGCTGAGTTCAGCCTCATTGACATCTCCTTGGAGGAGACCGGGAAGAGTTGCTTCAGCATTTCATAGTAGCCAAACAACTGAACGCTTCCTTCTGAGATGAGCTGCTGCCTCATCCACGCACGTAGCCCTGTGAACTATTAGATGCCACAGCAATGCAGCATGGGAAAGGCAAAAGAGACCTCACAAACAAGAATCTGGCCTCACGCTGCTAATTATGTCAACTCTGGGATAAGCAGTCTGACACCTTTAAGGGGTTTTGCAATTCACTGAGTAGAGTAGGAAATTTCCGTTCACTGTGCATACGTCCAATGAAAGTATGTTTTCAGTCATTTCCACAATACAGAGACAGCAACTATTACAAAAACCATGTAGCTTCATTATTTGAATAAATGTCTGCATTATTGGTAACTTGATAGTGGAAAGCCTGGGCAAACAATTGCAATGCAGAGGGAAAAAACGGAAAAAAAAGTCAAGAATTTAGTTGGGGGGGGGGGGGGGGGGGGGAAGGACCCCAGTCACTATTCCTTAGTACCTCTTACTCCATGTGGTTTCTTCCAGCATACACTTCTCAGTCATGCCTCAAACTAAAGTCTGCATTTGCCTCCTTCCAAGAATTTACAGCTGCAGTTCCTTGGGTATTTGACAGAGTAACACCAATGGTCCTAATTTAGTTCAGCACCTGTTTTGTCAGTGACTACTATGGAGCTGACTGGCATTTTAGCAGTTTTCACACAGCACTTCTAAAGCAAAAAAAAAAAAAAAAAAAGTCCAACAAATTCTTAAAATTAAGTACTTTGCATTATTCTTATGTCCACTGGAGTCTTCATGTCACAACCTGCCATCCATTTTTGGAATTGTTAAGTACCTCTCTACACCAGATTGCTCACTCTGTCCCGCCCTCAGGTGAGCATCCATAGAGGCGTGTTAGACGGGACTCTGTTTACAGCGGCTGTGTCCAGCGGTGAAGTTACCATAGCTGTCTCTCTTGGCATCAATTCCTGCAGCTTCTGCCCGAACTTCACGCTTCCTAACCTAAACCTCATCAGCTCCAGCTCTCCCTAGCGTCCCCGGGTTTGGCGCGACGCGGTGCTCCCCCGCTGTGACAGGCACCCACCACCCGCGCAGGCGGCAGGCATGCTGTGGTACCTCGGCAAAGGCCCGCCGGCTCCTTCCCTGAGCGGCTCGTTACTTTCTGCCCGGGGAAGAGGCGGTGCGGGAGGCTCTCCCTCCGCCGCCAGCAAGGCGCGGCTCGGCAACAGCGGCCGAGCTGAAGCGCACCGGCCGCGCGACTAACGGCTGGGCGCGCGCGGAGCCGTTACCACGGCCGAAACACCGGGCCCCGCCGGCGGGCAGGTGCGCGCTGCGCGTGCCCGATGCCACCCGCTCCGCGGCAACCGCCAGCCCCGCCTCCGAGCGGGAGAGACCATTGCCGGGGGGGACGGGGCAGGCGGAAGAGACCACCCTTGCGGGGGGGGGGGGGCTGCCGCTCCGTTACCAGCCATTGCCCCCTGCGCCGGCCGCGCTCTCAGCGTCCCCGCGGTGGGCGGGGCAGCCGCGATAGGCAGGGCGAGAAGCCAATCGACGCGGCCGCTGGGGTTGGGGCGGGGCAGCCGGAAGCGCTGCCAGGCGGAAGTGCCGCGGGGGCGGGTGCGCGGGGCGGTGCCGCGGTGAGGCGGGCCAGGGCAGCGCCGGGCCCCCCGCGGCGCCTAGGGGTGGGCCGGGACCAGCGGGGCTGAGGAGGGCGGTGTGGTGCCGAGCCGAGCCGAGCCGAGCCGAGCCGGCGGCCGATGTGAGCCGGCGGGGTGCGCGGGCGGCCCCGCCGGTGATGCGCGCCCCGCGGGAGCTGCCGGTCCCGGCGCCGGCCCGCTGAGGCGCCGCGGGCCGCGGGTGGGTGTGAGGAGCTGTCGGTGCCGCTGTGGCCGGCGGGGCGGCGTCGGCGCGGCCATGCCGTGCACCTGCGGGAACTGGCGGCGGTGGATCCGGCCGCTGGTGGTGCTGCTGTACATCGTGGGGCTGCTGGTGGTGGTGCCGCTCTGCGTCTGGGAGCTGCAGAAGCTGGAGGTGAGGGACGGGACGGGACGGGACGGGGCGCGGCGGGGAGCCCTGCGGCTGGGCCGGCGGCGGGGGGGGGGGGAGCCCGGGCCCGCCCTCAGGGCCGCCGCGGGGCGGCTCCGCGCCTCTGAGGTAGCTGGCAGCGCGCTTCAGCCCCCGGTAGAGCCCCGCCGGGGGAAAGAGAAGGTGGAGAAGTGCCGCGGGGCTGCTGTGCGCGTTTGTCGTGCTGGTAAAGCACAAACGAAGCCAGACGGAACAGGAGAGGATTTCTTTCTCCTTCCGGTTCAGTGATAGTTGGTGTTTAAGCAGTTGATACGACGCTGAAGAAATTGGAGTCAGCTTCTACGGGAGCACGGCTGGAGCTCTGCCGCTGCCCTGCCCAGAACTCCTGTTCTGACACTTAGTAGTCATGCTGGCGTTCATAACCTCATGTTTCAGGTACTTCTGTCTGAGCTGGGAGAACTGAGACAGTAGGTAGAGAAGCTTCGCTTTCGTGCTGGTGGTACCATAGTATGTCATGACAGTAGCGTATGAATTACGCGCACACATGATAGCATTACTTTTCTAACAAAAAGTAAAATTTTAACCTTAAAATATATATTGTCCAGTTCAATACAGGCTTATTCCACTGGAGGTAAGCTTTTTCATGGTATAATTTTAAGCACTTAATGACAGTAAGATCTCTCTTGGGTGTATTTTAAATTTCCAATTTTGAAACCCTGTTCTGATGCCTTTGTATGTTCAGCATAATGGATGTTTGTAATAAGTGGTATCTGACATTTCAAAATCATTAAATTTCATACTGGTAGAGAAAGTACTCCGAAGCGATCTTTGAACTGGAAAGCAACAGAAGACGTGGGATGTTAAAGTACAGTAGGGGATCAGAGAAGAAATTCTCAAAAAAAAACTTTGAGAAGAGTCCACTGTGTTTCTCAGTTTTTGGTACTTAGGATTATTAACGTAGTTATTTTTCAGAGAGCTTTGGTTTAAAATCTTAGCCTTGTGTTTTAGCAGATATTATATGTTTATATACATGCACATCTATTTCAGATTGTTACATGAAACTAGTTGAAACTGATTACTAGTTGGAACTTGATTCTAAAGCTAAAAATACTTGAAATCCACAAGCTTTCAGAAACTTTATAATGAAGCGCAGAGCTGAGACAAGTTCCAGACCTAAAGCAAGGAATCTGTTGTGGCTTTCAGTAAATTAAATAGTGAGCATAACTGTGTTTTTGTAGAACATTTTGTGTTTATTGGTGATGGTTTTGTTTGCGTGTGCAAGATTTCTCATCTTTTTTCTTTTAAATTTTACTCTAAGCCACATCAACAGATTGCAAGGGAGGCTTTGGGATTTTGTGTATTTGAAAAGGAGTTAGAAAAATGAAACTTAATACTGGGATATGTACTTAATGTCCATCTTAAAACTTTATTCACAGTAAAAAATAAAAAAGGAAAGATAAACTATTTTTCTTACTATACTAGTAAAACTTCAATGTATTAATACTGAAACTTTGATCTTGTGTTCTTCTTTTTCTTTGCAAGGTTGGAATTCATACCAAGGCATGGTTTATTGCTGGAATATTTCTCCTAATGACTATACCAATATCCCTCTGGGGAATACTGCAACACTTAGTCCATTATACTCAACCTGAATTACAGAAACCAATAATAAGGTAACATTTCACATTTTACCTGTGCTATAAATGTTGAATTTAATTCAGACTAAAAATACTTCTAGTAATATTAAATGTTCTTTTGTTATTGTAACAGGATTCTATGGATGGTGCCGATTTACAGTTTAGACAGTGTAAGTGTTCTCTTACTGTTAACAGCTCAATAAAATTCTGTTTGCTGTGGGAGTGAGGGAAACCAGTGTCACAGTTAGCAGAAGCTGTGCTGCATGGAGAGTCATAGTCCTAGAAACTTCTGGGCATTCCTATTTATGGAATATGTCAGAAGCACAGTTCTGGCGATATTACATTCTTCTTGCGGAGCTTGTGGGATCGCTTTTGGTAACCCTTCTTAACCCTGTCCTTGAGTATCCTTTATGACAGGTGTGGAAAAGGGTATGACAAGAGCCTGCCTTTGGTCCTTCCATCTTCAGTAACAGCTGAACTGGAAACCGGACTGATCCAAGTACTGGCTCAAAATCCGGTGCCTTACCTTTCTTTCCCGAGTTATGCTTAGTGCTAAAATTCTTCCTTTTTGCTTTGAGGGACCAAGGGTAAGATCCCACAAAAAAAATCCTTCTTTCTGAATACTTTTATGCAATAGATTCTATTGGCCATACCAGATATGGTTCATGTGAATACATCACCTGTGGAGATGATTTCAGCCAGAGCTAAGCAACAGACTAAATCTGTGGACTGCACAGGATGCGTGTTCGCATGTTGTCATCACCTCTTGACATTGCAAATACTTCTGTTTCCCCCATAAAAGACAGTTCCAGGAACTTTTGCTTTGATTTTTCTCCGATCTCTTGAGTGTGTATGAAGTGTCACCCTTATGTATGTTCTCAATTCTTTTTTTGAACGACTGCGATTTAGAGTATCTGAGAGTACAGGGGAGCAGGGAAGAAAACAACATTATCTGTTTCCTGTAGGGAATATCAACTACGTCAGGTTGATATTCAATTTCAGTTTTCCTTTGGAAGAAAATTGCCTGCTAATTAAATGAGCTCTAGCCAGGCATTCAGGGACATTTCTGACACACTGAAATCTTTCCGCAGTCTTCTGGGGGATCTTATGGCCTTTGCTGCATATATGGTATCCTCCTAGAGAGCTTAATCTGAGCTGAACATAAAGTTCTCTTCTCAGATTCAAATACTGTCTTCTCAGTTTACTAGATGCAGTATTATGTCTTCCACAAAGGTGTTACAGCATCTGTCATCTCTAGTATTTCTTAACTGTGATGAGGATGTGAAGCATCTTCCTGTAGTTCTAATAAGAAGGTCAGAGAAGTCGCAACATTCACTCTACTACAACCTAGGGAAGCAAAGTAAACTCAAAAGACCTGCCTCTATCCCATTCTCCCCCCTCCCCCCAAAAAAAAAACCCAAACCAAAAAAACACAGTAGGACAGGTTGCCCTGAACAGTGCAACAGCAGTGTGATACTCAAAACTAAAAATTGAAAGCTCTGACAGCTGATCCATAATCAGAGTTTTGCAAAAAAATCACTTTTCTGTCTGAAATTCTGATTTAGAGGGATGACTACCACTTTAAGGTTAATCTGCTGCTTTCTTCTATATTTTACAAACATGCCAGAACAAACATTTACATGTTAGATACCAAAAGAAATCAGTCATTATATTGACGGACTAAAAACTTAGTTCTCAAACCCATATTGACAATGACTGTGTGAATTTCAGGAAACAGTTCTATCTTGTCTGCCCCTTACAGGAGTAGGTTATATGTAGGGAACCATCTGCTTAGTTACTTTTAAGTGAAAGACTGAATTGTGTGGTCAAAGATACAGAGCATCTCTTGCGCAGTGCTTTAAGCACGCTTCAATTTGAAGCAGCAGAGATGCAATCTGAAGTTCTTGTATTTTTACAGAACGTTATTTTCTAGCTGTAGCATCACACTGTCATTAGCCAAATGCTGCAAGCCCTGTTTAATTAGTGCACGCTGTCTAATGAAGTATTGCTTGCTGAAGTAGCCAGCCAGTGTTGTCATTAGAATAATTTTTGTCTTTCTTGCATGTAACCTTTTGTGTACCTCTCTTCTTACAGTGGATAGCTTTGAAATACCCCAACATTGCAATATATGTGGATACATGTCGAGAATGCTATGAAGCTTATGTCATCTATAATTTTATGGTTTTTCTTTCAAATTATCTAACCAACCGGTATCCAAACCTCGTATTAATAATAGAAGCGAAAGATCAGCAGAGACATCTGCCGCCTCTATGTTGTTGTCCATCATGGGCTATGGGAGAGTGAGTATATGATACCACCTTAAAATTTTAAGCTGTGTAATCAGATACAAACATTGTGTTTTCATATTTAGTGGTATAACTGTTGTTGCTTGGCAGAGTTGGTTTATGTTTTGCACACATCTTGTTTATCAACTGTGAACCCCTATTGAAAGCTGTGAACATGTCTTCATCTAGCTGTAAAACATCCTATAAATTGCACTTAGTCACTAACATGCATTGACTCAGGTGGTGCAGAAGGAAACTTCCTTGTTTTTGAAAAATAATGGAAAAATGTCTCCTTGAATTTGCTTCCTTTGCTATCATATAATATTTGCCAAAAGTGTCATGTAGAATCGCAGGTAGACCAGATAGCCTATTGCTTTTACTTCCACAGGTGAAGGACGAAAGGCCATATGCCCCTGCACTGTTTGTTTCTGCATGCTTAATCTGATAAGCATCTCTCTTAAGAGAGTTGGATAAAGCTGTTTAAATGTTAAAGACAAACTATGAATGTAAGTCATTCTTAAACATCTTCAAACACAGCGAAAATGGCATTCTCTTTGTTTAGCCCAGCCAGAAGCTTTCCATGGCTAAAAGAAGTGAATCATTGGGTATTGCCTGTTACATAACTGTAAAAGTCTAGGTCTTTTGTGTATTGCCTATATACACACCATATACTGTAGCATCTGAAGTCCTGGAAGCAGAAGCTGAAATTACCGTGAAATAAAAATTTAGTCTAGTGAAACTGCTGAGAACAGGAAACTTCGTAAGTGAATTGTCTTTACATTCTTGTACAATTAATTTTGTGTTTCTCTTGCAGAGTTTTATTATTTAGATGTAAACTGGGTGTTTTGCAGTACACTGTTGTCAGACCATTTACTACCATTATTGCTTTGTAAGTACGCTCATAAATAATTAATATTGATCTTCAGGATGTAATTTCGAGTTACACTGGAAAGAATTTTCATGCCCTTTGTATTGAATCAAGGCAGTTTGAAAGCAGAGTCATCGTGTTACATGCTAAATGGGTCCTGGCAATTTGAATCAACCTATGATTTCTTTATGACTTCTCTATAGCAAAGGACTATTTGCAGAATTGAAATAATAAATACTTAATGCCTGCTGCTGAAGCAGTGGGAGAGAACGTGAAGTACTGTTTATGTGGGAAAGACATTTTTATGATCTCTTAGTTTTTAGAGTCTTTTTTTCCCCTCCTTCTCCCTTTTCTCATTGGCTTCAACAGTTGGGTATTTTTAAAGTCAGGTTTCATGTAACTTTTTAAATTTTATTAAACTTTGCATGTGACAAGCCTGACTGTGTGCCTTCATATATATCATATAACCCACTGTTGTAAAGAAATAGCAGGCAGTTATGAGTGTTGATGCTGAAAGCTTAATTTCACGAACTTTGTATTGATGGTCGTTGCTGTTAATTCTGTGGGACTGGAAAACATTGCTACTCACAAAGAATATCCATATAAATATTTATATTAGCTGTATGTGTTTTAACAATTAAAAGCAAAACAGCTAAAAAAAATTATGTTTCATTGTTGAATTCATTCAACAATGGGATATGTTAACCCTGCATTCAAACAGTGTTTCTCCTGTGGAAAATACAAGACAAACTTCCTATGCCATATGCTGTTGGAAACTGATTCTTGTGCAGACTCCCAGTGCCCATGTTTGAGTACCAAAAGAGATTTTGGATTCTGACAGTTGATTGATGTAATGAAGATTTAGCACTTTAAGAAAGCGATCTTTTACTACATAGTGATTAACTCTAAAAATTCTTTCAGAATTTGTGAACTAGTGGGAGTGTATGATGAAGGAAACTTCAGCTTCAACAATGCTTGGACTTACTTGGTTATACTTAACAACATGTCACAGCTAGTGAGTATCAACAGTACATTTTTGTGCTCTTTCAAGTCATCATATTAGTATTATGTGAATCTTCTATGTGAACTATTGACCATAATTCTGTTAATGTCTGATAATTCTTAGAGGTAGAATATTTCCCACTGTAAGTCAAAGTTACTATTTGTTAAATACTATATATGCAAAATACTAGGTAAAACGGATGATCTAAAACTTACATTATTTTTACAATGAAGCTCCATAAAGCAATAAAGTGTCCCACCTCTCTACCACAAATTATTTGATGGGTGAAGTGGTATGGGCCAGGCATGTTAGAGCTGCAGACTTGCCCCTCTGCAGAAGAGATGACTTCACTCGCCCCCGTAGCTTCTTCCCAGCACACATACAAAGAATCAGCAGCGGCTGTGTTAAAAGTAGTGTTACAAAGCTGGTGGTAAAAACATTGACAGGAAAAAATGGAAATGGTTCATACGGTGCTGAGATTCTGGCCTGCCTAACACCTTGTCTTGTTGGTTCAGCTGACAGATGATGTCAGGGTAAGGGTAAGATGTCAGCCTCTAGATGTGAAAGTTTCATTTTGGAGGTCAGGGATTGCATTTAGTGGCTTGATGGGAATGCAGAGGAATCATTTTCTGCTTCACCCAGGGCACATAACACATGAGCAAGAGGAGAGAGCAGCAGCTCTGGCTCCTTGCTGCTTAGCCTTCCAGCCTCCAAGCTTCTTACTTCTCTTGGCAACAGCAGCAGGAGTCAGAAGAGCACGACATCCCATCCAGAAAGGGCGTTATCCTCCTACTGCCACCCCTGTGTTTGATGGGTGACTGTTAGGGGAGGAACTGTAACTGCTTTCTGCTGTGACAACAGTCCGAGCAGCAGCACATACTTCTGCATGTCCTGGTTGACATGATTGCTTAAAGAAACTTAGCATTAAGAGGCTAGGGCAATGTGCGTGAAAAGGGGAGATCAGTTCCTTAGGTTTGGCTCTACATCAGTTCCATTGCTTGCAGTTGTCATTAATAGGAAACTTCTTTAGATTTGCAGTGAAGATTGCATTCATTGCCTCATCTCTCATAAAGAGGCAACATTTGAAGCGTTCTTAACAGAAGCTGGAAAGAACATGCTTTTTGTGCCATTTTCCCTAGAGATGTGCTTGGCATTGAAAAAATTGTATGCAACCTTCCTATGCTTTGCTTTAGTGTGTAGATAGATGACCTCAGTCTCCGTCTGCCAATACCATGCATTTCAGAAATACAATTTCAGGCAAAAAACCAAAAGCCTGCTTTAAAACAGTAAGGCAAAGATTCCATAAATCCAGAGCCTCTTTTCTAAAATAGATAGCTTTTTAAGTTTGTATTATACTGTAATGTATATTTTAACTGAAGAGATGCTGTAAAACAACCCCCTCACAAAATAAACAGGGATTTGAAAGCTTTTCTTCATTTTCTTTTCCTTGTTAGTTTGCCATGTATTGTCTGGTGCTGTTTTATAAAGTACTACGTGAAGAACTGAACCCTATCCAACCTGTTGGCAAGTTCCTTTGTGTGAAGATGGTAGTTTTTGTTTCTTTCTGGTGAGTTATTTACTCATTACTTCTTGGTCTCAGAGTGGATCATAAAAGAGCTAAAAAGGCTGGATTTTTTACTGAGGTTAGAGGGCTCAAAAAATCTACCCATAATCTTAGTGGAGTGCTGTGAGGGGAAAAGGGTACTAGTACATGGGACAGAGCAGTCTTGTTTACTTGAGATTACTTCTTAGACTTGGTATTTTGTAAGCTGATTCTCAAGAACATAATTTATTTTAGAATCTTGACCTGCAGTTATTTCAAAACAAGAATTGTTTTTTACTTTTTAAAGCAAAAATAAAAGAAATTACTTTAACTTTTTCAAGAGAAGTTACCATAAGTTAACTATAAATTACTATTTAAGCATTGCTCACACTTAGCTGCTAATGAGTGAGTGCATTTGACTATCTGAACATTACTCTGTGGGCTGCAGTAATACCCTGAAAGAGAAGCAACAACTTCTAGTAACTAACTGGAACAACAGAATCTTCTTTGGTTGTGTTCTCTGTTTGTCTTTAGGACCGTGGATGAATGACATCTCTTTTTAAGTCTGTTTTCGTCCTCTTAAAATCTCAATATAGAAACAGTAAGGTTTTTGTAAGATTCTTCCTATGTACATACATATGTACACATATAAATAGGCTTGTTTACCAGATTTGCTTGCAGGTTTTTTGGCACTACTGTTACAATAATAATAATAATAATAATAAATAATCTTTATAGGCAAGCTGTGCTTATTGCATTGTTGGTGAAAGTTGGCGTTATTTCTGAGAAACACACCTGGGAATGGCAAAGTGTGGAAGCTGTGGCTACAGGCCTACAGGTAGGAGCAGACAATTACTTCTTAGGAGGAATGGCTATGTGTAAGGTGACATAGCTGATCTCAAGCAAATATTGTCATGCTCACTTCAATTAACACAGGCTAGATTAGTACTGAATTTATTGTTAGTTGGGCTAAATTTCAGCCAGTCATCCCAAGTGAGTTTTATGCTCAGCATGTCTATGTCCATGTGTTGGGCAGAGGGAATGTGCCCCAGTTAAATACTTCTGTTGGATATCCTTGCATTTCTTCTTGCAAGAATTCATTGCAGAGCTGCTGCTTGTTGAATATCTGCTTCCAGCAAGTCAGTCCATCAGGCAAGGACTGATTCCAGTATGTATGTAGTACACCTGGCGCTCTGAAGCCTGCCAGGAATATCCTGCCTGTGGTGGAAAAGTAGCTGATGCCAGTATCCCAAGGCAATTGCAGTCTTTCAATTGTAGAAGAAACCCAGGAACTCTTTTTCTCCAGTTATGAAAGATTTCAGTCAGTATCTCTCTCATTGCAGGATTTTATCATTTGTGTTGAGATGTTCCTGGCTGCTATTGCGCATCACTACAGTTTTTCCTATAAACCTTATGTTCAAGAAGCTGAAGAAGGGTCATGCTTTGACTCTTTTCTTGCAATGTGGGATATTTCTGATATAAGGGCAGATATATCAGAACAAGTTCGAAATGTTGGTAAGTAACAGATGGATTTGTATGGTCTGTTAACAGCATATGTATTTCCAGCTCCATTTTACACTACTGCCCATCTCTATAGTACCTTGAGAACATTCCATACCAAATTAGTGGCAGCTGCATCCCTAGAGGATTTCATGGTTTATTTGACATTTTGCTCTTTCCAGTACTGCTGACTGATTTATAGTTTTTAATTTTTCTTTGAAATAGATGGATCTCAGGGCAAGTTTCAGGTGCGTTAGGTAGAAGAGGGATGTCCTTTTTGTTTGGTTGTTTGTTGTTTTGTTCTTTTTTTTAAATGGAAAGACATCCTTTTATTTATTAAAGCTAACAATGGCCATGTAAAACTGTTATAAAACAAAGACTCATCTTCTAATTTAACATGCCTGTTTTAGAGTTGATGTGTTCAAAGACCTTGGTATAGTGCTGGAAGTATTAAAAAGTATTTTCATTTGGCACAATTCTAGGAAGGACAGTTTTGGGCCAGCCAAGGAAAATGTTTTTTGCCGAGGATCATGAACAAAATGAGCACACAAGTCTGCTGTCTTCATCTACTCAAGACCCAATTTCTGATGCTGCTTCAATGCCATCTTCACCCATGGGTCATTATCAGGGGTTTGGACACACTGTGACACCTCTCACAACACCGACGACAGCCCCTGCAGTTGATGGTATTTATAACACTTCCGCCATTCGAGACGCTGAGGAGTCACCTGAACTGGAGCACAATTTATCAGAGAAAGCTTTGGATAAAAGTTAGACTCACCTCTTCTTTTAATGTGTCAAGGAGTCCTTTATATACTCGCCACACATGTTCTATTAACATGTACTATTAGTAGTGATGAAAGTTGAAAAGCTTGGAAAAGCTACTGCGCAGACAAGAAGAGGATATGGCTGTAACTGGCATCTGAATTCTGAATCTGTAATGGATGTGAGTATCTGCAAGTACCCCATGAATATAAAACACGCACACTGTAAAGGTTTCTGCGAAGTTTGAGAATCAACTCCTTAAACTGTTGAACACTTATACATCATGTCAAACTTACACTGACTTTTATTAATACAAAAGAAACATTTTAAAAAATAATCTCTCTTTTAAAGATGAAGTGTAAGTACTACTAGTGATGGGAAAACTTAATTTCAAGAATGTAATTTAAGGAGGGCAGTAGTGAAAAGTTTTTGTATTAGCTTTGGTTGTCCTCTTAATGACGGTAACTTCCATACCCTAATGCTGAATGGGGTGAGATGAAATGGTAACTTCTGTACAGATGCCATCTTCTTCCCTTTCCTGTGTAGCTAAATAAAACCCCTTCATGAAGATAATTATTACAGAGCATCAGTGAAGAATCTATACAAAGCAAGCATTCCCTACAGGCCTCACTATAAAATTCCATGCCCAGAACATATGGTTGGTGTATCTGTTGTCCTTGTAGCTCGTAATTAAGTCTTTTACATTCAGAAGAGACAGCCAGGATGATAGGTTTTGGATTCATACCTTACAGTTGACTACTTTTTCTTCCTGTCCTTCTAAAATAAGCATAATGGTCACTACCTTAAAATACATGGAGCCAGGGGAGATAAAGGGTGTCAAAAAGGAAATAAAAACCAAAACCGATTTCTTTATTTTGGGCTGCAATAAATTCTTTTAACGCTTAAGTTTTTTTTAAGCTGTTAAAGCAGGATATCTTGACAATGTGTCTGTAGTAATTTGTATTCATAAATTGTGTGTGTGCGATTATTGTATTATGCTTCTAGTATAGCCTGGATTCAAATGTAATAGTTGATTTCCCCCACCCCAGAAAAGACCTTTGCTAAGGTAAAACTAAGTAGCTAGTCTAATACTGGAGTTACTAGCATTAGATTTCAGACCAAGAAGTACACTTGTATCAAAATGTTATTTTGCAAAAACTGACAAAAGGGGTTTTTATCCCATTACCAGATTTTTACTACTATTGCATGCTTGCAATCTGACAAAAAACCAAACAAAAAAAACCCCCAAACCCCCCACCCAAACACCAACCTAGAGCACTGACCTTTCAAGTGACATCTGAAGTTTCTTTTTCAGCATTGTTAGCATTTACAGGATAAATGTTTCATTTCTGGCTGTTACAGTAAATTCATAAGTGCTTTTTTTGCAGTACTAGTGTGATGTAAATATTGCGCCTTACTCACTAGGCTGCGTATTCCATAATTGACTATGTACTTGCTGTATCTGAAGTTAGTGGGAAAGTGCAAATCATAATTTTCAATTTGCCAAGTCATTGCCTTTGTTGTAAATAAGGAATTAAAGATTTTATTTAAACCGTTCACCTTCTTTCAATTTGATTTACTGCTACAGTAATTTAAGAGAGTGAATGACACATGAATACAACTGTTTTCTCCATGGAAGAAGGGGACCTTAAGTACAACTAGTGCAAGAGTTTGTGCTTTCAGTATTTTAAGGCTTGTATTGAAAAGGAAATTCTTGTTTGAGCTTATGAAGAATCAGAATCTACTTATTTATGCTTGGTTCCTGGTTTCTCTTTATCCATGTAATAGCCATGTTCTAAAAGGAGGCAACTTGGAAAAGCTGGCACCACCTGGAGACTTCAGTCCCCACTGGAGCCACTACTAGAAGTAATCTGATTTCCTGCATGGTAAAAAGGGGCATTGGTAGAAATAGTATCTGAAGGATCAGAGCTGCTGGAAGCTAGGTAGCTGCTGTGCTCTCGCTTTTCAAAAACCTCACACTGAAGAGTTGAATACTTGAAGGTATGTCTATTTGGTGTAAAACTTAGGTACAGAGAAGGGACTTTGATAGGAAAACAGTTAAGTGTTTTTGTTGCTGCTTTCACAGCATTTCTGGAAAGCTAGTAAGTTATTTCATTATTAGTTAATTATTCCATGTGCACAGTATTTCTGCTTTTTTTTTTTTTTTCTGGGAGAAAAGTTATTTTTTTCATTGCAGTAGCTTATAGGATCATACCTTTCCATTAATTGCTACTAAATTTCCAAAGTAAATTGAAATCTTTCAATGACACCTACCCTGTCTTGAAAACTACTACAACATATTCTACAGCACCACCCGTCAAGTTTATATATAGTTAATTTGCAAATAGCCCTTCACCTTTATATTAACCATATTTGTTCCTCCCTCGTTTTATGCCTAATCTTCTCCCAGCTTTTAATCAGAAGTCTTAAAAGATTGCTCTTGCCTTACTTAACACACTACTTAAACTCAGTAATACTCATTTTCAGCCCTTTACTTAAGCTGAGTAAGAGTAGAATATGTCTTTTAATTTTTAACTCATTTTATTGTCTTACTAATTGCTAAAAAGCTTAATAAATATACCTAACCACTATTATTTAATGGTTTTGCTTTTATCAGAGGTCTTCCAGCATGAAAAGCCTAAACATTCCTCTACAAAACTGCACTTTGGTGAAAATATCCTGCACCTGCTAGGTTTAGTTGTGTCACACAGTAGATTTTATGGATCACAGGTTTTTTTTCTTTTGGGGTGGGTTGGGGTGGTGGTGGTGGGGGTGTGTGTGTTTTATTTTTTTAAGAAAAGCTGTTTTCTATGTAGTATGAAAAGCCTCTGTCCCATTGTAATTCACTTATATTTTGTTATGCATTGTACCCCTTGGATAAAGGATGGTATCCAGTTACTTTATCTTCAGAAAACTTGACTCAGTCATTATCTCTGTTTTGGAAAAAAAAAAAGCAAACAAAAAAACCCAAAACAAACAACCAACACAAACCAAAAACCTTTCCTCCACTCTTCTAGAAGGAACTTCATTACAGCAGTCTATCAGGTGCAGGTTCAGCGGCAGGCTGGGGCAACCACAGCTCCACCAGTCCCTGAAGTTAAACTGAGAGAGCCTATCTGAAACATTTGACCTCGTGAAGAGTACATATGGATCTTGCATGCAGTGAGATTCTAGACAATTTATTTGTGGATGGCTCTTTATACAGGCTCCTGTTAAGGAAACATCAGAGAAATGCCTCTTCTCCATTGAATTGACAGCACAGTATAAAGGAACTTAGCTACAGAAATACCTTGCTAACAGTCTTCCTCCTATCGATACAGAGGCAGAATCAATGCTGAGTTACAAGCTTCGTCAGTCTTCCATTTGGATATAAACTGAATAGAAGGAACTTGTTATCTGCATTAAACCAAAGTATAATGCTGTAGAAGAGATGCAGGAGTACTGTGATGACTGATGTAATATTTTATACAACTTTCATATAGACAAGAGTTCAGGCCCATTATATCACCAAAAATTATTCTCTGAGGGATTCTAAAGAGCTTGCTAGCTTTACCTTCCACTATACAACTTGAGTTATTCAACAGCACTCCTTTACAACTTTTTATAATTGTCTGTGTGCAGCACTAACTTGTGCTACTGCAACTGGAATGGCGTTGCAGTCCCTACCAGAAGGCTAACATCTCAATACACCTCAGCAGGATGCTCTGGCAAGTGAGAACGGGAACTACGGTTTGAGAAACAAGGTCTATCCTGAACAGGCACAGCTGTTTATTCCTGGTACCGGCATCTGGATGCTTTTTTTTCTTACTACAAATGATGTGGTAGCAAGAGAAGTCTGTCCCACTGTTGTAGTCGCTGCAATCGCCAGCAATCAGGTTTTTGCTGCAGTGAAGACAATGCTTGGTAAGCATAGCCTTACGGAGCAAGTTCTAGCCCATCAGTGGAACTTAAGTATCTACTATTAAAGCAACAAAACAGCCTTTTTGATCAGTAGATCAAATTTAGACTTTAATATAAATTAACATCAGTGATGTTATGAACAGTCAATTTATGCATAGGTAATTAACCACAACTCAGTTCACACATTCTTCACCGTTTAACTGTAATGCTAATATTGCTTTTATGGTGTTGAACATCAAGCACAAGTTCATCTCCCGCCTGAACTTGGATGGGCTCATCGAGAACAACTGCAGCTTGTTTCCAGTGCGAGGACTCATCAGATGTATTCAAGCTATGGTCTTCATCTAGATGTATGTGATACCAGAAGGGAATTGCAGTGACTCGGCCAGACTTACAAATTTGTACCTAAAAATATTTAAAGTATTAATCAGTTACACCCGTTTCAAAGAAATAAGAAAGCAGAGTAGTTCAAACCATTTCAATCCATTTCAGAGATACCTGCAGACAAGTAAATTTTGTATTGAAATTTTCAGCCAAGGTGAGCAATTAACAAGCAGCTCTGCAGAACAGCAGTGAAGCGCACTTCTAACTCTATGTACGCCCAACTCACCTTCACTTCTTTGCTGGAGCTGTTCAAGAGAGGGTTCATGAGATCCAGCCTTAGAAGCTCTGCTGGCTTGCTCAAGGGTAGACACGGTAACGTAGAGAGGTCCAAATACACACGAACAGGTACCTAGGAGCATACACCGTAACTTCAGGCATCAATAGTCATTAAAAAAATGAAAAGTTACAAGACTTAAGCATAATGCAGAAGTTTCTAGGAATTACTGTAGTGCCTGTAAGAGACAGCCAAAATGCAAAATAAAAATACACCCTTCAAATCCCTTTTGAAATGTGACTGTTAGGATACAAGGTGATGAAGGAGATAGTAACAGCACAGTCACTCTTCTGTACAGTAACGCTGCATCTTTCATTACTCACACAAAACTTCTCCCACATCAGTTCCAAAACAAATGTTACCCATTTTAGTTTCATCTCAAGGTCCCCATCTGGTCACATAAATCTCTCTGGATAACTTCAACAATATGAAAAAGTTTCAGCTCTTCAGTTTTCTTGCAGTTTACACCGAAACTAAACAGCCAGGCAGCTGCAGGCTTTGGAACTGTGCCTGGAAGACTCCCACCAACTTCATACCTTGAACTGGTTGATAAAAGGGGCTATGTTAAACCCAAGAGTTGGTTCTGTTCCTTGAACAGCACTCTCCAGTAACAGAGACTCTGATTCTACAAGCATGCCATATACCAACACATACTGTGGGAAAATCTTCCCTCCACTGTGAAGTAAACATCTGTAAAATGAGAGAGATTTCACCTCTAAAGCACGTCATTCAACAGTAATGAAAGAACATTAACTACATTTAAGAAAGGCACACTAGTTCTTCCTCTGAAGTCAAGTGCTCATAAGCGTTTGAGTTTGATCCCATTTGCCCAGACAGCCGTATCGTACCAAAAGGGAAAACTTGTCACATAATACCTAAACTATGGTACTAGCAATCTTTTCTCAGTGTCAGTATTGGAAACGGCAATATTTCAAGATGAAGATAGTGGGATTTATTCATAGCACCAGCATCTAATACTGAAGGACTGGCAGAAACGCTTAATAAAACTGGAAGTCAGGAAGTACCTACTGTTGGGGGGCGGGGGGGCACCAGTTAAGGAGGCAGCATACCCACAGAGAAACAAAACCTCGTGGGAATTTAAGTCACCCTTCTTGAAGTGTTCAACTAAAGTTGACAGCAATACAGGAGACAGCATTTGTTCCTGAAAAAACACCTGAGCCTTGCTTGGTCTCTTGCTACAGAACATCACACTGCTGAGAGCAGCAGCACAACAGAAGCTGTCATTCAGCATAATATCAAACACCTCCAATTCAATACAGATTCTTTTAGGTTTCCTTTTCCTATAGCAGGCTGCTTTTCATAGGAATTGGGTAGCTAAGTAGCGCACTGTTGGATGTATTTTCATGCCAACAGATTTGAGTCTGCGTATGATAAAAATCAGAGTAATTTCCCATTTGTTCTTACAGCAAAAAAAAATCTTTCATCCAAAGATTTAGAAAAGGTAATGAACATAAGTAGTCTGGAATATTCTGCCATTGCTAAGCGTGAAGATGAACAGAAGATTCCCTAGCACCACAAAAGGGGATACACCTCTTTTGCATTTTCTTTTTTAGCTACCTATTTCCATTATTTTATTTCTCTTGCTCTGCATTCCTTCCCATCCCTCCTGCCGTGGGTAACAGCTAGCTTTGCTGCTGCCTCCCTGGCTGTCCTAACACCATGTCTTTGTCTTTCAGCAGTACCAGTTTGTTCCAACAACAGTTTGACACGCATGTGAATCTGGGCTTTTCTAACCTTGCACTAAAAACTACCTCAGTTATTACTAATGTGCTGGCTATCCTGGGAACTTTTGACAGACCAAGCAGTAAGATCTTCCATTCATATTCTTGCATACAGTATATAAAGAAGTCTATGAAAGTGGTATCTTGACACTTTTTTTTTTTTCCCAAGAGATACATGTATACAATGGTCACACTAGAAACACGCTGAGAGGTTCAACCCGTTCAGAAAACAAGCTTTTCCTGCTCTACAGAACCAACATGACTAATTTTGTCGTTAGAAGGAATATTTTCAAAAGTTTTCAGATAATTACAGATTTCTAGAAATACTTTTGTCCATTTATACTGTACCTGGATATTGCAGCCTTTTCCATCACCTCCTGCTGGATTAAACCTGATGTCTCTATAACATCCAAGATAATAATACTCCATAATTTGTCTGATTTGGGTCTCTGTAGTACCATGCTTTCATCTAAGTGGCTGAGCCAAAACTCTAATGTTTCCTTAGGGAAATGGTTAGCTTCTGAAATTGCATTAAGTGCTGCCTGATGCTGTTCTTTCTCAATAGAACTGTAGGCTTTAACCGATCCAAGTTTGCCAGCTATAATTGGCAGGATGGAGAAGCCTTCGGACACATCTAAAATGTACAAAGGATCAGGAACCACATCTAGAGAGCTCTTGTTTTGACTCTCTTGGAGGTTCATCCCACTGCCATGTCCATCAACATCCATGGACTGCAAGTCCTTACTTGGATTTAACGACAACAGCACTTTGCCCATGGCAGCTTTAAAGCATTCGTGGTATGGTACGTTGTTCAGCAGGGCTATTTCTGTGGATTCCAGCACACATACTCGACCACTGCCATCCTGCTTGCTAGTCGTCTGAAGACCAGCCAAAGCATTACATAATTCAGCTTCATTGCCCAAACTCAGTGTGTCGTCTCTGTCACTGAAGTCCATCCCACACTCTGAAGTCAAAGAAGAAATCTTCTGGATCTTCAAGTAGCAGTCTTGGCAGCAAACTTCCATCATCACAGTATCTCCACTCTTCACAGAATAATCTTGGCAAAACAGCACAAAGAAAGTCGTGTCAGTTACTTTACAGCAAACATCAGTGAAGCGGCCATATGGCACTTAAAAAAAAAAAAGGCATTATCTCGTTTCTTCATTAGTTGTTACTAGTGTGTATGAAAGCATTGTTCTAGTCTGTAGCCCCACAAGCTACAATCTGTGATTGCACATTAACATTTGCTTTAAACTGTCCCACACTAGGCAAAATCCATTTATTTGCAAAACAAGCCTTTCTATGATAAATAGATATTACTTTAAGTGTTCTGTCAACAGCAGAGCAGAACAAAAACATTCTGGTAAAGAAATTGCTTTTGCTTTGAAATGTTAAATATTATTTACATTTTAATACCTCCTGTAGACAAAGGTAAATTTGTAGTTACATGGAAAACCACAGCTACAGTTTAGAAAGGGTAATCTATTCAAAATAAATTTTACCGGAACATTTATGGTGTACAGCTCAAGATAGTCTTTGGATACTCTCTGTGTACGTTCTAAGAAAGTAAATCCACTGATACAGACCAGAATTTCAAAACAAACGTGCCATAGTTTGACAAACATTTCTTTCAATGGCAACCTAGTCTAAAAGAGTCTCTTCCCTCCCCTACACTTTCAGTTGAACCAGTCCATGGCACAGCTGCCCCTACTGTCTATCAATGCTAAATCAGGGGCAGCTGTGGACTACCCCAAGGGTAGAGAGGCCTTTACAGAGAGATCTGTATAGACTCGAGAGCTGGGCAATTACCAACTGTACGGAATTTAACAGAAGCAAGTGCCAGATTCTCCACCTGGGATGAGGTAATCCTGGTTGTATGTACAATTTGGGCGACGAGGGGCTGGAGAGCAGCCCCACAGAAAGCCATCTGGGGGTTTGGGTGGACAGCAAATTGAGTATCAGTCAACAGTGTGCCCTGGCAGCCAAAAGGGCCAACCATGTCCTGAGACGCATCAAGCACAGCACAGCTAGCCGGTCAAGGGAGGCGACTGTCCCACTCTACACTGCACTGGTGTGACCCCACTTGGAGTCCTGTGTGCAGCTTTGGACACCTCAATATAAGAATGACATCGAAGTATTAGCGTTTGTCCAGAGGGTGACCAAGATAGTAAAAGGTCTCAAGGGCAAGACTTATGAGGAGCAGCTGAGGTCACTTGGATTGTTCAGCTTGGAGAAGGCTGAGGGGTGACCTCATCACAGTCTACAACTTCCTCAAGGGTGGCAGCACAGGGGGAGGTGCTGATCTCCTCTCTGATGACCAGCGATAGGACATGAGGAAATGGAATAATGAAGCTGCTCAGGTGAAGTTCAGATTGGACATTAGGAAAAGGTTCTTCACTGAGTGGGTGGTCAGTCACTGGACCAGGGTCCCCAGGGAAGCAGTCACAGCACCAAGCCTGTCAAGAGTTCAAGGAGCATCTGGACAATGCTCTTAGTCACGCAATTTATTTTTAGGTAGTCCTGTGAGAGGCAGGGAGTTGGACTCAATGATCCTTATGGGTCCCTTCCAGCTCGAGATATTCTAAGATTCTATGAAACAGGAGAATGGAAAATGGGTGAATGGAGAGTAGAGGCTGCTGGAAATGACACTGCCACTGTGTGCACGTGGAACAATATTCAAGCTGAGCCCGAAATGGGGGTGAGGGGTAGGTGGGAATGTTTAGTTTTGTTTTTGTGGCAGTAGCAGCTAGCAATTCCTACCTCACCTCCCCCACCCCCCTTTCATAAGTCACATCTTGACTAAGTAGAGCCAATCAGTAGCCCCACTTTTTGGAGTTGCCCCACAATGCATTTAATTCAGTATAGAAAAAAAACACCTTAATGAAGTGTGCTCCCAGATCTTAAGCAGGTCCCTTATCTGCTTCATAGCAGAGTCCCATGAACAAGCCCTGATACAGGGACTGTGCACTACAGTCCAGAAACACGATCACGAACCACCTCACAGCTACTTGCTGTTGAACTTCTCTGAAACCTATTTGCTGCCACTTCCTCATCTCCAAGATAACCTAAGTAGCTCAAAACAAAAATGAAACCAAGCTAATGCACCACAACAGAAAAGTCCACAGGACGTACCAAGGAGGCCCTGCACAGGATAGACTGCCTGTTCCCAGCAAGTTTCCTCACAGGGATTTGTAGATAGAGTGTGCTCATCATCAAGCTGTAGTACAAACCACACCACAACAGCATCTAGTATTCCTCCTTCAGTGACTGGCAGGCTGAGTTTCCATGGCTTCCTAGCTGCAAGGCTTTTCAGCTCCTGACCAAAGTGGAAAGAGAGAAAAAGTGTGAGAGTTTCTTTCCATAAAGTGTTTTTTATTACACTAAGTCACCCAAATTTCTGCACCAATCCATGAGGGCATCCAGCAGAAACCTGAAGTTAACAAGCTGCTACAATACCAGTTATCATCATTAGTATTCACTAGCATAGGAACTGTCTTCCCCCATGCAAGTGCAATTATCCACATGACCAATCTGCATCCATCAGCCATTAAAAGAAACATGCCTACATCTAAGAACATACATATTTAAAAACACTGACAACTGCAAGAAAGGCTTTAGACTAGCAAGGCTTTCCTTATGAGAAGTAATAAAAACAGAGCCAGTCTTTTGGGCTAGATTCAAGCCAATGCTTAGGCACATGCTTCACTTAAAACCTGTGTTCAATCAGTTCTAGAAATATGTACGTAAGCACTGAATTCACTCGAACAGAGGTTCGGCAAAATCATTACAAAAACGCGAAGTCAAACATCTTTGAGGATATTTTCGCTGCTACCTGGGCTACAGGCTTTGTGTGAAAGCTCAGGCATGTATAATTTCACTACTGGGAAGAACTAAGATCTCCCCTAAAGGGATCAGGTTATAAATTCTCCAATACTCCTAAAAAGGTTTGACTATGTACATGGAAGAAGACTTAATTCCTATTACAATTATTTTCCTCAGTAATTACCTTCTGCTACCAATATTCACAAACATAAAAGGCCCATCTCTAGTATCTTAAGACAGTTCTGGCATAAACCAATTAACAGGAGGTCAAGCACAAGGGACCAAAGATTCTCTTAGTCACAACCATTCTGATTAGTAACAGCCTTTCCTAAACATTTATCAGCTTCCTGATCTGCTTATGTCAACATCTGTCCTCTCGAAGTTTCAATCTTAAAATACGCACGGCAAAAGAGAAGTTCCACTCTAAGAACATGAGTAGCTCTCACATGCTGCATTTTTTATTTTTCCCTCTTTATTCTCATTCTGTGTTCTCCAAGAGTTGGTCTACCTCTCTTCTCACAACTGAGAGATGGCTGAACAATGCACATGTTAAAATTACTGGATGCCAATAGAGCTCATAATAAGATCTCACTGCTCTTCAATAAAAGTGCTTTGCTGCTAGTTGTTTCTCCTGTACATCCTCAAACGGAGAGGAAAAGAGTAATAAGTTGAAGCTTTCCTGGTAGTAAGCCCCTTGAAGCGAGACAGCAAGAGCACAAGCATACATGTTTCTCGGTTTCTGTGAACTTATAGCTGTTTAGAAGTGTATTTGATATAAAAATATTCTTCCTGATTATCCCTTAAAAGCAGCAGGCCCAAGGTTCTCATCCACTGTTTCTAGTAACTGTACTGTTACATCCCTATCTTGTGGCACACAACACTTAAAAACCCACTTGAAGGCAGTTATTTCAGCTTTCCCTGCTCATCCCGTATTTATTCCTCACATTTGTCTACTGCATAAACTTCTTCTATTATTTATTACAATTACAGACTTGAACAGCTCTAGCACATCAGGATGGCAATTTATCAACGAGTGTAGTTAAAGGGACAGCAAAAAAAAATACAGCAACAACAGGAATAAGCAGTAAAAAATCCAAAATGCTGCTATGCCACATATATCCTCTGAATGACAAAAAGATAACTTGCATTAAAAAAAGTAAATGGGACTACAAATAGAAGGAAAGACTACAGAAAGAATGCAGTTATCAAGTTTCCTATGTCTTGATCTAGAATTTCTCAAATATTGCACACAGTAACTTCTCAGGAAAATTAGAAAGAGCCAGTATCTGTAATTGTTGGCAAGAGCACAGTTCCTTTAGGGCCTGAAAGTGAGACTGAGCTTTAATTACTGGCTGCTGAGGTAAACACTCGCTTCCACTCCCAGTGGCACTGATCTGCTGCCAGCAAACATGCACGCAGGTAGTAAGTACCTGGCTAGGTGCAAGTGTCTGCAGCCTGTAATTATAGCCACTTCTTGTTCCCCTGCCTGGGAGGAACTGAGCAGCTGCTGCTGCTAATAATAGCAATAATAATCAGGATAACTCAGCTACTTTTTTTTTTTTTTAAATTTGGACTTCTTATCATTATTTCTCCCACCTGTACCGATGTCTTTCAAGCCTCCTACAACTCAAGAGAAACACTGCTGTACCACATTTTAAGTCTTTTTCTCACTTCTGTCAATTTAGGTCTGGATAGTTAGTACGAGCAGAATAACTGCAACATCCCTCTCATTATTTGAAATACAAATTTACAAAATGAGTCTTCGAAATTACCTTACTAGTGCTAAGTGATTTCTTATCCGAATTTCAATCTTTAGTAATTCTGCTACTGTTTGTAAGTATATTAGTTTTTTTTTAATTCCAATGGGAGCACAGACATTTTTTTTTTTTCTATTTTTTAGCTGCACTGATTGAACATCCAGGGGTGGTCCTGACAAAACAAAACAAAAAAAACCTCAAAACCCAAACAAACAAACAAAAAAAACAGATTGAAAGTAACCTACCAGTGTTTGGAACTGCTGTACTTGCCCAGTGACAAAGTAACAACAAACAGTAACCAATGATTCCAAATAAATTAATTGCATTTCTTCCCTTCACCTTTCCTTATGATATCTTACCATTTCATGACAGGAACACTCCATTAGTCTAACTGAAACTTCAAAGGAGCACTTCTGAAACATGGTTTAGAGTAACACTGTTCTTTACTCTCTAAAATTATCTTTACATGTCTGCCAGCAGGCAGATGCTTAAGAGTAGGCATCTCTCAGATGACAGTAATAATTCCTTATTGATGCTAGAAGCAGAAGCAACATTAGGTCACAGAGAGATTGCTCCCAGTAGTATACTGAAGAGCCTTGTCTTATTTCATTTTTAATCTCAGGATGTCAGACAAGCCAACTAGGAAAAGCTATTGATTCAGAAACACTGCAATTCCTGGCCAAGCAGGAGCCAAGAATAGATTCTGTTATATAAATGAAATTATTTTAAGCTCTGACTCAATGCTAACTCCTCAACACAGGTCAAAGAGCAAGAAACACACCAGAGATCAGGGTTCCTTGCCTTACAGTTCAGGCCTATTTAGTATATGCATACAAATGTATTTTGTGCAAATACAGAAAAGCTACCCTATTTTAGAACGCCATATTAAAGAAATACCATAAGATACCAAAGAGGTTGATTGGTGGAATCAAACTGGTTGAATAGGGTAAGATAATTTCTTCATCTCCTCTCTCTTTTACACTTACCCATCAACACTTACAGACATTTTTATGCCAGATGTAAAATACATCCTTTCTCTTTTGTCTTCAAGAGTCTCTTGGAGACTCTAGCTTCAGAGGAATAAACTAAGTCAGCTCCACAGCTGCATAAGTCATTTAAGATGGGTCTATTGCACTCTTCCTCGCCCTCCCTGTACTGAGGCTGGCAGTTGTTTGATCCTATGGTGAGCTAGTTTAGTTCCCTAAACTACACCAAACAAACAAAAAACCCTCCACCTTCAAAAACTCATAGATCATCATCTGATGACTCACATCACCACACAACCAGACAAGCACTAAAACCAGCAGAGGATTTCAGCACAGCCCTGCCAGCTTTGTACTTGTGAACTGTTCTGAAATTGGATCCGGGAAGCAAATAAGATATGGGGCTCTTGTTATTCATAAATAGATTACTTATAAAGGACATAAAAAAAAAGATTACCTGCAGATTGTTGAAATCTACTGTCATTACTTGACAGGGTTCTGTCAGACATATGTAACCTCCAGGAATACGACTGAGCTTCTCAGTGGTGTAAGGTTCGACAGTTTCCTCTGAACCAGCGGAAGCGTATGTTGGACTAAAGAACTGCAGTGAATTTGGCAAGCGCACGCCAGCAACTTCTTGCGTTCCCACTCTGGGAGTAAAGGAAAAAAGGGAAGAAATGAAACTTCAAATAATTTGACCAAAAAAAACCTCAAAGGAAATGCTTCCCAGGCTGGCTAAGTATTTTTAAATGCCCAGAGTGTAAGAATAGAAAAACTAAAAAAACCAAACCCAGTTCTGTGGGGTTTTTGTTATGTTCAGAGCGGCTCTAAAGCACAGAAAATGCACATCACTTTCAAGAATGAGAACTGAATGCTGTCACTAGAAACTGAGAAAAAGCCCAATATGTCCTTTGTCAAAGGCCGCATACCCTGTGATAATAAGAACAAATAAAACTTTTCTTCTGCTGCTGCATTAGACAGATAATGAAGATGTTTCTTTCAGGTGAACAGAGTAGTCAGAACAAAGATAGATATACAATAGAAAAAGGTATTTCTGAAGTCTCTTTGACATAATACTTTCATTTTTTAGTACTTCTATATATTTATCAAGCACAATCTATGCAAGATAAGGCATTTTTCATAGTCGCATAGCTGCAAAGAAAGTCTAAGTGTTGATTTCTTAGTGGAAAAAGCTTTCACAACTCAGAATACATGTATCCTCTCTTGTAAGACAGATCAATTAGGTTTCTAGAAACAACCTTATACGAAAAGCTTCAAGGAAGAATGAATGCTGTAACTGCTTTAAAACAATTACTTACATACACTGTCCATCTTTTAGGTCTGAGGACTTAAGATTTATTCTCATTTTCAAAGTACGAGTCAGGAAGTTACATGAGACAAGTCTGGCACAAGCTACACTTTAGATTATTCTGAAAAAGCACATTTGTCTGTGAAGGACTTAGTGTTTCCCATTTAAGTGACAGCTATCAAGCAAATCTACATTCCTATAGTGAGATCTAGCAAAGTCCAAATGACAACTAGTTAAATTTTTATTTCTAGAACTATTTTCAATTCTGAATCAGTTTCTCAGGACCTCCCCTCCTTGCAAAAGATCTCCCTATAACTAAGGATGACTAGACAGGCTGTCTGATAATCTCATCAGATACAGTCATCTCCTTGAAGCTCACAACTGCAGAACTGAGTAAGTTGCCTTTTGTTCTAACTTGGAGTCTTAGGCAAATATATTTTGACCATTATACGTAGCTAAAATACAAAAATGAATCAGACTCCATCTTTGGAGCAGATTCCCCAGCAATAGAAGTATATGTGACACAGAAAGCACAAAGTAGTAAGTACTTCACAATAAATACTAAAAAATACAGCAACATTATCAACAATTACAATCCTCTCACCTACTCAGTGAAGTAACTTAGATATTTTAACAACAAGGATGAGAATGTATTCTTCATTTGAAACTGAACCCATGTATTATTTTAAAAGAAATACAACTCAAACAGAACAGCTGCTGTACAAGGCCTATATTGTGGAAGAGGTCAGCAGATTATTATATTATCATGAACACTTCTGGCTTCAATATATAAGCACAGAAGTAGAGCCACTTTATTGCCTCTCCTTCTGGGGCCTAACTGACTAAAAATTAAACATTAAAAAACCCTGAAACCTGTAATTCTTACAGTGACTTAAATTAGTAAATTAACCCATATTCTGGCATATTTTATTCAAAATTACTAAATGTAGATGCACTAATGTAGCAGACCTAGGTTCTAGAATATTGCTTTACTGTTACATGTGACTTTTGAAAGATATCTAGTTCAAACTTGAAAAACAATATGTAGTATACTCCGGTATCTTAAAAGTTTTGTGGAAGTCTGAATTTATCCTCAGTAGAACAAGTCTTCTTACAACTTTGTCATTTAATTTGTTCTTCTGAAAGTAAACACGTCACACGTATGTGAAACAACCCCTTCAAAGAGAGAGCAATGACTTCAGGAGAAAATTAAAGTTAACCATAAAAAAAAAAAAAAAAAAAAAAAAGACGTAACACCACTGCAGAGTTAGGCCCTATAGTCATTCTAGGGAACACAAGCAATGGGTAGAAGCAGCACCAGCTACAGTAAAGGAACATTACAATTATTACTAAAGCATCAGGTAGTAAAGCTACAGTAAGGGGTAAAACAACACAAAACTTTCTGTAAAGTTGGCTTAAGTGCACCAAAAACAGAATTACAAGAAAACTTGTATGATTTCTCTAGAATTTCACTAGATCCTAGGAAAAAAACTTTTGTTTGTTTGTTTTTACAATCAGAGCACAAGAAATGCAGCATAACTTCAAATTGCTAAAACAAAGGGACAGACTACAAAGCGGAAGACCAGATCAGACACAGACAGATGACTGTGATAGGGAAGATTATCAACAATTGGAGTGAAAGGGGATTCCCTCCCTCAGCAAGATAAATCAGTGTTTGATGATAAACTAAACGCACTTTTAAATGTACTTCAGAAAAAAAAAAAACCTCAGATATTCATAGATTTCTGGGCTCTACATCTACTTATAACCACTCAAAAAGAAATTAAATCATGAGGAAAAGCCCAAAGAAAAGTTGCATTAATTGTACAATACAGAAACTGTGCTAGATGATATATAAAGCATGAGAAAAGGTACTTTCACACTGCTATTTCATTAGGTATCCAGCTCAGAAAAAAACATCCAAACCCCAAAGTTTTGCTGTAGATCATGAAAACACTTAAGGAAATGTGGGGACCGCACATAAGAATAATTCAAAGAGATGTGGACAGTTTAAATCTGAGGATAGGCAAGTGTTTTACATAACACTTAACAGCACTTGATAAAATAGACTTAAGACGGGTATTGTTACTGGAGCAAAAAGGGATCTCAAACAATAAAGGCAGGAAATTTAAAAGTGACATTTTTCTTCTTCCTATAGCATATAATTAATTTGCAGCAGTCATTTCAGTCCTGCTAGCTACCTGACCTTAAGCTATACTATTAGAACTGATTGTTAATTCAACAATCCAAAATTACAATACATTAACTTTCATCTTGTTTAAATTTTGTAAGGAACAGTCAATGCCATGTTTCAAGGCAAAAACCCATTTTCTAATTGATGAATGATTAACCTCTCCTAAAAGAAAATTCTTCCATGACCATCTACTGTGGGAACTTGTCTCTTTCTCGCCACTGTCCAGGTAAACTGCATTAGAAAAATCACTGAGGCAGCCTGGCTATTTTTCATTTTTCAGTACACTGAAACTCCTGTAAAAGCTAGTGTTTTCTTTAATCTGCAACAAGATTAATCCTAAACAAAATACATCAAGTCCAAACCTCTCAGACAGAGACTGTCTCCATACAGTGATACTGTCCTAGAAGATGAGAATAAAAGTGAGTATGAAAGTGATAAACAGTCAGAACTGGTCTCAGCAAAGAAACCCTACTGTATGCTAGTTCAGAATTAGGCAAGGCACATATTCAAAAAGATAATGCTAGGTGGGGTTATTAACACGTAGGCTTTACAAAATCCTGTCCTCATCCTCTGAAAGGGCAAAATCCAGAAGTGAGGTACGAAGCAGATTATAAAGTGGGCAAAATGAGGATAAAGGCCAAGTGTTAATCCAAGAATCTCCAATACATAAATTGGAGAAGTAATTTTACTATTAAGGAATTAAATTTCTTTAGTATGTGTTAAAGGCATGTATGTCAGCGTAACTGAAAATCAAGAGTTTCTGATGAAGTGATCCAGAAAGTCTGAACCACAAAGGGGTTTTAAAAAAAAAAAAAAAAAAAAAAAAAAAAAAAAAAAAAGGTCTGGAAAAGGGGTGGGGAGGGTGAGAGCAGAAACCTGTTTAGTGAAACAGATAATCAGCCATCCAAAAAATAAAGAGAACAGTAAATGAAAAATCCTCAACAAAAAACACCGGTCTCTCTTCCCAAATAACAAATGTGGGTTCAAACTGTGTTAGAGTTTAAACATACCTGTGATGTCTACGTATCTCTTTGCACTCCACTGCCATCCCAAATATTGTAGCACTTGCAGGAATAACTCTGCCATAGTCTCCAGTACTGACATCTTGATTTTTAGGCTGTGAAAACATGAACAACATGCAATGAGACAATGACCTATTTCTACCATTACTACAAAGCCTAGGTTACATATTAATGAGCTATTCAAGATTAGAGTCAAAACATCAGTAAGTTCTTAGTGACAAGTAACGTTTCTGGTCTTTGTCATTCCAGCTGACCATTGAAGGAGTTTCTTAAATACTGTGTTTCAATATATTCATGCTTCAGCTTTACTTTTCAGTCTACTACTTCCTCTGTGTAATTCTAAAAGTGTTTTTTAATTTGTATTCTGTTAGAATATATTGAAACATTTGAGGACCTTTCCTTTATGCATCATTCCTGTACTTAACACTAGATGTCATCAGTTTCAGTTCAATACAATACAAAAGCTTTCAGACAGATAAGACTTTTTTTTTTTTTTTAAAGTAGTTGGAATCAAGACAACATCAAAATAAAAGTTCTTCTATTTCATAAGACCTAACAGAGGTTAACCCATGTAAGACTCCTTGTCATATTACTCTGCTTAATTTATGCTAGCTAATATGCAAAATACACAAAGTAAAATCTGACACCCAGTGGAATTGTTCAGTCTTCCAAAAAAGTTCAAAGTTAGCAAAAGTAAATTAAGAACATAAGGATATGGCATATTTACCAAATTATAATTGATTATTCCCTAGTGTTATGATGAGAAATAATTCTACCATAATTCAGCATTTTCTGCTTAGACTGACATGACTTTCTGCTACTAGTTGGTATCTCAAAATGACCAGGTTGTAATCAAGCTTGCAGGAAAATAGTGCCTTTAAAATACACACAAACCCCTTTGGTACTACTTTCAAAGTGGGGGAAAAAAAGAGGGGGGTGGGGGGAAGGAATAAACAGTGATCAAGAGTGAACCATCTCTGTATGATGGAAGGTTACATCAGGGAAACATGCATTACAAGTACCTGCCTACTCAGAACATAAGCTCACAGAAGTACAACGTACGCAGCTGCCTCATCGCCTTTCACCAAAATCAAATTCATAGAACAAACCCAGATCACTAATTTTTAAAATATCAATAGCTATGAAATATTTACAAGACAGTTGTTCCTCATTCACGTCTGTGAATGTGTGCACTTGCGTGCACACACACACACATATATATGCACAAATATATATCAAAATAGGAATCCCTTTACACATACGTACTCACATCACCTACCTTTGGTTCTAAAAGTAGATGTTCCCAAGCATGTATCAAGCTCTCCACAATTCCTTCTCCAAATAAACCAGCATCAACTGTTTCTGTGACAACCAACGAAACTCTAGATAAGAAAAAGAACACCATTAAATATAATGCATAACACACATTCTTGTTAACAATCATTCTTTTAAAGAAAGAACCCCACCATACCAATGTGAGCTCAGAGCAGAACTTTTACCAGCGTTCTGAAGTTTCAATACAGATGGGCAATGTAATTCTTCCAACAAATGACATGTTTTGAATTGTTGTTAAGAGTTATTCAAGATGCAGATAAGAGCGAATAAATATTGAGCAAGAGTTTACCATAAAGCTTCTTGTTCAGCATTTATAAATAAATTGCGTGGGAAGAATCTAGCCAAAACAGGAAGATGTTTCAGCCTGGGCACACAGCCAGTGATACTGCAGAATATGTATTTTGTTTGAGTCTTGTGCAAGAGTATGCATCCATGTATGTGTTAAAAAGGGAATTTAAAAAATCCCCTATAATCAAAGCACAATAAAATTACTACACAGACTAATGGACCCTAAAATCCTAAATCCTTTGGATTTAAACCAAAAACCATACAGCATTGTAAGACAAGACATTTCCAGAACAGTAACGATTTGTTCCTGACAGGTGACATCCAGTAACTCATCATATACACTAAGAGGACACATATGATCAGTTACTGTAGCTCAGCTGACACAATTAGACAAGGCTTGACTGGCATGCTAAACCATGGGAGCTTCATCATTTCAGATTATGAGCCTGTACCATCACCAGACATTTTATTACATGTTAGTAATTAAAAGTAAAATGGATTATTTCTTTCCCACAGTTAATCTGCATCCCTAGAAGCAGTGAGCTGAAGTGCTAAACTAGTCCTTCGCATACACCAAAAGAAACAAAAATCCCCTCAGATTTCTACCTGCTAAAAATTTACAGATCCTCCTGAAGAACGCCTGCTGAATGGGATAGTGAGCAGGGAGGAGCAGGGTAGCATAAAAAGCCTAGATCACATATACTGAAAGCTGTAATGCTGATCAAATTCTCATTTGCCAAGAGCAATTGCAAGCTGCTGATTTGCCCCAGTAGCTCTTACTATGCTTTAGAAGACATTACTTAATATTGGAAAAATGACCTACTTAATTTTCCAAAGCACACGGATCTCTGCTATACAGACAGGTGGTCAGATGTGTATATACGAACAAAAAGCTCAACACAAACACAAAAACCTGTTCTCACAGGACAAATTGCAACACCCTTCCACTGAATTTTACGCCAATATCTAAAGCCACACTCAAAGCCCTGTGGATCCCTCCCATGGCAGGGTGTTGGCGTTCACAGCTAGAGTCAGCCCAGCCACCGCCAGCCTTCCAGATACAACCAACCAGGAACCCATGCACATCACGTGGCACCCTCTCACCCCCAAACACAGCAGCACACTCCTTAGGGGACAGAGGGGAGGGGAGGGTTGGGTTTCCCTCACTTCCTGATCAGAAGAGGCAGATAATCTGCAATTTCTGATCTCTGACAAATACAGAAATGGACATGGAGTTGCAGGGGTGTGGTACGTCCCAGAAATAGTCTTCCTTTGCAGGCCCTATTACATATCTCCGTCCTATTCAGGGGCTGCAGAAGTGAGCCACAAGTTAAGAATAAAAGTGTGTTAAAATGACTTTTATGATGCAGTAATCTAATTTCTCTTTTGCTGTTGCTGCAATATAATTGCATATATCCCAAAGCTCCCACCGTCAAAAAATTAAACTCCTTAATTTATGACATTGTTGATCTACCATAGAAATTAGTACGATCTAAAGCACATGTTATCATTTCTGCATTGCCCTATAAAAACGTTCAAGAGAACCTTCTCACATTATGGGTAATATCACAGGCAAAGTTATCTCCTGTTTAGGTCACAGGGTATTTTCTATTTTCTTGAAATTAAGAGCAAATTAAAAATAATATCACAACAGAGCGCAACAACGTACCTTTCAGGTATGTGCTTTGGAATTTCTATATCAAGTGACTTCAGATGAAGAAGTTTGATCTCCCTTTCCATATTATTTGCTGCCACCACATCACAGGCAAGTTCATACATTGTTTTTGATAATTCACAGGCATAGACAAAGGATGCTCCTGCCTTTTTTGCAAACATACTGAAAAACAAGAATCATGGCTTTTCCCCTCCAGTTTAAATCATTTTAGGTAAAGCATGACAAGATACTGAGTTTTCTTAAGTTCTATTTCTGCATCTGCTTCGTATTTCTAAGAACACAGTTCAAGTCTAAAAATCACCATCAAGGGAACCAACATCTCATGTGAACACTGATATTGCACAAATCAATATCCCCTTGATATGCTATCACCAAGAAAAAAAAAAAATACAGGTAGCATAAGGATACTCCCCCAGCTATGCTAAACCAATTCTTTATACTCCACTCAATACTTAAAAACAGGACACATGACATTACAACTCCAAAACCAACAGGAGTAATTCAGTTTATACAGCAGTTACTGGCAAAAAAAGCATCTGCAACAAATAGTAATAAAAGGGTTCAAAAAGTACTACTAGACATTAGCCTCCAGACACATTGACTTCTGAAAGCTTTGTTTCCTTTCTTAAGTTTTGTCTCAATAAAGCCATGAAAGTAAACTATTTTTTTCACTAGCAACCAAATTTTTTTAGACAAGAAGTATGTTTCTATTAAGTTCATGCTAAATATGCACTTATGACACACCTCAAAATACCTGTTCCTGTTCCAATATCAAGGACAGATTTGCACCCTGAGAGGACAGCGTTCTCAATTGCTTTTAGGTAAGTAAGGTTCCTCTTGGTATCGTTGAGCATGATGAAGTGCCAGCGTTCCACAAGCCAGTTTGCAACACGGTAAAAATTTTCCTTTGCATCAGCAAAATCTGGGTTAAGCTTCACTGCTTTATGAAAATATCCAGCTGCTTCATCTCTAAAGCCCATCCTAATAGTAAAAATGACAAATAAATAGAAAGCATGCATTCAGCTGCCAAGTATGTGTAAATATCTGTGGGTCTGTAAAGAGGTCTTACATCAGTTAAAAGACAACGGCAATATGTTGCATTAGTTTGAAAGATTATCTTTAGAAACATTGATACTACCTTATGAAAAAGAATGATTTACAGCTCTACTTCAAATCACTTTAAAATGCAAAGGTAGTCCAAAAATACCATCGTGTGCACCAGTCTTCATCCACTGCTACATCCTTTGACAAACTAGAACAAGTTTTACAAGAACCTGCTGCAACAATATGACAGCAGCAACTCTGCAATCCAGTCTCACAGATTTTTCAGGTCAAGAGAATGCTACAAACCCCAAAAACACTTCACCGTATTTAACTGGAACATACTGTAAACCAACCAAATTTTGAGTTGCCAGCGCTTGCATTAAGTGGCAATTTTGAAACTAAATTGTGAACTGGAAGCAAGTTTTTATGATACCTATAGCATACTCTCAAATCAGACAGCACTGAAAAAACCCAAAACCTATGAAATGCAAGAAACATGCACACTTTAATATAATGCTGAGAGAATTGTTCCTTAAATAAACAAAGTAATCACAAAAAGCAAACCTAATGAAAACTATCTGGATCCATGACTTATGATTTCAATCTTAAAAATTCCAGTCTCGGAAGACCTTAGAATCCTGAGCAACAGCAAAGCATCATGTTTTGCACTGTTTGGAGAAAGCAGGAAAGGAATGCTTTACGCTAATAAATAAAAGCATAAGCTCAAACCATTTAAGAACAGCCCTACATAGTACAGTTTACACGACCAGCTTCTTCACTTCGAAGGTCTGTTATGTGTCACCTCAAGAAGGACCAGAATTAAAAGACAGTATTCAAAGGCAGTAGTTTTCAAGGATCTAACAGGAAAGAAACGAAGAACTTCAAAAATTGCAGGTTAACCACAACAATAGTTAACACAGTGACTGCACAATTTTGGTCTCTTTTGTTTAGTAATTCCTTAATAAATCGTTCGAAAATATTTGAAGGCTGTGCTTTTAAGTTTTTACCTTAGTAAAAGTGCTTTTACCTTTTTTTTTTTTTTTTACTTTTGCTGTGACTATCAACATTTATTTTGGCCTTGGCTACTCTATTTTAAGCTGACAAACAGATCTGCTGAAGTTCAACAGTACACACTACACAGCATTAAGCATAGGCTTGCATTTACTTCTTTCAAACACATTTTATGTGCTCTCCTGAATCAGGCCTTGTTTGTTAACAGACAATACTAAACGTGAACCTTACAAAAACTGAATATACATTACCACAAACCTGAAAAGATGTTCTCCCATACTATTACATATCACTTCATCGTTCGGATACAGTTCAAGTGCTTGCTCATAACAGTTAAACAGATCTTGAATCCGTGCCAGAGAATCTAGCTCTTCTGCCCATTTAAAGAGGCTAAACTGAAATGTTTCCTGGAAAATAAAACATATACCACTGAGTTGCTGGTAGCTACCAGAAGTAGGGAACTGGGCCCTGAAAACCTCTAGAGGTATCCTGACATGCACCTGAACACCCTCTTTTCCCTAAGCAGCAGCATACAATCGTTTGCTATCATCCCAAGTTAGTTGGCTCACTTGAAGAGGCAGAAATAAGCTCTCAGATATCCACACAGAGCATCATCACCCAGCAGTGGATAATAAGAGCCTGCATGTATATTAATGCATGCTATACTACAAGCTAATACTAATAAGGTCCTATTTTTATTAAACTCATTTGACACACACAGACCAAAAGAAAAGTGTGTCAATTCCCTTCCCACAGACATACAGAGCTTATTAAACAACTTACTGGCTGTCTCCATTATTACTGTCTTCTGCTTTTATTTTGAAGACTCAATAGGAAAATCAGTTACATACAACAAATCACAAGCACAAAATATGTCACAAAGCCTCAAAAGGAATACAGTAAATAAAATTGTTTCAAGCAATTCAAAGAGCACTTACTTTGACACTAGTTTTTAACTCGGGAGCTAGATTTAGTACTAGCAGATAGTGAGCATATGCAGTTCCAAAATCCTGGTCCTCCAGGCAATGCTGAGCACTCTGCAAAGACCTGGACACCAACTCCCGCCTGCCAGCTTCCTGACCACCTCTATGGTTACTATGAAATTTAGCATTGGAGTTGGGCATTCTGAAGGATGTAGATACTCACTCTTCCTAAAAAAACAAAAGGTTGCACACAAAGCTGACAGATCAAACAACATTTTAATTTTCACTGGCATTAGCAAAGACATCCTCCCTCCCCCCCAGATCCTAAGCATTCAAAAACATGCTCACCTTTATGCCACTGATAATTCCATCAACTTTAAAGTGAGCATTCACCATTCAAGCCAAGCGCGCATCACATTTATGTTAGAGCAGGTTCTGGAAACAGGTTACACTTTTTTGCTTTTTAAAATTAATTTCTGTAATACTTATTTTAGCACGCCTCTGACCAGTTTTGCGCACTGAAAAGTTCACGCACTCAGAAGTTTCACAATCAACCACAAAATCTGCACGTTAAAACTTCTCCACTTCAAAAAAGTATCTTCATAAAGCAAAGACCCCCAGAAAAAGAGCTAACGAGCTCACGCTGTATTTTACACAAAGCAACATGACTATAAGAAAGTGTTAAAGAGTTATCAGAACAAATATGCACATTTTTATAACTGCCTTGGTTACCACTTTAATGCCACATTTTTATAACTGCCTTGGTTACCACTTTAATGCTTACTTACACAAGAAGGCCCAATACCGTCTTCGGGATTTTCAGATGTATCCTAAAGCTGAAGAAAGTGAACGTTACATGGAGAGGGACTAGAACAAACACACCACCATCACAACTAGGCTTTTTTTTTTTTGCTTTTTGCTTAAAAAAAAAAATGACAACAAACATCGCCCACGTCTCGAATGAGCACCAGTAATTTACGCAGGGGCATGCAAAACCAGGGAGGGCCGCGCAAACTCGCCTGCCGTACGCATTTGGGGGCCCGAGGGCAGCGAGGACGAGGGGGCCGGCTCCGACCGGCGGGGAGCGCGGCGCCGCCGGGAAGCCTCGCAGGCCGCGCTACCTCCGGACACCGCCCCACTCGCGGGGCGCGCCCCAGGGCCGCTGGCCCGGCGCAGGGAAAGCAGCGGGGTAGGACGCGGGGGGCTTTCCCTGCGGCCGGGACAGGGCGCCAGGCGCTCCCGGGGCCATCACCTGCTCGGCACGGAACGCGGCTCCCAGAGAGCCGACGCGCGCGCTGCGGGCCGCCGCCATCTTAGTGCCGGGCAGAAGGCAGCGCGCATGCGCAGGGCGGCAGGCGCGGAGCCGGGCGTGAGTGAGGCGCCGCGGTGCCTTCCCGCCCTGCTGGCGGCCGGCCCCTGAGGGGGCGGCCCGTCGCCTCCCCTCCGGCCTCAGGGCGCGCCGGCCGCCAGGTCAGGCGCGGAGCTCTCCGCCCTCGCCGGGGAGTCGGTCCCGCAAACTGCTCCCGGCGGGTCCGGGCTCAGGCCCCGCTCCCCTCCGTCCCAGGGGCGGGAGCTGCGCCTCTCCCCAACGGCGGCCTTCGAGCACCCTAAGGCCTAACGCGGGATTGCGCACAGGAAGATGAAAAAACCATTCTGCTTAATCTTTATTTCTGTTCAGTTTGTGGCAAGAGGTTTCCCCCCATTTTTTTTTTTTTTCCTACAATTTTAACGTGTAGATATTAACTTACTTTACCTTTTATTTGCTTAAAGGAACAGCTAAGACTTACATGTTTAAGAACCAAGAAAAAAAAACCAGAATGCCAGAAACTAGTATTACAGAAAAGCTAACGCTTTGAAAGATAACAAGAAGGAGGCATTATGTGACTGAAAGAAAATTTGTATCTTTATTGGTAAGTAAAAGGTTTGAGAACGGTACAGACAAAACTCTGAACTTTTTTTAATGCTTGTTTAGCTTGTTACTTTTCAGGTGAAACATGGGGAATTGACTAGAAACTGTCTCACCATGTCTTCATATCTATATACACATGTGGAATAAAGGTATTTTCATTGTCCATGTTCTTCCTCCATCCACATCCAATCTTTTAAAGCTGGTAATTCAGCTCATACAAACACAGCAGTAGAAGTGACCCTCTAAATCCAGCCCCTGTTCAGGCCTGCCAGATAAGAACTACCACCTTAAAAGTTTACCAGATGTAGTGTAAGAACTGCATGCTGCGCAGACACTGCCTATAACTGCCCTGTAGTTAACGGTGTTCCTAAAATTTAGTTTTAATTCCACTGTTGGTAAGTCCCAAGAATGACAGTTGAGGATAATGTTTGCACTACACAGTTTTAAGTCACAAACAAGTCCTAGTTGTCTTGGGCCTTTGACTAACAACTCTGCACTGCAGTAACAGGATTGTGAGAAGGAAAATTCAGAGGTTTGCTCCACATCTCCAGTCCCTTATCTCGCTCCCTCCCGTGCTTATGACACCACTTACCTTCTTTCTCTGTGGAGCCTTGCAGGCTGCCTGCCCTGGGAGCAACCACATGCAGGGCCCTAAAAAAGGCAGAGTTCATTTGGTCTTGTCCTACTTCTGGGACAAGAACAGGCCATGGCATTGTTTACTAATTATGAAATGTTTGGAAGCTGTTCATGTTTATACTTTCCTTCTCTAAAGCATGAATGCAGCTCTTCCAGGCTTTTACAGCTGTGGATATTTTATATGCCTTCACTTTTGAGAAACAAATGAGTACCTCTTAAAAATGTCAGGCCAACATTTTGAACAAGATGAAAATATCACATATGGAGGGGGAACATGAGTCTAAATGAAATGCAGTGACAATTAAACCATAATCCATGGTAAACTTCATTACTACTCTATAATATTATAAGAGGGGGAAGCCTACAAATGTTTTGAGAAGTAACCCAAAGGAAAAAACTGGAAACAGGCAACCTGAATAACACTAGAATGAACTTCTGGTAGAGGAAAGACATGCTAGAAAAACATAAAATTAGAACTGGTAAAGCACTGGGGCTGAATGAAGTCCATGAGGATATGCAAATATTAGTGTCAGAAAGTATCAAATATTTTATATGTGACCTGAGCTCTAAAGGAGGATGTAGTATCTTACTAAATCAACTGGTATCAACAAGCACCCAAGCCTTCTCTCAGTTCTGAAAGAAAAGTTAAATTAGGTACAGATGAGGAACAAGCTTCTCTGAATTTAGCTTAATTACACTTCCCAGCTGGAGGATGATAGTATAAGGAAAAAGAAAATATTAGCACCTGTGGGATATGGGGGGAGGGGGGGAGAGAGAGAGAAGTGCAGGCAATTATCACCTGTGGACAGTGAGGTGTAACAGGAGCTGGACTGTACCAAATACCGTAATGAGCAATGGTTCTCCAAACTTGTTCAGCTGTATTTTTTTTTGGTCAGAGCAAATGCCAGATGGATAGCATAAATGCTTTATAGTGCCTATTTTTAAGCATAAATTAAGGGTGTGCTAATTTGATGCACTTGTGGGAGAAGCTTACTAAAAAGTATCAGTGTAAAATCCTTGCAATTCGCAAGAGTTAGTTCAGTTCAAAGGCTGGGGAGGATATTTGTTAATCTCATACAACTTTTTAACGGAACACTTCAGAAAAAAAAAATGGCCACAGAATATAACGTTTGCAACACTGAAAGAGCATACAGCTGCATACTAAAATAATTTGTTGGGTACAGCTTGTGCTGTAAAGGAGTGCCAGAAAGGAATGCCTATCTTACCAGATATATACATGATTGCCATAATAATAATCAAATTGGTTAACAGTAGAATAAATAATGTTGGTCTGCATGATGGGTGGTCAGAGCTTAGTCTGTGTCTGTTTGCACTGCTGAGGGATGAGAGGGGAGGGAGCACGCAGCCTGGTGGTACCTCACATATGCATAAGGCCCCTAACATCTTGCAAGCCAACAGTGATGACACAGTCATGAGCAAGATGGGAGTTAGAAGGAAACTCTATAAACCTTCTATAAACCTGTGACAGGACTTTTCTCCTAATGGAGGTAAAAGTGCTTAGCCAAGAGAAGAAACTACAATACCTTGGAAGGATGCTGTTGCTAATGATGTTTTCAACAACTCGATACAGCTGCATGTTGCAAATGGTGGGGGCTGATATCAATGCTCTGTAATAAAATGTCAATAAAACCAAAAGTTAAATTCACTAATTTCTAACCCATCTCTCCATAACATACAGACTGGAGACACAATCAGCCACAGATCAGAACACTGTCTTTTGTGAAAATGAGGACGTTGAAGTGATCAGACAAGAACATAAGGAAGGTAAGATGGAACAAAACATATGCTATGCTGGTGTGCGCCTATTGTATAAAATTACTTGAAAAGAGTATTTCCTGAAACCATGCTTGCAATGAATGTCGAGGGAAAATAACCAAAGCAAAGATAAATACATGATATATGGACAGGATGTTGCCAGAGCTTCACATAGCCAATCCATGTCATAGCTTCTTAAAAGAGGCTACAAGAAGGCTGTAAAATGTGATGACCTTGAGTAGGGAATGGCAGACAGGAGAATTTTCTACACTGCTGATCTAAAAACACTTGTAGCCTCAATTAGTGAAGAAAACACAACTCCTTTTAGTGCTCACTAGGTAATTTTTGTCTATTTAAATTAATGGGTTCTTGTTTCTCCTCAGTCTTCTGTCTTTTTTTTTTAAATCACAATTTTGCCCTTTCAGGGTCTGACAGTGTCTTGAACTGGTGGGTCAAGTTCAGGAAAAGATACACTTAATTTTTGGTGGAAGGAATCCAGTATGTTGTCTGGATACCAGTACTGGATAAACAGTGTAGAATATCAACAAAATAGTGAACTTTTTTCCTTGCTTTGTTATGTAAATACAAGTTAACTCTTTTTATTCTGGGAAAAATGTGTTATGTGTATGTATGTACTTCTGTTGGACACCCGCTGCTTGTTTTAGCTGCAACTAGAATGGAGTACATTTTTACTTCACATGACTGAGGTAGGTGGACCAATTTCCCCTAATGGGCCTGTCATGGTAGGACAAATCTAAATTTTAGACCTGGTGGCTTTTTGCCAGCTAAAAAACTCAGGGCTAAGCTAAACATTCAAATTCTTTTCTTCTTTTTTCAAAATTAGAATGCAAGCAACTGCACACAATGCATGCAACCCAACTACTTTACAACACTTCAGTGGAATTCTAATAGGGAAATCTCATAACTATAAACAAGCATGAAAAATATTATTCTAATTTTAATCATGGAGACAGCTACAGGACAAAGTAAACAAAGTACTCATGGAAAGCATACTTATTCTTGAAATGCTGCTCCAGTAATCTAAACATAGATAAGGATTGTTTGTTATTTCTTTAAGGTTTGGGTTGGTTTTTTTTTTTTATTTCTTTTTAGATGGAGTTTTGAGTAGCATAGTAACTTCTTCGTTAAATACTATTAGAAAATAAATATCACAGCAGATAATGTGATCTAGCAGGTGGGACACTTGGCTGAAAGGCTGAATGTTCAGTGTTTGCTCTCAATAGCACCTCCGGCCTGCTGTGATTTCAGACAAATCATCTGCACTTCAAGAAGCAGCTGATTTGGAGGGACCACACTCAGATTTCAGACTGTGTTCAGGAACTACAATTACTCATAAGCCTCCATGTCAAGCATCCTCTCCCTGCCCCTTTCTTTATACAATTGTATTTTCTTATGTTCCTCATCCTACCCAACACACTGATTCTACAAATAGGAATAATTTTAAAAGATATTCCTGAACTGCCCACCTGTTTCCATACATGACTTCTGCAGGTCAGTGCCTGGGGTCATGCAGAGGAAGGCTGACTGTAACACTGCCAGCTATCTTCATCTCAGTCGTTTCTAGAAATCTCAGGTGCTACTTTTTAACAGTAGGTTTTTTTTTACTGCAGGTCTTCAAAATGTAAGGTATATCCAAAAAAGGTGGCTCTATTTTTTTTTTTTCACTGGCCAACGCAGACTAGGCTTAACTGTGGGCCCAATGATAGTACATTTAAATTAATAGCAAAGCTCATTGCTTCAAAAGTAGCAGGAACCAACACTGAATTTGGCAAAATACAGAAAATAAAATAATTTAAGTTACTCCCAAAGAAGAAATCTAGACATGTATTCATGACTAAAATATACATCTCCCAATCATCTAAAAAAGTCCCACCAAATCACTATGAATCGCACTACTCTTAAACCATTAAAACCATCAAGTTATAGCTACGAGTATAATTAGAAGGCTTTTCCATTTTCTTCACGAGTTTCCTAACATTCTTAACCCAAACAATTCAGCATTGAGTGGTCTTCTCAAGATCTCGCTGCAGCACTTGTTCAGGAGAACCGCTGGTATTAGTTTATTAAATGAAGCCATAAAGGTGAGGCTTGCATCTACTTTATTGGGTATTTCATGGCCAGACCCACCAGCGGGACAGGGGCGGCTGAGCCACGCCAGCCTTCTCTGCCCACACCCCCCCACTGCAAAGCGGACACCAGCACCGCGACCGATTTGGGATCGGGCAGCCCGGGCGCTGCTCTGCCCCTTCCGAAAGCCCACGGACGCTTCCGCGCCGTGAATCCCCCACCCGCGGCACCTCAAACCCGGCGGCCTCCCCACCCTGCCAGGCGGGGACAGGGCGGGCACCCCGCGGCCTGCTGCGACAAGCCGCGGCAGGGCGGGCCCTCCCTGCCGGGCCCCCTCCCCGAACACGGGGGACTTCGCCTGGGGGGGCCCGGCGGCTGGTAGGGGAGCGCCTGCCCCTGAGGGCCGAGCGGGCGGCCCGCCCGGGCGCTGCGAGCCCCACCGCTTGTGTAAGCGCCGCCGCGGGGCGGGAAGGAAGGGGCGGGCGGGAGGCGGGCCCCGGCGCGGCCGGCCGCTCCGCTCGGCAGGGCGGGGTCCGGCGGGGCTGCCGGGAGCGGGGTGTCCCCCCGCCGTGCCGCGCCGCGCCGTGCCTCGCAGCGGGAAGCGGGGCGTGGGGCTCCGCTCGCCTGGCCTTTGCCCGTGCCCAGCCCTGCGCCGGGGCCGCCGCCGCCGCCGCTCTCTCTTTGTGGCCGCGCCTCCCGCCTCGCCGCCGTGGGGACGCCCGCTGCGCCTCGCCTGCTGAGGAGGTCGCTGGTGCTGCGGGGTAGCCGGGAGAGGTTGGCGGGGAGGCGAGCCCCGGCGCAGCGGCAGCCATGGGGCTGCAGCCCCTGGAGTTCAGCGACTGCTACCTGGACAGCCCCTGGTTCAGGGAGCGGGTGAGAGCCCACGAGGCCGAGCTGGAGAAGACCAATAAGTTTATCAAGGAGTTGCTCAAGGATGGGAAAAACCTGATCGCCGCCACCAAAAGTGAGTGGAGGGGCGCGGGGGGAGACGCCGGGTCGCTGCGGGGGCGGCTCCCGGCGGCTCGGGGCCCGGCGCCTGCAGCCGCTCGCCCGGCGCCGAGAGGCTTGGCCTCTGAGCGCTTGCTTTTGTTGCAGCGAGTTTTGCACGGGCTTTCTCCAGCCTCTCCCTCGGGTCCCCCGCCAGCCGCTTTGGGGACGCAGGTCCTCTCCAGCCCTTCGCCGTGGAGAGGGGATGAGGGGATAAGCCGGCGGGAGCGCCGGGTGACTCCGCTTCTTGTAACGCCTGTTGCCTCTGCCCGGTCTCCTGGCCGGGCCTGGCTTATGTGTTTGGCGGTGCCGAGCCCGAAGGGAGCTGCGATGCTAAATCCGCTGAGAACTCGGTTTCGGGTTTTACCGGTGCGTTGCAAGCTGGGCGTCTGTGAATTGCGTATCTCAACATAACGATGTACGTGTATATGCATTTGTAGCCTGTGAAGAGGCTGCTGACGGTACACCTTTGTCAAAATGTTAAGTATGTTCAGGAATTGTACTTCTGTGGTGACAGCACTAGTTACCAGTTCTATGTCTTTGATCTCTTAAAATGTGATGGTGATTTTTAATTTTGCATTTGAGTCATTGAATACATATGTATTTTTCTATATTTAAGGTTAGCGATGCTGTGGTTTATGTGAGAATCATGTTCTTTTCCTTGAATGACCATATTAATGCATGCTCTTAATGTAGTATTGTTATATAATTTTTCCCCTTTAAGATAGGGTAGTGCAGTCTCCTAAATATCTAGTAGGATGACTGACTGTACCAATTATTCAAATAAAACACTAACACAGTGCTCTCAAAAGTGTACTGCATCTTTGGTGTCATGGAAAACTTCTGAAGGCAGGGAACCAGGCTTTCAAGATATTTCCTTTAAAGTAAACTGAGAAGGATTTGGCCAGTTGTGTGAGCACTGTAGCTGCCTGGGTATGGTGAGGGTTTTAAAAACTGAGATAACTCATTTTGTGCAAATAAAGAAACATTCTTTCCTGGTTTTGTCTCTGTTTGATGTGCCTGGGTAAAAAAAGGTAGAAAATGCCATATCAAATTTCACTTGTTTGTAACTCTCATTCTTTGTCCAGTTAATATTCAGTTATTGCAAATGGTGCTGCTTGAGGATTATTTGAAATTTGTGACTTCAAGTGTCAGTATAAATCATCTTAACTTGGAGTGCAAAGTAAAAAAAGTGTCCCTGAACTTGGATAAGAACGGTAGAGGGAAATCATTCCACTTCACTTCTATTCCTCAAGCATCTAGACAGTCTTTTGGCAACTGCCCCAAACCCTTGGTTTCTCATGTGCGGTTACATATACAGAACTTAATTTGAAAGCGTGGGGCTGATGGTGGTGAGGATAAGCCCTAACTCGTATGAGCCTCCCATCCACAGCAGAATCCTGTGCTGGTAACTTTGCCTTGGTGTGCAGTGCTCAGCACGCTTAGCTGTGTGTGGTGGGAGCCAAGGGAGTCAGCGTGCCAAGCAGAGCCACCTGGCCTAAGAGAGCTTGATGAAATACTTAGGCTAGCCCATGAGAAATATTTAGAAAAACTATCTGAGATCCTGCCTGGTGTTCAGGTCTAAGCAATTCCTTCCTTTCTGAGATGACAGAAAGTTGCTTTTTGAGTTTACGTGCTGTACGTTATTCTAACAAACATCTGTGCTTCAGCATACTTGTTTGAGAAGTGGAGACAGATGAGACCCTTCCTTGCACATTTCAGGTTTCTGCAGTTGTCTTTCCCCTTTAGAGTGCCCTGCATGACACGTTTGAAGCCGAGTTGTCTTCCTCTGCCGCTGGTGTGTTAAAAGACAAATTGAACCAGAGGAAAGATGAGGAGGAGTTAAAGCCCATTGAAACCCTGGTGGTTAGGGCATTGGTCCTCCTTGTGTTTTCAGAAGAAAACATTGGCATCTAAATTCCTTGAGGAACCTGATTCATTTGCTGTCAGGAAACCAAATGGGATTAATATTTGTTTTAAAAACCAAGCTTGAGAAGTGGTTGAGACACAGAGCTAGCTATTCACCTTTGTCAAAACTGCATTTTCTGCACAAAGATTGGCTTGCTGCAATCTAGAGAATGTGATAATAAAGCAGGGCATTTTGAGAGCTTAGATGACTACCTCTTAGACAACAGTTGATTACAATTTTTTGAAAATGGTTTTAGTCTTTTGAACAAAAGATGTCATCTTAATAATAGCTAAAGTATTTCTCTGTTTCTAGAACCAGGTAAATTACAAAATTTACATCTGTTTTAATTGATATGTGAGCATAATAAGCTTTTCTGAATGGGCTATAAAATATAAAATGTTGTAGGTGCACTATTGTTCTTGAATTTGTGGGAAATGAAGTGACTGCAAGAGGCTGCCTGTGTTTCCCTCCCTTAGCGCTTTCCTTATTTCACTTGTAAAGCAGTGGCTTACAAGAAATGTTGCGAGGATTCTTTAGGTGTGAATAACTGACGTGATTGAATAGATCCCACTTCCTGCTTGACAGACAGCCTTCAAAATGACTTTGATTCTGCCTGCACTGGGTTACATCTTGAGAGGTGGTAAGCGGATACTGCTACCGCTCCCTCTAATCACAGGAGTCATCAGTGTCTCACAGGACAAACCAGTAACATGAGGTGGATCTTCTCTTTGGCTCCTTGCCATTCGTCTCCTCAGTTGTATGGGAGTGTATTTTCCACCTAAACCTCAGAATAACTGATTCTTGATAGCACAGGACTGTACTGCTTAAAAAAAAAAAGAAAAAAAAGGATCTTTTGCATTCTTAAATTGTTGAGTTTCCAGTATGAAGCATGCTTCAAGTGTATCTTTACACTTCTAAGTTTCAGTTGTTTCAAGAATCTGATAGAAAGATAAACAAGACTGACTCAAAGCTGTCTCGTTTCCTGTGTAATGGTTTGAATCACTGAGTTGTCTAGTTCAAGCTAAATATTAGAAAAATGAATAAACAATAGGTAGCTCTTATGATGGCTAAGTATGTTTAAAAGGAGTATAGAAAGACAATTATTTTTTCCGTTGTTAGTGATCAGTAAATACAAGCAGTATACACATATGCCTTTTAAAATAGAAATGCAATATTTCTCAGGGGATTACAGTTCAGCTAAACAAGTGAGGATCAAAATAGTTTATAAATAACTTCTGGATGGAGTTAGTTGTTCTTCTGTTGAGAGAAACTGAATTTAAAGGTGCCTGATCAGAGAATCCTTATTCTGAAATGTGAAAGGAACTTGCGAGGTTTAGTCCTGAGCTCTTAAAATCTCTGAGATTAAAATTGTTGGAAGCTAAAGAATACACTGGATAAATACTACATATTTGCTTCTGAAGAATTCTCCCTCTGTTGGTCCAACTCTTGATCTCTTGACGTGAGTGTGAGATTTGTCTAGGGTTTTTGAAGATTTTTTTTTTTGGAGGCAAGACTTTTCCGTACATGTACAGCAGGAGCTGCCACTTTTTATGAGACCTCAGGGTGGAGTAGGAAGAGTCAGTGTGAGCCTAGGTTTTTGCCCTGCGCATCTCATGGGGGGTTTGCAAAGGATACTTGTGAGTGCGTGCTCACAGCTATTCCACGTGCCTGAAAGCAGAGCCTCCCTGTTCTTGGATTTAGGCTCAGAGCAGAGCAGAACTCCGTTTGGGTCAACTGCAGTGACTTTGTAATGGGCTGATGAAGACAGAAGGTGGGGAAGGCAGAAAAACAGAAAAGTTGAGTTTCCTATGAAGCTTTCAAGGGGTCGTCTGTATGCAGTGCCCATCTAAGGGAAGACTAGACAAAATTTGATAGGGAAGGGTGCCCCACGTGGGTCTCAGCTAAAATGCATCATGAAGTCTTTCATCAAGTCAGGAGCATCTGCTACCATGTGGGCACCACAGTATTCAAATACTCTTATCACTTGTGCTAGAATGCAGAGCAGCCACCTTCCTCCACCCTAAGAAACTTGCTACCCAGCAGCCCCATTGTGCATTTTTCACTGGGGTAGATCTGTCCCTCATTACGTTGCTGTCTCTGTTTTGGCTGAGAACCGGATAATTCCTCCTGCACCCTGAGGGTTTTGGGTTGTGAGCTCAGTTCTGTGAGGTCTTGGCCATTGTATTTGGTGCAGCAGAGGAGGAAACCAGGCACCTTTGCTACCCGGTGCTGGTCTCTGCAGGCAGATCAGTCTGCTGAGGCTTCTGGTGACTGTTTTTTATTGCTGTTTTTGTTTCATGTTTTTTACAGAAGAGTTATTCCTTGCACTCTACCAGACAGAATACAAAACAAGAAACGAGTTTATTTTTTCTGTAGACAGTTTGTTGGAATATAAAGAGTTACTGATAATTGTTACTGAAGAATGCTGGGTTACTCCAGGGAATATTTCTGCATTCATGAGAAAAAAACCCAGTGAATTCTCTTTCCTTTCCTCTGAGGTGTTATTAGTCACTGGTTATTTACAAGTTTGCCATCAAGAAGTTAAGCAGAATGGAAATCTTGTTGGCAATGGGAATAAAGCCATTCCCAGTCCCATCTCCGACCTAGTAGAATAGGCTGAGTCTTTCTTCTAACAAAGTCGATTGGAAAAACCTAATACAAACCCAAGCCTGATGTCTGAGTTATCCAAACCCATATTCTTTTTCTTGGCTGGTTCTCTTGGTATGTGGTGGTGGTTGACCTCTCGGATATGGGCCTAGGTAGGCTTTTGGTCTGACCCTGTATGGATATTATTATGTAACTGTAAAGGCTGTTGTAACCCACATAATAACACAGCATAAAAGCCACTCCGGTCACTTGAGCCATGGTGCTTTTTTTTCTTAAGCACTAATTGTCCATTTTTTAAAGCTTTCCTTAGTATAATCTGCACTTACAAAACCACTTAGCTGAACGTCTAATGTGTGCCAGCTCTCAAAGCCTTAGGAATTTTCTGCAACAGAAATGTTTTTCTACTGACACTGCAGTACATGTCAAAGAAGTAAGGCAAAAAAGTTAATATAGGACTTACTAATAACTTCTAGAAAAGAAATGGATATTGACTAAAGATTTAGAAAGAATCCAAAGACCAAGCAAAACCTAATGTCATTCTTACTTAACAAGGCGGGTGGAGCGGGGAATACTGTGAGAGGGCCTTAGTTGAACTCGTGTGCAAAGTTTCCTAAATCAGCAGTGATGAGTTAGGACTCTATCTTTGGTTAATTCACCCTGAATTCAGTGACAGCTGTGAATTAATAAATCTTCACATTTAGCATTTTAGAAAGCCATTTTAATTTTCAATTAGTACCTCAAAAATGAGCTTTATTTCTGTTGTAAGGCATGCTTTAAGTATGATAACAGTAAGCAAATAAATGCTTTAAGTGAACACTCTGATATTTAAATTTGAAATATGCTCTGCTAGGACACAGATAAAAATTCCTGCTAGGGCAGTGCTAGATCCTGTATCACAAAGGCTACTGAGCAGTATATACCTTTTAAAAGAAACCTTTTTATTGGAATTCAACTCAGTAATGGAAACATTAGAAAACTAAGGCAAACAGGTACTTTGGGGCCCATCTGATACAGCTTTCCCTTAGGAAAGAACTACTTATAATAACAAAATAGAATGTTGCTTTATCCTTCAAGATAATTGCTACAGCTAGGGCCTAATTAACTAAGACAGTACCTTTTTTTCTGCTTGTAGGTAAAGTCGCTTCTGTATAAGGATCAGGGAAGTGCTTTCTGTTAAGAAAATACGCTGCAGAACATTGTGTTTAGCTCCACCCGAAGTAAAGCATTCATTACTGTGTCAGTAGCTATAAAAAGTGTCAAGCTCATTCTGTGGAGGATGTCAGTTTGTCATCTTGAATCATGTCTTTTCAGCTTGGATTACTAACTGGCTCCATTACCTTCTTTGTCCTGTAGATGTTCCACTGTTCATTTTTTTTCTGTATTAAAAGCAGAGCATTGTGCTAGTGAACTAGAAGATGTGATTTCAGAAAATATGAATTTTCATGATTCTACATGGATTTTCTCAGTGACAAGAGATGTGACAGGCTGTTAAATGAAGTGATTTTGTCTTTTAATCATTTGGGGGAAATATATAATTGTTCAGCTTTAGATAAACTGTGTAAGCGGTCACTAAAGAGGACATCAGTGATTAGTGTCATTGTCAGTCTTCAGGAGAAAAACAATAGAAATAAGTTAGTGTGGTTTGTAATTTTTAGAGAAGGTGTCTGGTAGATCATGTTGGAAAGTTTTTTCCTGATATTTTTCTTTTTTAATGACAAACCTTTTAGAAACGTAATATTGAATTTTATGGAATCTGAATCCATCTTAAGGAGTTGGACAAAAGGATGCATTTTGCCCTATAGTCTGTAAAGTGCAAACACCTGCTTGCAATTAAATAAAAATAGAGGCACTGCTAAGGCTGCAGGTGAATGCTGTTCCTAAATGCTGTATTGCAAAAATGTTGCAAATTTTAACGAGCAGAGCTTATGACACTGTGATACCAGTTCTCTGGTCAGTCTAAAAGCAACTTTTAGTCTTTACTGAGGCAGAACTTCTCTTTCTGATCAGTACAGATTTTATTATAATGGGTAGGAAGGGGAGACTACCTGTTCCGGAGTGCTATGGGGTTTTTTTCCTGATGTACAGCAAGGGGAGTAGCATACAGGCCAGGTGATCTGCCCTCACTTTGGACAGGGAGGGCTTGGAAACATGTTTTGGAATGGCACAGAAATGCTGCATCTCACTACTTCTCTCCTCTTCCCTGGCTGTTTTTTAACATTGCATAATTAATGTATATAGCGTACATTGACTTTAGTGCTTTTACAATATCAACTTCAGTCACTACTGCAGCACTTAACATGTTAACTTAAAAAAACAGAGGCTTGGCTGTTTGAGAGAGATAATCCACAGCGTGTGAATGTTGGTGATATGCTTAACGTTTTGATAGGGTGGGTTGTGGGTTTTTGAGATAATTTTTATGACTTGCTTATGTTTGATGCGATTTCCTTTTGGGTCTAATACCACTTTTCTCAGTTTCCAGACCAGATTTGCTGTTATTCTATGACAGTTGTTCTCGAGATGTTACGACATGCTCAGTGTTTTGATCGTCTTTTAAAAGTCTTCATGTATTTGACTTGGCAAATTAAGACACTTTGAACAGTTGAATGCTTTCCTGGAATATCTAGTGAGTGTAAAATATATGATCAGATGAGCTTGGGCCCATATTGGCAGAACAGTTTAAGAAACTACTGTTCAGGGACTCTGCTAGTGCTTGTTGCCACCCACTGTAGTTGTCAGTTTTAACCGGCACCCAAAATCTGTCTTGTTGCTAAGTCAAACCCATCTTTGCCAAGATTAAACTAAGCCATCACATTTTGCAGTAAGTTGAGATAGGCACATGTGCTCCATCCCAGCCGCTCCTGTGGAGGTTGTGCCCTCTGGGTGTAACTTTGATAGAAGAGAGGGCAAGCTACAGTGGCTGCAATTTAAAATGCCCCATGTAATATGTCTGTGATAGATGTATGCCTGCTAGCCAAAGTGCATGTTTAGTTATCTCACTGGGAAAGAAGATACTGGAAGGGGAAGTCTGTGGCTGGCTTTATGCTTTCCTCAAATTCTTTTTCTAAACAGACATTTTTGGCAATTTTTGGCAGACAACCTCAGTGTCATGTTGTCATTTTTCCATACCTACTTGCACCTACGGATGGAGCTTCTTGCAGCCACCCTATTCTTTGTGAATGTCTTTTGCTCTTTCTGCTCTGTTTTTGTTTCCTCCCCTTGTTCTTTTCCATCCTGTGTGTTTGCTTATCTTTTAGGATAAACATAGAGAGAAAACATCCAGGCCCTCAGAAGCAATGTGGCCATCGCAGGCCAAGGCCAAATCAGAAGTTCCTGTAAATCATTCATGCTGGTGGTGTCCTCTGTGAGAAAGGAGCAGTGGGAGGGAAAAATAATCTTCAGAGATGGAAAATCACAGTGTTATTAAACAGATTGTGGTTTTACTACTGCCCACACCTTTGAATAAATGTCTTCTTGTTGCCTCTTTAGTTGAGAGGGCTGGGCAGGTGGGTGTTATCAGCTCATTAGGTAGGTCAGAGAGAAGGCTTTGCCTCTCAGTAGATCTGGTTGTTACAGCCTCTCCTAGTTCTTTCCAGCTTTTGTATATACACCTGGCTGGTCGGGACTGCATGTCCTTGAGGAGGGGGAAAAAAAAAAAAAAGAAAAAAGCTTTGTTTAATTTGGCAAGGAAAATTGAGTATCCAGGATGAAACTGAGCAGGACTGTGTATCAGACCTGGGCCTTGGAGGACATTGTACCATGTGTGGCTTTCAGGAGTAGGTTCTCGGCCACTTTGTTGTTGGTGAGTGTTTTTTAGCTTTGAAATTTGTCCATTTCCTCCATTAGGGTCATGCATGCGGGCTTAGAAGTGACGAATGAATTCATGGTGAAGAATCTGAAGCTTGTGTTGCGCTTGCAGCATTTCACCCTTAGGAAAAGTTAGACTGTAATGTATCAAATCTCAAAAGTTGGGCTCTCTTCCCAAGCAGAGGGAGAGCACCTTATTCTGCTCGTTTGTCTTAATCTGTGATTTTGTCAGTCATTAGAAAGAATTGCATGCTTTGAAAAATATTAATATTTGAATGTAGGTATGATGGAAAAAAATTAAATTTGATAAGGAAACTTGTAGCAGATTTAAATGAAAATATGATTGCTTAGGAAATGCTTCTTTAAAAAAAAAAATCTCACCATCTTGCAGACAGGTAGAGGGAGCGTGCTGCCAGGTCACTGAGGACTTGAGAAAAGCTTTTCGAAATACCATTTTGGCAGCAGGTCACTGTTCTTAGAAATCCGTCATGGGGCTAAGTTTGTATCTTACGTGGATTAACAGACTGTGAATCCTGCGTAGTTTCAGCCTTTGAAACACATCAGTGCTCTGAGAACAAAACAGTATAATTTACACTGTCAATACTTTTTTCCTGTTAAAATATCAGGTTGTATGCTCTCTCTGTCGAAAAGGCCTGGTCCAATTGACAAGCTCAGTTAGAAGCCAAATGACTGTTTCTCCAAACCTTTGTCTGTTCAACTCTTTAGCCTGTGAGCTTTTCTGGAACAAAGCTGACTTTCTTCCAGACTGCTCTTACATGCTCTTGCTGTGTGGTAATATTACTGTACTTTTATTGTGCCTCACTTTGTGCTTTCCATCGTTTCAAAACTCACAGTTTCAAATTTCTGTTGTGCCTCTTGCTTAGCTGTTCCCCTGTTCCAGCTGATTCAGCACCTTTACTAAAAGAAATAAAACTACCTGGATGTATTGCACCCTTTGTAGTTTCTTTTACTTCTAGAAGTAAAAGAATCTAATGCTAAAAAGAATCTGCAAGCACTTCTCTGTCCCATGGCCAATTTTTTTTTTCTTTTTTTTTTTTTTTTTTTAACAGAACACATCTATGTGTCTACCAGCACCATTACTGCTCTTCCCGTGGGGTTCTGTAGGGTTGTATCTGAGGGGGAAGGCTGCCTTCCTTGGGGGGCAGGGAACTAGCTAGTCAAGCATGAAAATTTATTGTTGGCTCCTGTTTCTCTCCTCTTACTGCAGTCTTTTGTTATGTTTTATGGAGGAATGGGACTAAGCTCCAGACGTTCAGCTCAAGTTTTTGTGTAGTTAATATAGTGAACGAAGGAAATGTCTGTGTTATACTCTTGAATCTCATGTGTAGGAGCTTGGTCCTCTGTTCAGATGGACTTTGCTGAGGGCCTAGAGCAAAACCGGAGATTTGAACCTAGATAAGCCAGGATACTGTGGTTTACGAAGAGCTGAAATGTGCTCTTTGTCTTGGAAGCTCTCATCCATCTGTTGCAGAGCCCAAGCACCTGAGGACTGGTGGCCATTCTCTGTAGGTAGTACTCAAGTAGCATAACCTGCTCTGAGGGAATTGATGACTGGAAATGCCCCCGGAGGGTGGAGATCTAATGACTAGCATCTTGGAAGACCCATGAGAAGGGTTGTGTCTGTATCTGGCCTAGCAATCATGATGATTGACCTAGCAGAAAATGAGTTTTAATTTGTATATTTAAGAAGTAGGACTCCTTCAAGCTGCTGTCCTAGATGCAAATATTATTTTGAAAATGGGGCTTTGTGACTCAACAGAAATGATTCTTTCTGTTCACTTATCTAGAGATTTTATTTCTCTTCCTGCCTCCATTAACCACTTTCATATGTCTGTAATTAGAATGTGTCTTAGGTATGAATTCCTTTATTTTAGTTACAAAAGTACCTTATATTTTGGTGCAACGTAATTTATATTGTATGTAGGACTTTTTTTTTTTTTTTAAATGCTGCTATAGGTTGCTCTCAGTCCTGAGGATCTTTCTATAGTGGACATGGTTCATGTCTGCAGGGCTAGTGAAATTAGAGGGGTGAAATGTTCATTTTTTATACAACTTGATTTTTATCTGGAGGCAAGCACAATACGGTTTACACTTCCTCTCCACATCTTGCCTGTATAGGTCACTACTTACTCCTCTTGTAACTGACCTGAGTCTTTCATAATATAAAATGAAAAAAAAAAAGAACAGGTAGTGATAGAGCTTCTTATTTGCACAGTTCTGACCAGACACTAAGCAGCAAACAAGTGAATTAAATTAATGGAATGATGACATGTCTTCATCCCTTCATCCAAGCTTCTTCCCTTAAAGCCAAAAACGTTTTTTCTTTTCATATACACGGATAATTTTATAGCACGAACAAAAGAGCAAACTGTGTCTAGAGAAGTGACTTTGGGAGCAGCTTTGGGCAAGCCCTTCATCTTTATCTCTTTCTTTCCATCACTATTTAAGCTGTTGTCTCAAACTTGGGGACATTTATCTATAAAGCATTTCACAAATGTTGAAATGTCATAGAGAAGTGGTGTATATTGGTCCCTTCTGCATTATGTGAGACTGCACCTGCTGCTCTTTTTTCTGTAGTCATTATTTGAATTTAGCAGTAGTTATAAACTCTTTTTTATCCTCTTCGATTAAATTAGCTTAATATAGAATCTGATAGGAGAATGTGCTGTATTCTCCTACAGTCATGTTTTGGACATCTCAGTATGGAGGGCATGGCAGTATGAATGCAGAAAGCAGCTGTTCTTCCCTTGCCATGCAGATTATTCAAGTGGAAATTTAAGTCGGCAGTTTGGCTTTTCTAAGGTTTATAGCATATCATCATTCACTTTTTTATAGGAAGTATCCATATGTGAACAAAAACTTAGGTATGCCAACCTTGTTATAATGCTCCGTGGACATACTGAAATCCACTTCAGATTTGTAATGTTATTGCAAAGCTCGCATCATTGAGTTTTTTTCCTCATTGTACCTTTTGTTTGTAGTTCTTTAAAGTGTTTAGAAGGAAGATGGCTTTGATACCTTCTTGAAAATTAGTTTGGCATTATTACTAGCCCTGCATTTTAAAATAAAATTAGGAATTAAGATGTCATTCAAGAAAAGTAGTAGTCTTGTTTTGGATGGAGCAAGCAACTGGACCACATTAGCAATTAATCTGATAGCTTCTCCCTCCCCCAGCTTCTCTCTGGTACAGAGGAAAACTTCTCTGAATGGAACTTGACAGTGTTTGTAAGCAACATGTAACAGAAACAAACAAGCAAAGCCCCTCCTGAAACAAAAACCTCTGATGCCCCAAAAGCATCATGCAAAACTGAAACAATTCTATCAACATTTGTTTCAAGTTCAATCCTTTTATAAATAAAGCTTTCTGTATATGCATTCTGTTCCTGTTGTAATAGCTATGATTTGCTTGTGTTGAGGATTTTGAAGGCTTGTGAGCAGGCAAAAGGGATTGTATGCTTTTGATGTCTTGGATTTGAAAGTAAATCCTCATGAAGAGAATTTGTGTCTTGAAGTGTAAAGAGAGTTATCTTTTGAGAAAGGATGCCGTTCTTCATCGTGGAAATTTTTTTCCTGAGGTGCCCTCCTTCAGTTTCTCTTTTAAACATGGAAAATTCCTGTATTTTAATAGTGGCCAGGAGCTGATCTCACATTTCACGAGGGCATTATTGAATGGCCTTATTGGAACATTGCTTCCTGGACACTATTATTAGTGTAGTAGCTGAGAGAGGTATGAGCAGCTGCCGAGTTTCATTCTGAGTGCCTGGATGGGTGTGTTGGGGTGGCATTCCCAGAGTGACAAGCAGAGGTGCTGGAGGATGCCAGGGAGGAATTTTGCTTGGAAAATAGTTGACATTAGCTCAGTGGTTGGTGTGTCTGTCCCTTCTCTCTCCGTCTCCCTTCTGAGAGGTCTTAGTAGCATGACTTTTTAGATTATTCTTGCCATAGCCTGCCAGAGATTACTGCCTCCCTCACCTTGTTTGATGTCTTTAGCTGCCCATTCTGGTGAAAATTTATAGACCAAACTTACGTGAATGTTCTAGTTCAAATATTAAGGAAGAGCAGGAAAGGCCCAATAGCATGGGGTTTAGCACATGCTGGTACGGAGACATGCTCAAGGTTCCTAAGAGAGTCTGGGATAGAGCTACTAGGACAGGATAAGGGCTGAATCAAGTCCTCTCTGAAGTATGTACCTCTAATCCCTTGACATGCTTTGGAAGGGATATGGTTTAGATTTTTAAAATAATTTTTCCGTTGCTTCCATGCATCTGCCATTGCTCTTTCCTACTCAGTAGTAATTTATTGAGTAGGAGTAATTTACTGAAAGAGCAAGAACAGAACGAATGCTGTCTGGTGATGGCATTGCCACAGGCCACTTAAGTTACAGAGGAGGGGGTTCTCTGCTGGCAAGTTAATGACAAAACCAATAGGAAGGCTTTTTTTCTTCTTTTTCTTTACCCAGAGTAAACGGCCATCTCTCCCAGTTACATCCCTCCCTTACAAAACCTCCAGTGTTGCCAATGTCACTTGAATTTTTACTCACAGGAGAGCAATGAGATGGGGAAAACCAGGGCTTTTTTAGCCCTAAAAAATAGTGGATGGAATACGTTGATGTCAATAATCAGTAATGTCAGAGAAAGACAGCACGTGAGTCCTCTTCTCAGGAGGGGTGTGATGGGGTTTCTCGTTGCCTTGTTTTTTGAAGTTGCTTGCTTATTCACAGTTGCTTTGCTTCCAGAGAGGGACCCATTATAATGCTCTCTAGCGCAGTTTTCTTCAGCCTTTTTGGTTGAAGGATTCTCTGACCTTTTCCAGGGGGGGAAAAAATCCATACGATTTTGTACAAAATTGTAATATTGCTGTGATAGCTTTCATTTATTGAGCATTCTTGAGGGATTTTGCACATTTGTTTTCCTTTTCCCCTGTGTTTTTTGTTTGCTTAAACCTGTTGGGTTTGGTTTCTGGCAGTCACTTTGCAAATTGTCTTTTGATGCTTTATGGACTGTTGCTCCTTTCTGGATCAAAGCCTGCAGGAACATTTTAGTGGTATGTGTAGTATAGAGAGCTGAGAAATCCTTGGTGTCAGTAAACAGTTTAATTAATTTTTGTTTATTTTCCTAAGTTATGATGATGTTTGTCTGTGAGGTGGTTTAATGTTTTTGGAATCGTTTAGATTCCAGTAAGATACATGGTTATCATTGTAAGTGGGTAATGAATGGGATGGTGAGAATTGAGAGTTGTTGCTTTTATATATGCACCCTCAGTTGTGTCTAAGTAAAATGAAGCATGTCTGTCTGGCAATGACTATTCCTTCTGCATACTGTTAGTGATATGAAATAACTAAGGAATTTCCCTTCTACGTGAATTCCTGATTTACCCCAATAATCATACAGTGAACAGCTTGGTGTGGTGGGGATTCTTGATAGCAAGAAGTTTCTTACTTAGAGTTGCCACTAGAAAAACCCAGTAGAAGGAGCTATGTGCAGGAAACATCATCAGGAAAATTAGAGGTGAGTTTGCTTGCTTCTGAACAGCCCAGTCACAACCCATTTTGAATTCTTGGTAATGGTTTCCGGTGTTCTGTTTGTAGCATTGTTTTTTCTGTCATGTTAACCCCAGCTGGCAGCTAACCCCCACACCGCCAGTGGGATGGGGGAGAGAATCAGAAGAGTAAAAGTGAGAAAACTCATGGGTTGAGATAAAGACAGTTTAATAGATAAAGCAAAAGCCGCGCATGCAAGCAAAGCAAAACAAAGCATTCATTCTCTGCTTCCCATCAGCAGGCAGGTGTTCAGCCATCACCAGGAAAGCAGGGCTCCATCACACGTTAATGGTTACTTGGGAAGACAAACGCCATCACTTTGAATGTCCCTCCCCGCCCTTCCTTCTTCTTTCCCCAGCTTTATATGTTGAGCATGACATCATACGGGTATGGAATATTCCTTTGGTCAGTTGGGATCAGCTGTCCCAGCTGTGTCCCCTCCCAACTCCTTGTGCACCCCCAGCCTACTCGCTGGTGTGGGGGGTGTGAGAGGCAGAAAAGGCCTTGACTGTGTGTAAGCACTGCTCAGCAGTAACTAAAACATCCCTGTGTTATCAACACTGTTTTCAGCACAAATCCAAAACATAGCCCCATACTAGCTACTATGAAGAAAATTAACTCTATCCAAGCTAAAACCGGCACACATGTAAAATATGTACAATTTAAAATGCATAAATACGACACTAGTCTTAAAAAAACCAAAACAAACCTCTTAACCTACATAGGACTTTAAAAAAGTCCGAAGTGCATCAAGCATTTTAGATGCTATCCATTTACCATCCTGTGAAGTAGGTTGGGTTGCTAGTTCTGTTTACAGATGGGTGAAGTGAGAGATGAAGTGATTAGATAAGATTGCACATCAAGTCTTTACTGGAGGTGGAGTTAGTAATTAGGAGACCCTGGCATTTAACCCTATTACCAGTGCATTAGAATGTTCTGTTTTGTAAGACAGCTTGCAGATGTTGGGATTGCACTGTGAATTGTATGACTGTCTCAGACTACTTTTCAATTCCCTAAGCAGGGATCAGAACTGTTTTGGTGTAGGTGCTTGCAGATTTAAAGATGATGTGTTGAATTTTAAATGCTCGGTTTTAGTGCACAGTTGTGTTAAATGTTCAGCGAGGCAGCGGCTGCATCTGTTTGATTCTTTGTACTTTCTGGAATATGAAGGACCTGGGACTGTGCTTACCTTGGTGCCCTGTTAGAATCGGAAACGTGTGGGCTTCTGCTGGCTGGAAATCTACCCCAAATCCATCAGTCAATTCTAGAACTACATCTAGTCAGACAATAATCTACAGATACTGTATTAGTCTTAGTACAGTGGCTTGGACTTACCCAAACCTTGCTGTGTGCCTAGCAGTCCTTTCCTGCCAAAGGTGCAGGCGGCTGTCCTGCCCTGTGCACACGCTAACCCTGGCGCTGGCAGCAGTCCCCTGGCTTAGTGCGGCCTCCCTGCTCCTACTTGCTTCAGTCTGCCTCAGAGGCAGGCATAGCCAGCTGCGCCCTTCCAAGCTCACTGCCAGTTTTGGCTCACTTTTCTCCTTTTCCCATCTCAGTGACCCTACCAACTTAGTCTCTGTCCTAACAGACGGTTACTACTGAGACCAGTCCTAAATTTAGCCCTAAATTGTTCCTTCTGGACCCATCCTTAGTCCTAATTTGGTGACTGCAGCCTTTAGCAGATACAAGCCAAGAAAGAAAATTTTCCCTGGCGACGCTAACATCTCTCATCATTTGGCAAACCCTTGCTGAACCCAGCAATGAGTATTCCTGCTGGCTGCTACCCAGCCCTTAAAGTAATTGACTGAATTTTTTGATCCTTCCCTTTCTGTGTTTTGACAGTGGTAACTAATAACAAATAAAAATTATCTGAAAACCCTGCAAGTGAATCCTAACTCAAGTCTTGCCCTAACGCAAACCAGGTGGCTCCCACTGAACTGAAATCTAAATGTTACTTGCTTAGTTCCAGTGTTTTACATTGATTAATTATTAAATTAGAGTAGCATGAATATTTGGAAACCAGGAGTGAAAATTATAAATTGTATGTAAAACAAATGTGGCTGTTGTTTACACCAATCAGAGAGATGATAAAATGAGAATCAAGAGTTGGGGTTTTTCATGGGCAACAGTCAGCAAGCCAGCTTAATTGTAAGCTGCCAACAGTCACAAAGTGTAAAATTTTTAAGGTAATTTGGTATTAGTAATATCACTTGCCTTATAAAGCACTTTCTTAATCTCTCTTACTAATAAGGAGAAGAGAATGGCTGTGCTCTGAGTTGACCTCACACCGAGAACTCAAGAATACTGTTTATGCAGAGGTTCCCATTTGCAGATTCCTGCTTTGGGATTTGGTCTCTGAATTGAGACAGATAGCTTGGGAAGATTCATCCACCGCCCCTGCCCTTGCTAACCTTATATGAGAAAAAACATCTGAGTGCTTTTCCTTTCCTTTTGTATCCATATAGCCAATTGTATGTGAATGATTTGTCTCATCTGTTGTTGTTGCACTTTGTTTAAAGTTTTAAATACAGAAGGAGTGAGTAGATAATAATTTCATGTATCTTTTACTGAAATTCATTTCTGTGAGGAAAACTGTTTGGTTACAGATTGTGATTAGGAAATCACCATCTATTTTCTGCCCTCAGTTCTATATAATCTGTGCAACCGTGAACACTGTTCAAAACTTACCTTACTGCTGTTGTCCAAAGTTCCCAGGCTGGTCTTTGATATGTTTTATCTTGTTTGGTATAGGTTGTGGTGATGTAGAAATAGGAGCGATCAGCGTGTGATACTCAGGTTTGTTTGTAATTTGCTTCTGTTATTGCTAACTCTATACTCTAAATAAATATGAGATCAAATCACTTATTTTGAAAGAGCAGGTTTTGCTGGAGAAAAGCCGTAATGATGTACTGTGGGGTTTGGCCACAGGAGCAGAGAGGTCTTCACAAAGGAGTGAATCTGACCTTCTTCCTATTTTTCTTTACAGGTTTCCTCCCCTTCAAACTTCTGTCTCTTTTTGACATCCTAGTACATCTCTTCTTTCTCTTGCATCACCCCAGAGTTATACAGTACTTTTGTGAGCATTCTTGTGGTCAATAACGTATTAGTGCAAGTTGCACCTCCAACTTTAAATGTGCCTCTAAAGAAGTAAAGATGAAGAAAGAAATGTATGTTTGAGATGTACTGAGTGCCTACATTTACCTAGATGCACATTTGTATTCTGAGCCTTGTACACATTAGGTGCAAAACTGTGATGGTAGAAGGTAGTAAAACCCTGCTGTCGCTTCCAGAGGAAAAGCTAATGATGCTTTGCAGTACTGTGCCTGGAGTTAGGTGAAATCTCTCACTGTCAATGCAAACTCCCAAGTCCCCGGGTGATACAAGTTCTGTAAAGGCCAGAGCCTGTCCGTGAGATACTTTGTTGTGTGCTGAAGGTTTCGGTGCAAGGTGGCAGGCTCTGGAACTCCCTCCTTCTTGACCTTTTTTCCATCCCCGTCTCCCCCCTTGGCTTTTGGGACTTCTGTCTGTGGTTTAGTGACATAGTATCTTGGGCGTGATGGTAGTTTTTATGCTTAAATGGCTTTCATGCTGTATACATTTGAATTTTAGTGTTACCATACTATTGGTATGCCACCTGTCATTAGCACAGATTGGTTTTCTCTTGGACCCTGGCTGTAGGGGTGTCTCGCACAATCTGTACGTGAGTAATGATTGCAGAGCCATGCTTCCAAGTGTCTGCTCTTGCATGTCCTTGTAGAACATTTGCTTTCCCTGCCTGCTCTGCCTCTTCCTCTGGAAGATGTAGCCATCATTTCTATTTAAACAATTGTTTGTATAATCTCTCCTTCCTGTGCGCTGAAGCAAGGGAGTGGAAGTATAAGTTATAGCAGAACTTTTATTGTAAGGTCTCTGGGGAAAGTGGATATTGTGCTTTCCTGTCTTGCATGTATGAGGCTGTAGCATGTATCTACTATACTGGACTCTTGCTTAATCCGATGTGCCAGTATGCTTCCCCTTGAATAATTTTCCTTGTACTCTTAAGTTAGACACGTATGCTTGAAACATTGCCTGAATGTTTAATCGCTTTGGATGGGTATTTCTGCCTGAAAACTGTGGTAATATGAGTAATGTTCATATTGTGATCCTCTGAGCTCCTGCTGGTGTTTTATATGTGCTTACGTGTTGTATCCTGATATCTGTGTTCCCCTCATCCATGACAGGAAACGAAGGGAAGAAAAATTTACTAACCAGAAAAAGTTGTAATTCTGTCTGTATACCTTCTTTAATATGCTGTCCTTTCCTAGACAGTGTTGTTACTTAAATTGCAGGATTTAAAGTTGATCCTGAAGCACTCTGTCAAACTAGCAGAGAAACCTTCACAATTGGTACAGTTGAGAACAGTATAATTTCTGTAGCGGTCATCGCGTAGAAAAAGAACCTCATACATTTTACTGTAAAACATGATGGGCAGTATTTCTGATACATCGTGGGTCACCGAATTCCTGATGGTACTCTGGCTTGCTAGCCAGCGATTATTTATGTAGAGTAATTTATGGAGAAAAACTGTCAGCAAAACTGCAAGCCTCAACTGAGCTGAGTGAGATTTGTTATACACTGTGGCCTCTGCTAGGGCTTTGGCAAGTGCACCTTTTTTGAATAATGTGAAAGACCTTGTCAAGCTGTCTCTGGTAATTAGGTCTGACATAGCTAATACCTGAAATACAGGCAGGACAGTCATGTGGCCAAATCATGGCTTGTCAGCAGTGAATGTGTTTGTATTGAGTTGCCTGTGTTGTTTTTGGGAAGGGAGCATTACATAAAGAACATCTAGGAAAGTTTTGTAGATACTTTGTCCATTCTATGCTGAAATAAAAGACTATAATTCTTCTATGCCAAACGGTTATTTATATATTTAATTAGAGTATAAGAGTGTCCCTTGTTTAGTATGTGCAGACATTGTCAAATACTGCAAACAGGTTGATTTTGAGTTTCTGATAGTCACAGGAAGTGCCTATATTGTCAATCCTTCCTGGTGCTGGGTGAATTCAGGCACAGCAACATTTAACCACGTATCTTTTTTATTTACTATTGACCTCCAGTGTTTCCCCTCTTTTGTGGTTTTTTTTTTTTAATGGATTATAATGTTGGATTAAGTAACACTGTCATACAGTGTATCAGGTGCTGCTGTTGCATTCTTTAATGGCAAGGGACGCAATTTAGAAAAAGCAACAAAAGCATAACTGTGCAGGAATGTCCCCATGCTCGATAGCTGAAACTGTGGATAACATGACTGAGATCACGTAACTGTCCCGTTAGATAAAGGAATCCTCTAGCAACCTGAGATTTCTACTGGCATTCTTTCTGCTGAAGAAATATACAATGTGCAAATGCTGGCTTTTAGGTTTAAGAAAAAGCACAAAGAATTATTTTCTGTTCCCTTATTGCCTTCCTGTGTTCTGTACATCAAAATTTTCTCATTTATAGGAAGAAGTGAAAACATATTTAACTTGCTAATAAATGAAAGAAAGCTGCTTTAAAGGAATTCAGATGGAAATGATTCATATTGTAAGCAAATTCCTAAGAGAGATGCTGGGAAGATAAATCCATGATGCAGTCTGGAGTAAAGAGTCTTTTCTCCTTTCCTTTAAAAGAGCTTTGCATGGGTGTGTTTTGTTGCTCTCTGTCTTTAAGACTTTCTTAATTTTAATTTCCCACTATCAGAGGAAAAGTCTTTGTGCATTACTGAGACAAAAAGGCTAAATGGATATAGTCAGACACAGTTGTGGTTGCTTTCAACCAAATGTGGCCATTTGCTCAATTGTCTTCATGATTCTTTCCTCCACTTTTTAATTTGGTTGGCTGTGGCTTCTTTTCTAGCTCAAAAAGAAGTCTACAATTCAAGGAAAGAAGGGATTGGAACAGTCTTTGGCATTTTTCTGAATTACACATTCTTGCAGGTAGCAGGAGTTGCACAAGTTGAGCAAAACAACTTCGCCTGTTAATGTTTTGCTTGGAGCCACAGAATGGATTATGAAATCCCTGCAGTCAAATGAAACTTCAAATATAGAAAACACAAATAAGAAAAAAATATGGTGAGCTTGTGACTTGCGTTATGTGTAGTTTCCTTTTTACTTTGGTATTTCCAGTTTTCTCAAACTCTTTTCAAGCCTTGGACACAAAGAGAACTTGAATGTCTGTGACTGAAACCCCTTTGAAAGCACAAAGAATGCCAAAGAAAAACTACATTTGCAGCTGTCTAAAGCAACTTCCAGCTGATAACCTGGCACTCTCACACTCTATTCTTTATTATACAAATCTGGCTGCTAGATTGCTTCAGTGCGGCACTGTGCTATGAGCAGCCAGAGGTTCATTTGGTCCGGCTGATAAGAGGTTAGTTGAGCTTCACTGAAGAAGTGTTAACTCTGGTTTATTGAGTCATGAGCCCTGTTGCTGTTTCAAATAAATAGAAGATAAATTGGAACAAATGTTTGCATCTTATTCCATTTGGTCTGTTTGGCTGTATCACAGCATATTATTTAAGTTGCATCACAGGAATTAGTACTGTGGTTTATTCCGCCCCCCCCCCCCCCCCCCATATTGCTAGATCTCTTGGTTTTTCCTTTTGTTGTCTTTTTGTTTCCCTTTGATTTCTGTGATGTTGTTTGACTTTTTTTTTTTTTTAAAGCAAGTATAACTCCAATTTCTTACTGAAAGGGAGTTTCTTACTAGTATGTAAATACTAGGTACAGAAATGAAGAAATGATCCATGAGAGAATTAGTGCTATAAAAATGTTAGAATATTATTTATACAGGCATCAACACTTTTTTTCCTGAAGATGGCTGGATATCCTGGAAAGTGCTATAATGCCTTCTGGTTTTGCCAGTTCATATCTAGCTAACCTGTGCGCTGTGAACAGGATTAGCAGAATGGGTAGGGAAGCATGCTGCCTGATGCCTAATGAAATGTCCCTCCCCTCAATTAGTTGAATCATATCACTACTGCAGAAAAGGATACCAACATTTGCAGAAGTTCCATATGTAGTTTAACTGTCAAAGAGGGCATAGTGCACTGATGACACAACATGGTATGCAAGAGTGGGAACTGTGACAACTTCTTTCTCTAATTAAAAGCTAATACTTGGAAAATGCTGGATGAACTTCAGGTGTAGCTATGAGCAAATTAAACTGTTTCCAGCTTTCATGAGTCCTAAGTTACTAAAATAAGCACCTTAATGGCTAACTTTAAAAAGTTTTTAATAAATATTTGACTTACTAATCTCACATATTTGCACAACGTGAATGTGACTTGATGGGCATGCCTTCAGAGCATGATGAAGAATTTGGCAGCTGGAGGATTAAACATCTGCTTAGTTGCTTGTGATCTAGGTCAGATACGAATCTGGTGATCTGGATAATAAACCTCAAAACTGTTGGCAGTTACCACACAGCAGACCTTCACTGTAAATTACAGCTTAGTGCATTTGTCTGACATTATGTTGAAGTGAATATAGAGTTGCAGCATCATCCGTTTTTGTTCTGTTGTAGTATTAAAAAGAACTTTTTAACAGAATTCTTGAAAAATGTTACTGTGAAATAGAGCCAGGAAATGAAACAAAATTATACATGAAGACACTGCCTTAATATGAGGTTATGTTATAAGCTTGGTTCATTCAACATTTAAAATGAATGAAGAGTAGTGATGAGAGTATTAATTATTTCATATGTAGTTGAAGCTACTGCTTCTTTAACCTCGTTATATTGAGTCAGCGAGGTTAAGGTTTATAGTGGCTATCTATTTCTTATAATGGAAGATCTGATTAAATGTTTGTCATAACTCTGCCTCCAGGTTGCACTGGAATTATGGCAGTGCCTTTAGACTGATTTGCCTGAAAAGATAGAGCCCTCAATCCTGAAAGTGCTATTTTTTTATAGTATAGATGTCTTTTTCAAAGGGTTTAGTTGTGGCTTTGTGTATCTTTTTTCCTGAAAATAACTAGTGCTCTGTTTAACATACAAACAGTGTAGGTTCTACCCACTGTTTTAAAAACCAGGTATTTAAGATTCATAGTTGTACTCCAGTGAAATAGCTGTACACTGTTTCATTACAAATGTACCTGTAGCAGAAGTGGTGAGAGTGAGACGTAGCAAACTGAATAGCGGAGTATGTTGTTCAGTAATAGATTTTAGCCTGTGGATACCCTAGAGGCTGAGGTACCTTCCTGAATAATAGCTGGCACACAGTGTGAGTCAGTGACTTTGTCAAAGTCTATACATGGGCTGGAACGTAAAATAAAGTCTCTTGAGCCCTGTTCTTTTGTTTTGTGTACGAAGCCAGCTTTCCTAATTCAACATATTTATTTCTACTTTTAAACACAATTTATGTCAAGGTACTTGAGTACTGGTAGACATGCATTGCTTTCTTTTTTTCTTTTTTTATTTTCTCAGGACATGTCACTAGCTTGAAATCATTACTCCCTGCTCCTTCAGAATTCCTGCCTAACCACAGCTGTTTTGAGCTTGGGATGGTCAAACTGTAACATGCGTACGGAAGCTAGGCAGGTGGTTTACAGCTAGGAGTATGCTGAGACACCCTTGCTATGTGCAGCATGCAGATAACTTTTTGATTTGGGAAGAAGGTATGGCCCAGTGCTGTGGCAGGGCTGCGGCCAGCCCAGGGACCTCTCCACCATGTGGGGTGTGCACAGGACGCTGATGTGCACAGTGCTTGCGAAGTTGCTGAGCCGCTATAAATGATGTCATCAGAGTCATCCTTTGTGTGTATGCCATGGGTTCATCAGTTATCTTTAACCAACAGCAGGTTAGACTTGCTTCGTGTTTGAATCCAGTTTTCCTTGCAATACTGCCACATCAGTTTGCTTCTGTTCCTTTTAAAAGAATGTGCGTGGTGGGTCACTTGCTCTGTGTGAGCTGTGTGTCCTCGGTGGTACATTTCCCATGGGTGCAGGATTTGCATGAGCCCAGGGATGGCCGTTTGTGTCTTGGTCCCATGTTTAGTTGTGGAGTTATGTTTGCACATGGGGGAAGTAGCAGAAACAAAGGTAGTGCTGCACATTGATCAAGGATTTTGGGTATGTCTGGTGAATCTGCTATTTTGCTTAAATTACCAACTCACTGTTTCTAATACAGAGTCTTTCTTGGAAAAGAAATCCTGTTGGTGTTATGTATACATGCTTTATGTCACAAAAGAGTTTCTCAATTCTGTTGGTGTTTAAAAAAATGAAAAATTTGTTCTTTTGGTTTTTTAAATCCATTTGCACGCATCATCTCCTGACGTTACTAGTGGTACTAGTGGGGACGTGAGTAATGGATACAAAGACTTTTGGAGATGCCTTATGAAATACTGGTTTGGGGTGCTAACTGAATAACAGCTTTTCTGCATGTATTTCTGCCAGTTATACCCTTTGAGAAGTGAATTCTGTGTTTCAAACTGCTTTTTTTGCTTGCACTAAATGCACAATCATGTTTTCCCTGATCTACTTTTGGAAATACTTGGTGAACCGGGGCAGAGAAGTTTTCTTTCTGTTTGTAGGCCTTTCCCCAGCTCAAATATTCAGCAGTTATATGTGCAGGGGTTAATGCCCGGTTTGAACTTTGTTCTGGCTTTTGAATGTGTTAAATGTTCTAGGATCAACAAGACAGCAGTTAGTGAAAGCACAGGTCATCAGTCTTTAGTTTTGAAGTGGAAACTGTCTGTCCGAGGGGGGATGTATTTCATGTTACTTCATAACATGGAAAACATGGAAGCGAGGGAGCTGGCTGGACCTCTGTGTGTTGCTCTTCAGAGCTGCTAGCTTTCTTTCACCTGAATGAATTGGTGGAGAAAGGGGGGGAGCTACATGATCTTTCAATGTTTTGTGGTGCAGGTGTAGTTCAAGATGCTGTTCAGTGCAACAATTGTGTGCAGGATCTCTCCAAATGCCTTATGTGAGTAATTTCCTTCATGTTTGCATCATGGTTAGGTGGCGTATTCCAGTGTCATGAAAATAAAATTTAAAAAAAAAAAAAAGTTTCAATTCGTTAGCCCGCAAGCGCTTTGTTGGGCTGTGTGCTTATGACTGAAGTATAATGCTGTGATAGTGGCATAAAATGTAACTCATCCAGATACTCCAGAGTGTGTAATGAAACAAAGAGGTTACAGAATTGGAAAAAGTGAGATTACTAAATGTTCTACGATAATCTCATTCCAGTCTTTTGAACTATACATTGATTATTTCAATTTGGGTCACAAAGGTCTGCTTTAAGCATGTTTATATAATGAATTGATTACACTGTCTATCCAGCAATACATTTTTATATATAATTAAAACTAGCCATCTGTATGTTGAGTCAGGCAGATACTCTCCAAATTTGTACCTGTGTCCTGCCTTCATTTTTCTTTATTCTTCCTTATTCCCCTTGTGGTAATTCTGAAATTTCTTCAGGTAGTCAAAGCAGACAGGACTGTTTTTCTATTCAGTGAAAGGCTTTGGTCCTGACCCTGCCTTTGTTGATAACTAAGAAATGCTGGTAGACATGTAAGTTAGAAGATTCAAATAAAATATCTGTGTCTTAGCTATGCATCTTACTAATTATTTCTGGTATAGCTGCAAATATCCTGACTTCGGTGGAATGAATTTGGAAAAAAAACCACCCCAGCACAACAATTTACAGTCACTTTTCTCATTAGATCTCTTGCTTCTGGAGAGCTGCAGTCATAATGCTGGTATAAAGAGTTTTATTATTGACCAGCAAAGATCCTTGATACCTGTTCTCTAGCAGTCGTGTATTTTCTCATCTTGCTCTCAGTCAACACAAATAAGAATAAAGGTAAATAGGAGTCAGTGAGTCTGTGTAGAACTGGGGTTGTTGCATTTCTCTTAGTTGGCCACTCCTGCTCTTGAAATAGCATTGCAAAACACCTCTGTCATAAGATGAAGTGAAGTGGCAGTTACAGGTCTGTGCATAGTTTTGTTTTTTTTCCCCATGGAGTTTGTACCATACGCAACCACTCAAAAAAAACCCCACATCTGTTTTGGCTGTTGGCTGGTGTCAACCCTCAAAATTTCTCATGGACCTTGGTCTTTCGGATAGAAAGGTAGGGGAGCTTATAATCTTATGCAGTTGCAGTGAACCACATCTAACAGGTTTTGCAGGTTACTAGAGGTCCAGTGGACTGCAGTTGGAGAATCACAAGCGTAGCATAGGCATACAGCTCTAAAGCTTTATCAACAGGGTGACTCCTGACTGAAAGTGCCAATTCAAAAGTAAAGCAGCCTTAGTTGCTGAAGCTAATCATCATTAAAGGCTTAATGTTCTTTGTTACATAGTTTCTGACTGATCCTGCCTGAGATTTTGGTGCCAGCATGGCCTTCATCTCTGCAGGATAGTGAGAAACAATACTGCTATGATATTGTAATTTTTTTAAAAATGCAGGTAACCCTAAATCATTGTGATACTAGTAAGAGCAAGTACAAACCTACTGTGGCTGTATTAGTGACCTGGCCCGTGCTACTGAGCTGCTTTATCTGCTGTTCCTCTCCCTCCCCAGCATCTGGAAGGTGCTACTTGTGTGACTGCCATCCCGTCCAGCTAGAAGAGGTTTTCTTTTGCCTACCTGCAAACTTTGCCCAGGAAAGTGTCTGAGAAAAGCAGAGGTGTTGTTCGTAGACAGTCTGTGAAGCAGGCAAGGTGCCATGGTCTGTGACTGTTGAAACTGTTTCATAGTAGACATACTCAGAAGGGCCATGGAACAGGTTGGAACAGTCTAGACCTTGAACGAGTGCTTTTCATTGAGTTGCATTTGTAGATTGTGTACGTGTATTGCATCTTGTTCTTGTAAGTCACGGCAAAGTGCTGCTTTAAATGGGCAGAGTAGAAAATGGTGGTCTGAGTTTGACTAATGATTGTAGAGCCTAATGCTGCTTAAGAATCCAGTTTATTTTGGAGTATCACAGCTGATGTGTTAAAATGGGGGCTCTTTTCCTCTGCTTCAGCAATAATTTTAATATAAAACCTGGACATGAGAAGAAACGGTAGTAAATGAAGGAAGAAATGCATTAAGGAACTTTTTGTGTAGGAATTATTTTTTGGTGCTAACTGGGACTAGAAAATGAGATTAACAAGGAATTTTAAAGCAAATGTGTTAATTGGCCATGGGATCTTTCACATCTGTCGCAGCTTTCTGCAACGCTCATAAAGAGCTTTTGTTTGTGAGGAACAGAAGAAAAAGCAAGAAGCTATGAACTGCCACCTTGTCTTCAATTTTTATTTCAAATTTTGTCTTCAGGGGAGGTGAGCATGCTTGACTTTTGAATGCATCTCTCATTCATTCATCCTAACATAAAAATATATTGCATTAGATGATGTGACCTAGTAGGATAGTTGCTAGTACCAGTAGAGTGCATTAGGTTGTTCACTGTGGTTCTGAGGACCAGCTGTGGACCACTTCTGTCTTTGCAATCTGCCAGCAGTTCACAGACCCCAATTTGTTAGAAACTGTTCTAATTTACATGATTAGGACTAGGTCAGAAGCTCCTGCTTCCTACAGAAATCAACAAATATCTTTTCCAGTTGTCACTGGCAAACACATTCACTGAACACTTTAGGGTTTCCAGTATTTTGCTGCCTTATTTCCATGTGTGGTAAATTGAATGAGGCTAGCTCCTTTGTTGTACAGACTTTTTATTGATTTTTATGGTTTTTTATGGACATTTTATTGATAGCATAGTCCCACAACTACAAAGCAGCAGTGCAGCACAAGTGAGATACAGAACTGGGATTCCTGACTCCTTTCTTTTGGGCTCTATTGCCTGTCACAGCAGACAAGCTGTGAATTACCCAGAATAAGGTTTGAGCAAATGAAAGCATACTTGATTTTGTCTTTTGATGGACTCTCTTCTTTCCTCAGAAAACTACTACTACTACTCTTTGTTCCTCAGAAAACCTCAAAAAACAAGCTTTTCAAAAGCTTGCCATGGGATACCTGCTTCACAATATTCTACTAATTATGTTTGCTTTTTAAATACATGTGTGTTGAGTAGCTCTCAAGCATGCTGTTGTTGCAGGACTGAACTTGATATGGCAGAGCATCCATGTAACTGCTCTGTAACAACAATACATAGTTGTTGTTCCAAGTGCTTGGAAATTTTCTCATAAAGGTGGTGCTCCAGACACACAAAGTAAACTGTTCCCAAAGCTAAAAAATGTTCTTCACAGATTCTTCCAGTTAGCCATCTGAAACTGCCTGTGAGAAATTCTAGCAGAATTTTGGGAGCAGGCTTTGTCAGTTGAAGAGCAGAGGCTGCTGTGAGTTGTGGCTGGATTGAGGATGCTGCATTCATTCACAGTGGTTCTTCAGGGGAAAGAACAGACTTTTCAAGTATGCTAAAAGATGCTTATCTTGCATTAAGGAGACCAGCTGTGAAATGTTTGCAGAATTTCCTGGTGGATTTTTCTTTTTTTGTTGTTTTGTTTTGGTTTTGTTTTTGAATGTAGAAAGCATAGCAGGATGTCCAACCAGAATAACTGTCTGTGTAGCTGTACATCCAATGCATGCCTCTCTCGTGTGTGTATTCAAAATGAAGGTGTTTAGATTACAGTGGCACTTGGAAAGGTGGGGTGGGATTAAATCCCTACTTTGCATTCTGCGTCCCAGATGGTCACCTTGATAGCTGTTGTCTGCTGAGCAAGATTGGGCATGGTTGTGGTGAGACAGGAGACCAAGATCTGAGGGAACACTTTTATGCCTGGTGTTAGGATTGCTGTTTCTCTAGCTACAGAACTTGTTCAAGTAGTTCTAGTAATGCTTTCTTTTGGGTTTATCTTTCTGAGGGAGGAGAGGAGGAGAATACCATTATTTCAATTCTCCAGGACAAGAAATGTGTTTTTGATTGGAAAAGTAACTTTTAATATTGCATCTTTTTTAATACTATGTTAGGTGCTTAAAGAAGGGGGGAAATACTGCATTGTAGCTGAAACCCGTGCTGTCCTGTGACTTGACTTAGCTGAGTAATCACTGTGCTGGCAGTCAGTCTGTCTTTTGCTCTCTTGCTTTCAGCTTATGACTTTGAATATATGGAAAGATTGTGCCTCTCTCATGTTAGCCTGAGTTGTAGGTTTTCTTTTTCCCTTGTGTGTGGGAAGGAACAAGCTACTGAAGGAGCTAGATTGAAAGGTCTAACTTAGGGAAATATGTATCTTACATTGTCCAATAACTCTGCCACTCCCATATCTGTTGAAATGTGGGGTTAATTTTAGGGTGTTCTTCACCCATCTGCTCAGATGACTCTTATGTCATAGTTAATTTGTGTGTTTTGATAAGGAACTTTGATAAGTATTTGTTAAAGGTTTTGCTTTTGCAGCTGGAATCAATGTAATATAAAACTTATGAGAAATCAAGGGGTGTTGCATTAGGAAAGACATAGGAGTTTGGTTTGGGTTTTTTTTTTTTTTTCACTTAAGAGAAGGGAGAGGACTAAAACAAAAAAATCCCCCCATCACCAGGATCAGGTTCTTTTTAATGTTTATCAGTAACTCTGTAGCAACATTAATCAGTCTTCCTTATATACTTCTACATGCTTTCAGGGATATGTATCCTGCTCTGCCTCTATGACCATCCTTGTCACTTGTGCTAATTAGAAGGCTTTAAAAAAGGAGAAGGGGTTTTCTCCTACTGTCCAGGCTAATTCCTGGTTCATTTTAAATTATGTTCTCCCATCTAATTTTTTTACTCCTTGAAAGTAAGTACTAAAAATAGAGAAATAAAATAAATCTCCCTAAAACACACAGGCTGCAAATTGCTACTGAAGCATGCGATAACCAGAGTGTCCCAGCATGGGTGTTGTGATTCAAGTCCCTGATGTTTGTCTTAAATGTGGCTTTGCTTGGTTAGGGTTTTCTGCCGTGCCTGTCTTTTGCACAGAATGCCCCGTGATCCTACTGCTGTTATACTGAGATTTCTGGGTTGTGGGTTCCTGGTATATGGTCAGTTTACCCTGCTAATCCTTTTTCCTCTAGGGACTTGAGAATCTGTGACTCAAAGTGACTTTGCTTTCAAAACCAAAGTGTTTATTTTTTAAAAGCCTGTGATACACTGAAAAAAGGTTTAAAAGAAAAAAAAGACTGAAGTGCCTATTTTTCCTTAACAGCCTATGATTTTTTTTCTTTGCAGAGATCAGTAGTTTTCATGTAGCAATCTTGTCACCTACATTTCTGTTTCAAAAGAGACAGGCTGGTCACTCTAGACTGAAAGTCTGTTGATTTGCCTCAAACCAGAGATTGGAAAGTATTTAAGCACCATCTCTTCAGTGGGATCCCCAGAAAACTAATTGTTTAAATCCGGTTATTAGTTTTAAGACAGTTTACAAAAGAGCCTCTTCTACTGAAATCTCTGCCAAAGAAATTGCTTTCTTGTTGATTTTGTACTCTAAATTTGTAAACTGAGGTGAACCACATGGCAGTTGGGTAAGTTGAATGATGATTTTAACTGGTAACATTTTTTTTTTTTTTTTTTTTTTTTTGGTAATGTTTGGCAGGGGCAGAGGGCGGGACAAACAGAAGACAACTACTTAGTCTTCCCTGTCAGCCTGGCAAAATTTAGACCTAGTCAGGCAATTATACCCCACAGCTGTCGTCATATTTCACATTTGGTGCCTTTTTTCAAATTTTTGTTTTATTTGGTGTCAGGGACTGTTAGTTAATTACTTTACTCCGTCATCTTGGCTGTTTTCTGCCTGCTTCCAAGCTTGATGTATGAATAAATAATGTGATTTAAAAGGCATGCACATTTAAAGTTTTGTGAGCAGCCAGGACAGTTTGTACCAGTGAATGCTAAAGCTTGAGCTATAAAGCCAGTACAGCCGGAGTGCAGAACGATAGACATGCAGTGTTTATCCTACAGTCTCAAGTTGAATAATTAACATAGCTGCCGCTGAATATTCAGCGGTCAGCCTACACCACCCTTTTATCCCCGGTGCATGTCTGAGCCCAGTTGGATAATAGATTTTGTGAATTTTCCCAAGATGTCAGAGAGAAGGAATTGTGAATTCTCATGCTTTTCATCCCCAAACCTCACAAAGTGCTTCTGCACTAAATACTTTAGTAGTATAATGCTGTGAAGTATACTACTGTTTCCTTGATAACCAAAATAAACATTGCATTTGAAGTAATAAAGCATATACTGCTAGCTGTGTGGCGTAGAGTAGCAGTAATCTCTTCATACGTAATTTCAGCATAAGGTTTCAAGTCATGAATGAGTTTTGGTAAATAAAGTGTTATTTCTTACTTCATACCTCTCCAGAACAAATCCAGTCTCTGTGGGACTGGGAATTTGAAGAAAAGGAGTAGATAATTTTAGGCTACAAATTCTTCAATGTGATAGGGCCTGGCAGTAGCTGCTTGCACAGACCCTTTAGACAAAACGCTGCAGACTGGCTTAGAAATGGTGCAGTTATGCTCCCTCTTTTCCTGCTGCTCTTTATTGGCCCAGCAGCAGTGGCATCAGTTTGGTCACCACTCTGGGCGGTGTGGCAGCACAGGAACTGGGTATCCGGGTGGGCGACATGCCGCGGTGGTTCTCTCCCTATGCTGGTTTAAGAAGCTGTTACAGTACAACGTGCACGTGGTTAAGGTCTCATGGGAGGGTGGTGAGTGCCCTTTGCCTTCAGCGGGGCGTGAGATGCGAGGCTTTATGCCGGGTACCAAGTGGAGATGGAGGTGACGTTTCTTCTCAGAGCCCACCTCCCTGGCAAGCCGCTGCTACCCTGTAAAGGGGCTTGTTCTGCACCGCTGAGGTTGCCATGTTAGGAAGCGTTGATGACTAGTCTCCTGCTTATTCTCAGCGCTGGTTTGGGTTTAAGAGTTTTTCACAGTTGTCAAACCTGGGGTCTGTCTTCTGGCTATTGAGAATAACCCTCAAGTGTCCTGTGGTTTTGATGTACTTTCTAACTAGCATTTCTCCTGGTAGATTTGTTGGTAGTGCTCTTGCATGATCCTATTCCAAGATAACTGTTATAGAAGGTATGGCATACCTTCTTTTTTTCTTTTTTTTAAGCTTCTTTTAAGTGATTTGGTTTTTTTTCCTCTGTAGAACAATTCTGTGTATGTAGGTGTACATGCTTTGCATAACTCCCTTTCTGTGTTGTACAGATACAGTATGTTCACTGCTGAAAGCTGAAGCATTTCCTTCAGATTGTTGCATGATTTGTCATCCCTTATTTGTGTTGTAGTAACTTCAGGCAACATCCTTGAAATTCGGGTTCTTCTGTGAGTATTGTACATATAGCATAGCTTGTCACTGTCCAAACAGCTCCTTGTTTGAGCTACTAGGCTGGTAGAATGGATTTTTTTCATTTTGTCTTGTTTTAGAGAAGGTAACCCATGCTTAGGTTTTTAATTTGACAACATTTGTGGTCAGTTGTGGGTCAGCTTTAGTCTTCTGCTCCCCTTTTGTCCGCTTCTCACTCGCTCTGACAAGTGCAGTTAAAGATTTGAGTATGCTGAGTATGTCTGGGCTAGCAAGGCAGAGTTGTGCGTCCTTTGATTGATGATAAGCAGGGACAGTACTTGAATATAAACTGTTGTTGGGTCCAGGGAAGAGAGGCAAAGCAAAAATCAACACTTTCTGTTTTATAAACAAATTATCCAAAGCTTAGTAATGCCTCAACCCCAGAAATGGTAATAGAAACTTGACAAATCCAAACATTTTATAAAACAACTTTCTCTTTGGAAATGCTAGCTCGCTCTTTTTTCCTCAGCTTCCATCAGTGTATCTCAAACACTACTGAACCAAGTACTGAACTTCCATACTCCTACTGTGTTCCTCATATCATCAAAATGGCAAGAATAGTCACTTCCAGTGTAGGAAGTGGAAGTTTCTAAGGGAGGTTGTGAATGCTTTCGCAATACTGTTCGACTTATGCAAGAAACTTCATTATCTTCTCTTTTGTGAGAACACCTTACGTCAGATTTGCAGAGTGCGTAGTAATGCAGCTGAAACAGTTAAGTTATGGAAAAATAAGAAAAACTTACATGGGCTAGTACTTTCACTCTAAAATTACGTTATGCTCATGTAGACATAAAACCAGCTTGACTTTTCTCTAAAACTGCGATAGTAAATTTAAGCTAATTCTTGTGTCAAAGCATAAAGCGTGTAAGTAATCTGAAAAAGATTCTTACTGTTATATACTCTAAGACTTCCTTTTGTTTGAAAACAGAATAAAATATGAAAGCTGCATTAGAAGACTAAACAAATGACTTTGTTTTCTGCTTATAAGTTATGTCGGTATAGCTGTGTAGGATTGCAAGATGTTTCTTTCACTCCTTGTGCTTCTCATGAGGATATGGCGATTGCTCTTGACTATCCTAGATTGCTTTTGCTCAGTTGTTTTGTTTTTGATTATTTAGTGATCTTTGATTTGGGAACCAGTCCCCGCTGATATACAGACTGGATACTCATTTTGGAGGAATGTACTGAAATCCCACAGCGATGAGGCTTTCACATGCTTGTGTGCCGGTAACTTTAAGGTCAAAGGTTTTTTCCTAATCAGAGTTAGTAAGCTTGACTGTGTGTCTTTTTTACATACATAGTAATATCCTACAGTTGATTTATTGGCCTCTTGTAAAATTTCTAATCTGAAACTGACAGAAGGATTATGGGATTTCTTTGCACATAGAGTTCAAATATTGCACAACTATCCAGACCAGAGATGAGTAAAGTTTCTCTTTTGGCATATACCATACTACATAGCTGAATATTTAAATAAATATTTCATGGCAAGCTCTGTTAGCAGTTATTGATGGCAGGAGCAATAACTTTATTCTTCTGCCCAGGCAAATAAATTGCAATAGCCAGAGAAGCTGGCAAGTGAAATGATGCTGGAGCATCAGGGCTTCCTCTAACAACAACTGTAAAAGAGCAACAGTGAGAGCAATGAAGGGGGAATAGGAAGCTCATCCTTTATGTTCATGTTTCATGTTTTTCAGTGCTTTCTGCTGGTTTTATTTACTTACAGGAATCCTGTATTCAGTGTACCAGTGTTGGAATATTCTGTGGTGTATGTATATGGTTTTGGTCTGACCTAATGAGAAGCTTCAGTTTTAATATGGTTTAGCCAGATACAGCTCATGTGAGAGCTATCAGAAAAATTTCTTTTTGACACACAACTGTTGTGTTGCTTTACCTGTAAAATCCCCATTTGACAGTTTTGGAAAAGTGTGTAGTAAAAACTTTTTTTTTAATTTGGGTATCTAGTTTAGCTACCTACTGCTATGCTGCCTGGTGCTTTTTCTGAAAACTATATATGATGTAGTACAGGCTGTCCTCTGCACCACAGTTGCTGCCAGCTGTTTTCTCTGTCAAAACTTGGATTCATTTCACTTCTATGTCTAGCTACAGCAAAGTTATTCTTGAACTCTTCCCTTGTCAAGGGCCTGTTGTGGTGATTCCATCCTGCTTGATGCTGAAATTCACCCTGGCTTGCCTATGGTGGACAAAAAAGTCTGTACCTCAATAAAAGGAGTTTAATGCAAATCTTGCCAGAATTCCTACCCTCTACGTTTTGAATTTGGATTTCAAGTTTTTTGTGTAGAAATGCACTAAATTGTCAAGTATTTTCCAAAATGCACTCATACTCTCACCTTTTAATAAATAAATAAATAAGTAAATAAATAGCCTGAAGGTTGGGCACTTGGCCATTACTTGTTGAATTACAGATCCCAGCTGCTCATTTGCCTGATTCCTCATTGTGTTTTCCTCTGTCCTCTCTCACTTGAATCCTGTTGCACTTGGGAAAATAAAGGTGTACTATCTAAGGTCTTTCTCAGCCTACTGGAAGAATTTTGCTTAATTCTCATGACTCATGAGCAGAGGAACTGGTGAAAATGTAACTTGATTTTCTGAACCTTTTATGGTCTTAGTGATGACAAAGTATTTGGTAGCCATTTCATATAACTCTCTAATTATATGTGTGCAGGTGTGCTGAGTGTGTGTTTGGACATGTTGTGGAGAAATCGCAGTATCGTGCAAGTTTGATCTCCTTGTGGGTTTTTGTCTACATATGCAAATGTTCAGACAGGCAGTAATTCCATACAAGTGACAATGTTTTGAGATTTTGAAGAGGAAAACATTGTGAATGGTGCTTTTTTTTTTTAAGGTTTTCATGTTTAATATTGACATATCTGCAGACTTGATATACAGCTTCATAAAATATTTCAAACCGTCAGTTGAACAGCGTGTGCTTTTAAAGATGATAAAAATACTTGCTCTAGTCATTCCTTAGGGAGGTGGCTATGAGCTCTCCTTGTGTTTTGGCTGTCCACTTCCCGTTATGGAGCTGTCTTCTGACTTCTCATGAAAAGCACTAACACTTGCATTGTTTGCAGATGGAACTAAGCAGGCAGAGAGCTCTGTCTGGAAAAGGGCCTTTATTGTGGGAAATCCTATTCAGGATTCATTTAGCTACAGACTGTGGGGAAAGGTGTGGGTTTTTTTTTTCCTTTCACCCTCCCTTGCTTGCTGCTGTGGAGGAGAAAAGGATCTTGCTGAAACTATTTATTGGATGTGAACTCTCCGACATGATGATCGTGCTTGACGGCAGAGGATGTGGCATGTGAAAAACCTGCAAGCTGGCCTGTGTGCTGTGACCTTCCCATCCCAGGCTGAGCTGTGCTCCCCCTCCAGCTTTCTCGGCCCCATCATGTTTCGGTTGCACGTGTGCTTTCTAAAACAATAGACTTCAAATAACGAAGTCAGTCCTGTTTCTTGGAAGGGGGAAATCGCTGCTCTGGAGGTGGGTCAGGTCCTTCTGCTGCGTTGATGTAACACTTTACCTGGCTGCCATGAGTGAATTTTGATGACTGAAGAAATTAGGTAGACGTATCCTGTTAGTTATTTGCATTTTGAAAAGTAAAGTGCTCAGAATTCAGAGAATATTTCATTTAAGATGAGCTGTGAAGGGTTTAATGCTTCCTTGTCCATATTCAGAGATTTGACTATGTGGGGTTGCCCCTCACCCACGAAACTCTTTTATAAGTTGGAGAATATAATGGCAAAATTGAGCTTCTGCCCAACAGCGAATTGGTCTTTTCTTTTGCAATCAAAATAGTATTTCAACACAATACATTCTGTTTTATGTAAACATTATGGTTACTGTCTGGGAAAGAAAGCAATACTCCAGAATTAAAACATTCAGAATGCTGATGTTGGATCAGTATCTGTACAATAAACACATTTTTCCCTGTAACTACTTTCTTTCTTTTACAGTTTCCCAGTTGAGGAGAATGTTTTCAGTTATCTAGCACAAGTTTTCATCCTTAAGCAATATGGTCTCCTGATATACTTGCTACTGAACACCCTTGCTTGATTTCAAATTGTCCTGGAGACATCAATAGCTTCATTTAGGATATAAATGGTTTGTGAAACAGGAACATAGTCATCCTACAGAATAAATAAGTAAAGAAACCATGAATAAATGCAGGAGGGACTTCAAATCTGTAGTGTTTGGCAAAAATTTGAATTGAAGAATACAACATCTGGAAATCTATGCTCCATTTAGTGATCAGAGTTGTCTTATAAAAGACTTAAGTCAGTTTTAAATTCCTGCTAGAAAATTCACTACTAGAAGTGTAATCTTACCTTCTGAATTCATACATCTTTACATTAATAATAGTAAAATCCTGATCTGTGAAAAGGAATGTTTTCATCTCATGTTTTCTAATTCAGTCACTTTTGGAAGACAGTCCCCAGGTCTGTGCTACTTATAGAGCTGAAGGTATTGTAGAAAGTTTTACCAGTGAAAGCTTTGATGGTACAACTGTTTTGGTATTGTGTATTCAGAGTGTTGCTTCTGGATTGATGCAGAGTTTTCTTTTGGAAACAGGTTATATACGTAACATTGGTGTCCATCTTGCTGCCTTTTGGTGCAGTATGATACACGAAAAGCTTTGCAGCAAATCCTGAACTGCTAGTTTTTATCTTCGGGAACCATGTGAATTTGGTGGAATGCTCTCATAGTTTTCTGCATTGCAAATTGTTTTTTCTTAGTCCCTGCTTTCTCATTTACTACTTCTTTTCATCTGTTTTGTTGTCAGAGACATGGAGGTTGTGAGGTCAGGAAGATGGTTATGATTCCTTTGAAGACAAATTATCTTTGTGGTACTCTGCAGTAACTTCCATCACAGTTGCCTGACCCTTCAGCAGTCTTTATGTGAGGCTGTTTGCAGGAATGTTTCTCTACCCCCGAAGCATTAAATTTATTGGCAGGGTTGTAGGGCCAGGGATGCAGCTTGTCTTTTTCTTTCATGAATTGTAACTTATGCTGTGTTCCTGAAGAGCAGAACTGAAAGATTTAGTCACCATCTGAGCTGGCAGAGGGGTGCACTTTTTTGTAAGAGCTGTTGGAGATGCTCTAGGAGAGCCTTAATCTCTGCTGAGATACAAAATGTGCTTCTTTTGCCTAATGCCTGTAAGGCAAAGAGGAAAATGCCCTTAGCAGGGTGGAGTAGGACTGCCTTGCTGATTTCAAAGATCCAGCTAAAAAGGCAAATAACCAGAGCCCAAGAAGGTGTGGTGCAACCGAGGGATAATACCAGCATGATTTGGCAGTTGGCCCATACTTGCATAAGATGCTACTTTGTGATATTTCATATATTATACTTAACATGTTAATTAGTTGTTTCTTGGTGTGGGGGAATATAGTTTGTACCCTTGTACTTGCAAGGGTAGAAAGAAGAGAAATGAGTTAAGTCTGTTTTCAGTGGTAGAAGTTGGAGAACTAGAGAAGGTAGATAAGATGATACGTGTTTTACGTTATTATGCTGCATAGTGTCTATAAGAGAAAACAATGGTTGGAGGTTATGGCATCTAAAAGGTTTTGCATACCTATGAAAGTAAGGGTCTACTCTACTAAAATCTGAAAGCTTTCTTAACTTGCCTGTTTTGATCAATGTGCAAAATAGTGGCATTTAGACTCTCTCTTAAGAAGTGGGGAGAAGGTTAGAATATCTCTGTCATGCCATTTACATGTGGCTTGTTCAGGCTAAATGGCGTGTTTTTACTTGTCACATAATTATGCCACAATTAATGACCCCAGCATGCACTAAAACTGGTAACAGGGAACATCAAACGCTGTGAAAGAAACGTTTTAGATCAGTCAGTTCCTAACGGAGGCACTGTTCTGAAGAATGATCTTCATTGCCCCAGTATTCAGTTTTCTGTCTTTTTCTCAGATTGGACAATAAAAGCATGCTTTTCTTTTTTGGCTTGTAGGTGTTCACTTCCTGTTGTCATTAGTTGGGAGAGTCATGACAAAATTTGGACTTTTAGTGTAACAGAAGAATGACATCAATTCCTATCTGTGATGAGTTAAAAAGAAAAATTCCATTAGAGATTAAGATTCCTAAAATTGTTATTAATTTCTTGTATTTACATGTGAATTACTTTAGGGTTGTTTGTTTTTAATTTTATTCCTGCAATTTCCTTTTTTCTGTTTGATGCTGAAATACAAAGCACACCCCCCCCCCCCCCCACCCCCCCCCAATTTGGTAACAGAAACCCTTCCATGTTAAAATTTGAAAGACTTTTCCTAAAATATTACTACTGCTGTTTGCTAGCTCTTCCTCTTTTTTGTTATATTTGGAAAATTTAAACTCTTATTTCTGTGTGCACATGTGTATGTAAACTTAATCTGGAGTAACTTCATTCTGACACCAAATTTCTGAGGATTTTTAGTAAATAATAAAACACGTCATAACTTTGTCACAATTGATGTAGATTTGTCTCAGACCTGAGCATATGAATGCAGAGGGTGTGAAGCTGTCAACTGCTGGACACTCGGGAGCTGCAGCTGGAAAGGTGCCTTTGGGCCAGCAGAAGCAGAATGCTGTGTTGCTGGTTGACTTTAACTGAAACGGAGAGGCGTTGCAGTTTTTCTTATTTGTTTTAAAGGTGTGGGATGGTCCAAATATGCTTACATTGTATTATGCTGGGGGGAAAAAATAAAAAGTTGAGAGCTACTTGACAAGTCAGTGATGAGTTGATTTTTAATCCTCATACCTGGATTTGCTAAGCTTTCAGAAACTTGTGAGTTAAGTGACATTGTCAAAACTGGACTCCAGAAGCCTTTTAGTCTTTGAACTTGATTTCCATTCTGGTTTTGGAGGGAAATGAATAACCTTGTATTTTAGCTTTATTGTCATTTTTTTTCCTGTTTTGGTGATTCTTTCAATTCACGTATTAGATAATAATTAGTGGTAAAAATTTTATTTGGTTTTAGGAAGTTGGAACATGTTAGTGCTCTTAAGAATCTGCCACAGGGCTTGCATCTGCTAAGTTGATAAGTAAATCTTGTTTATCCACCTTACTAAGGTATATAACTAAATCCTGTTCATGTTCTCAGTGTTGTGGATTATATTAGATTCATTGTTCACCTTGCTAAAGGGGACGCAGAAGAGAAACACAGAGTTGCTTTGGTAAGCATTGAGATGGCACGTGTTTTGTACAAAACGTCGTACAACTCCATGTTGCAGCTCTTGGACAAAGTGTTTTCAGTACTCTGTTCCTCCTGAAGCTACTTTGTTAGCTCTTGCAAGTGAGATGGATGCCTGGGAAGAAGAGGGGAGAGGCTGACTGTCACTCAACTTGTCCTTGCCTGTTTTATGACTGTGTGTAGCTTGCCTGATCTTGGCCTACTTCTGAGGAAAAATAGATCGAGAAGTCTAATATTAGTTCTTAATGTAGTAATGTAACTTGAACATGAGCTTGGTAGTTAAATCTAAGTATTTGTTAACCTTTTAGGTTTTTTGGGGATAATGTTATTGACCAAGACCAGAGCAATTCTAACCACTGTTAAATAAAGCCCCTAGAAATCTGTCATTCCTGGAGCATATCTGTTAGTGTCAATGAGATTTGTAGTTAGGGATGAGGAATGGCAATGTAATACCAGTTCTTCTTAAAGAATCATCATGATACAGTAAAAGTGAAGCTTGAGGTAGAAATCTGTATCTTGCTGTAGAAAAATATTAACACTAATACAAAGGGCGGTTGCAAGCGGATAATTCTCCTGCCATGCAGAAGAGATCTAGGATAGCGTTAGGAAGCAGTATTGTCTTTCTTCGTGCAAGAGTTTTAGTTTAGGTGGCTAACACTCAAGTTAGTACTGATAAAGGGAGCAATTGGAGTCTGGTGCTGTAAGTGAGGGCTGGCCACTGCCTAGCAACTAATGGTGTCGTGTTGGCTCAGCTCAACTCAGATAAGGAACAAAAATATTTTCCTCCAAATCCAAATGGAAAAATACAGTGTTATTTGTGTGGGGCACCAGCAGTGTGTCTGGCACAGGACAAGCTGATGGGAGCGCTTGTTACCAAAGCGTTTCAGAGCAAAGTGGGGGAGTTGGCGGCTGCTCCCGTTTCTTCTGATGTGTTTTTAAGGAGTTAGTCACGCATGAAATACGTTGTACTGATACTAACATTAACAAAGAGAGAAAATTAAAAGCCCTGCTGTCCTTATTCCCTCCCTTCTCTCTTTGGAAATGTGTCTGTCTGTCTCTTCAGTCTTTTTGGTCAAAACATTTAGCAGATGCTTGGTTTCTTTTAGTGTTTTAAGAAAGTGAGTCTTTGAAATGACTCTGTTTTAAGGGTCCACCAGGATTACATTTTATTCAGGAAAGAGTGTTAGCGTTTGGTTGATATTTAAATGCTCTTTGACCTTGAATGCCTTGTTCCTCCCTTTAAATGATAGCAGCAGTTTTCTCGAGCAACAACCCTATTACTGCTTCCTATATCTTTCTATTTGGTGTTACTGTGTAGAATGTGGAGATTAAAGGGACTAAAATAATTACTTTCTGGCCCTTTAAATTATCTCTCTCTTCTTTTGGTAGGCTACAGCATTATTTGGATAATCAGCGTAACCAGCCATGCTGTTTAATACATACTGTACTTATGTAACTGTCTTATTCTAATGTATGTAGCTGGAATCCATATATGTTTATCGTCTGTTATATAGCACATGCTGGTCTTGCAAACTCTAATGCTGATGTAGAACAATACTGGGATGTATCTGCCAGTGCCAGCTGAATAATTTTGCTGTAGTAAAGGTCTTCTGACACAGGATGGAAGAGAGCCAAGTTACATTTATGAAATTTCTAACTTAAGCAACAATGCTCAGCATTTAAATTGTAACACAATAGTAAGAGAGTATAGTATGTATGATGATATCAGCATCTAGTTTGTTTTTACAGAGTTTTATAAATGCTTATAATTATGTGAACATCTGTGTATGTACTGCAGAATATGTGGAACTTAGGGTAAAGGCTGGAGCAGTTTCATGGTGTTTGCCCCACAGTGGAAGGTTTGACTGCAGACAGTCTCAGGTATCTCCCTCTGGCCATGGTTTGTCAGACAGCAAGAAATGCAACACCAGGGCTGTGTTACCTTTTTGAGTCTAGCCACCATCCTCGTGATTTTTCTTGTGCTGTAGCAGAATGACTTCAGTATTCTTGCTTTGGCCTTTTGATAAAGTTTTCCTTCATCTCTACTTGATACTCAGTTTTGTTTCTTTTAGTTTAGCAAGAGGCAGACCAGAGGCTCTTCCATTCCTGTGAATAGCTGGGTGCCGCTGGTTCTGCCTGGCAAGGTGCTAGTTTTATGTTAGACCAGTGCTATTTTGGCATAGGGAATGAAACCAGAATGTGACCTTAAATGTAAATTTATCCAAAATAAAACAAGACTGATGGATGATATATAAACTTTGAAGGATGAATCTTGTAGTTAACATCTGCTGACTAAGCAGGATTAAAAATCTCTTTATTTTTTCAACAGTTAGGACTCTGATCATTTCTGCAGTCTGTTGAACCAAATGAGTGGAGTGTTCTTCCCCCAGTCAGGAGGTTTGTTTCTTCCCAGTTACATCTTGCGCCATGTGATTGGTTTTTATTTTTCTCCAGTGACTTCTCACCTTTGTTAAAAGTGCCAAGTTCTTAAAATCTGTCAGAAAGTCTCTTCCTATTTCATTGTCTTTTCTTCTAGGTGTTGGTTCAATAGCCAGGTATCTGCAGCTTTTCTTGAGCCACCAGGTCATTCTTCTGTGTCCCAAACCTCCAACCTCCCCTTAACCCTTGACGCTTTCCAAAATTTTCTGGAACAGTTCTTAAACATATAAGAGATGACTTGTGGAAAGACGTTGCAAAAATTTAGTGTGTCTCCATGGCTTTAATACAGGAACTCTGCAAATCTAGCTTTGGTATGTTTAAAAGGTTACTGCTTCCAACCACCTACTCGGCCCTTTGGTCAATGATTTCCAATCACTTAGCAGATTCAGTAAAGAGACATGCATGGATGTGGCTTTCTGATCCTGTGAGAAGCTCAGTGTTTCACTTCAGCCCCTTCTCAACTTGACCGAAGATGGTGGACTTTGCACTGAAAGAATCGGGGTGTGGGCACAGGTTCTGTCTGCTGCCACTGTCACCAAAGAGGTGGCTTTTGGTGGAGAGGTGGGATATGCAGCCATGCAGGGGGTGGTTTTGCCCCGCTCTAGAAGGGCTCACCAAAGTCCATAGCCCACTTCGGTATTTTGGTATGCTTTCAGTCTGTGAAGGGGAGAGGGGGGTGATGCATGCATGCGGTGCTGCATGCCTTATCTTAACATGTACGTTGCTCAACATTATTGGAATCCTTCACCTCTACAAGTGAGGGAGAACATAATAAACAATTTTTTTCTCTAGCATGGGGCTAGCTCTCATATGACAGGGCTTTGATAGGGGATTATCGGATTCAAGAAACTTAAATTTAAGTTTTGGAGAGTGTGTGTTGTTGGACTCATTCTCCCATAAATAAACTCTTTTCAGCCTTGTGTTGTGACCTTGCTCACAAATAAGCATAACAGTAGATGCTTAAGAAACTTGTTATTTTCCATTTTTAAGTCTTTCACAGCTGGCAGAAATTGTTTCTTTTGCTGTCCTCTTTATGAACAGCTTTTTAGCCCACAAGACATTTGAGTTAAAATACTCATGTTTCCTTTTGCATGGCAATTATGTTGCTTTTTACTTCAACCTTCTTATCCTTTTTCCTTCAACCCTGTGCAGCATCCTGCTGCTTCATGTGTTGAAGGGCACGTGTACAGGCTTTAGAAGTAATTGCAAAAGGGAGGCGAGTACCTGGCAGCATAGCATCACAGGGAACGGTGCTGTTACACAACAGGTGAGGAAAGGACTAATGAGAAATGGATGAAAAGAAAGGAATGTGGAATGGCAAGGAACAGAAAGCATTTTTTTCAATTTAGATTGTGTCTTGCTGTTTTTAGAGAATTCGTGACTTATCCTTTTAAGTGGTTGAACTGAACTTTCAGTGCAGCATTGTATGTCGAAGTTGTACTTGACTATGACACGTGATAAACCATATGATGTGCTGGATGCAGGACCTGTCATAAAGTTGTTTTAAAAAAACCCAAAACACAAGAACAATAAAAAAAGCCCAAGTTTGTGGTCTTTCAGGTCTGGTTAATATTAAAGAACAAAATGCTTAGCTGGTCTGTTAAAAAAGTTGCTCTTAGCTCTTCAGAACTGCATGTGATAAGAAAAAGATTATAGGTTAACTAAACATTTCAAATTGTCCTTAACCTTGGCTGACAACAAAAATGTGAGTAAAAGCTTTACTACTGGGTAGACGTGTACCAGGATGCGCATCCTTTTTTTCCATTGAGTAATTCCACCCTTCCAGAACTCGTGACATTCCCAACCTGCACATGTCAGCACAACAGAAAAGTGTGTGTACACTGCTTATTTTCAGCCTCATAAATCTTAATAAGGGTTTATAGTGATCATATTGTGGCTAAATATAGAGTCTTGATTACTTCCTGAGGGATGTAAGAGTGCAGCCCTTTGACCCCAAATTGTCAAACACTTATAGATAAAAACTGGATTGAAGAAAATGTTTTAGGAATATTACAAAACAATTATACAAAATTAATTTTAATGCTGTGCATTTAACTAACTTTTGGCATGGTTTAGCTCCATGGAATTTCTAGTTCCAGTGCAAAAATTCTTTTAAATTTGATTTATATAAAAAAGTTTCGGTAGCAGAGCTATCTATGTAAAGTATATAGAAAATCCTAAGATGCATATTTGTGCTGACAAATATACTAGCGAATTCAGGTTAGCAGAGTAAGACAACTGGTACAACTTACTCTGAGTGTTGTGCCTTAAACTTCTGTAGTTACAGATCTGTTTGTATTGCCTGTGCTCTAAACTGTGGTATAGTGAAGTGTAAGAATAGGTTTAATACTGTACACATGATCACACTTGCTTTCTACTCTACAGCCTTGTATAAAGAAATCTGTGCGACAAATTCCCAGATGAGATCAGAAGAGGGTTAGACAATATTGGATGTCTTGTAATGTCTTTAGGCAGACCTGTGTTAAGACTTTCTTGTAAAAGTTGACTATTCTAGGGGTATGAGGATCTTCCAGCCTTCTTAAAATGATTCCCTAACCTTCAATCTGTGCTTTTTTTTCCTTGCAGACCTTTCAGCAGCCCAGAGAAAATTTGCCCATTCTCTGAGAGACTTTAAATTTGAATTCATTGGTGATGCAGAGACAGATGATGAAAGATACATAGGTAGGTAAGCAGTGGCTATAAGTGGCTATATTTTGCCATACCATCCTGCAACATGATTAAACTTTTTTTTTTCTGGTTTTGTATTACAGATGCATCACTTCATGAGTTTTCAAACTTTTTAAAAACTCTGGAAGAACAAAGAGAAATTCTGGTGAGTTGCAATAAAAATTTTGAAAAGTTGTACGTATACCAAAGAGTAAGATGAAAGTCAGCTAAAGTCACTCACTGCTTTGTTAACAACCAAGATGTTGATATCAATAACTTAACAGTGAAAGCTCTCATTGTGCCGCTTCTGATTCTGTAGTCTAGAGTTACAGACAGTAGCTAGTTCTCGTTAAAGAAGAAAGGTGCTCTGGTAAGGACAGATAACTATAAGTTGGTTTAAAATGGTAGTGCCCTGATAAATTATGGCTGGGGTGAATGGGAAAACCATCATAAGGTTGTTTACCATTTACAGTAAAACGCAAGATGAAAGACTTAGTACTGCATCTGGACACCCAAGGGTGGGAAGTTGGCCAAATTTGGATCCAGGATCTCTGTGGCTGCAGCTTCAACACTTACGTGGATTTGGAATGCAATCTGTTGGCTGGATGCAGTAGCAGATTTGCAAACCTTTTCTTCGTAGGTGAACTTTCTGGTGGGGAGTTGCATCTGCAAACATTTAGTTGCTCTGTTGTGTAGAAGGGAGTGTTCTTCATTCACATGCTTGTGATTGCTTAGGGTTTTAGTGTAATATGGGTCAGGTTGGGCTGCACATAGAACATGGGCTGAGAGCTCTGCAGTACACCTTGCCATCTTGATTTCCTAAGTTGTCCAGATGATTGGAGGTTTCTTTCTGGATGGTACCATGGTTCTCCTCTGTGGTTGCATGCCCAGCTTTCATTTCAGAGTGGGGATTCATAGAGCAGATGATATGTGCCCAGTTTTCTTTGGAGTGTGGTCAGACCTTGCAACTAGGAAATGCTCTTAGATCTGCCTAGATAGCAATTATGTTCCTCAGTATTTGCCGTGTGATTATATCTTTATCTTCCTGGAAGTCAGTGGCCACTTGGCATCACTGAGAGGAAACTGAGACTAATCTGTGTTCTGTGCTCTTCTCTGCCAGAAGCTGTGCCTGCAGTGTAGGAGTATGTAGATAAGTGAGAAAAGAACTTGTGAATGATTTTTTTTTTTTTTTTTTAAAAAAAAAACCAAACCAAAACAAAAACCATGTCTCTCTCTGGCAGTCCTGAGCCCAGTAATAGTAATGATTCCTTGAGTATGTCGTGTTCTGATCTGGAATCACTTTTGGGTCAGAATTAGGGTCTATGTGGTTCCTTGCACGTTCCTGAGGAATACTGTCTGTACAGAGTAGACACAATTCTTCAGTATCTTAAGTTGTTTTGCCAAGTTGTAAGGATTTGCTGAAGTATGTTTGAATGCTGCTTTTGTTTTTTGTAATTTTGAAGTATAGTCTTTACTCTGCTTTTTCTTGTCTGCCATCCGTAGCTGTGTTTTGTTTTAGTGAAGTTGCATACATCTAATTAGTGAAGCCTTTTTACAATGCAAAATACTTTATAGCTTGTCACATTATTTTCCACACTATTTTGATACCACGTTTTTGAGAGATGTCAGCTTCAGGACGTCAGAATTATGTGTCACATTTCAGTGACTGTATCAATAGAGCTTCAGCAGTAATAGATTACCAACACAGTAGGCTGTGCAGAATCCAGTACTGTCTGTGTAGTAAAACACTTCTGTTTTTCAGACTGAATGCCACAAAACAGTATTACATATTTTTTTTTGGTATGCTGCCCATGCTTACGCAGAAGGCATTATCACATTAGAAGTTAATTAATGTCGGTTTCTTGATAAGAAAAGTGTGAAATGCAGTATCTGTTAGAACAATGACAGTTTGAAAAACTGGGGAGTATAAAATATTGTGGGGCAAGTGTTTAATTCCGAACAGGAACAGAATATATTCTCTTGGTTACCAGATGTGTGGCCTTTTTGTTGCATCTGTAGTCTAGCAAATGTTATGTATCATTTCTAGAGTGAGTTAATATAACAGTGGCCCTAAGTCTCTGAGAAAATGATTGTGCAGTGACTGGTAAAGATAATTTTCAGTGACTGCTGCTCTCACTTTTGTGGTTGTTTTCTGGGTTTGGTTTTTTTTTTTTTTTTTGACTTTTCAATAGATGTTTTAACAGTGGCATGAGCTCTAGGGATATGCCCGTGAAGAATATTAGGGCATGTTGCACTCACAGATGTTTGGAATCAGGTCAGGGATCCAAAGACTTTCCACTAAGATGCAAAGTATATAGCAGGACTTTTTTTCAAAAGCATTCAGTCACCTTTGTTAAGAATGCTCTTTATTGAGCTTTTTCCCCTTACTATTTTGGAGATGACCAGAAGGTTTCTGACTGCTCACTTCAGTTTCAGTGCAGAGTTGCAGATAAATTTCAGTCGCATAAAGTAAAATTAAAGAAATCAATGAATAATTATAGAACTTAGGGCATTTCAGATCTTGCTGTGCATTTTAATTTTTAGATATTTGAGAAAAGGGTTATTTTTTTTTCACAACCATATGGTAAATGAAACAAATGTGCACTTAAAATACATTCTAAACTGAAATTATATACTCATCACCTACACTTCTCATGGTTTTCTGAAAGTATTGTTTGTGGTGAATCCAGAGTCCATAAAACTCTATATTAGCATTTACCATAAATTTACTTGTTTGGTTATCATTTGTCTGGTGAATATTTATTTGGTGGATATTTAGTAATTTCATTCAGATCTTGGAGTCTTGCACTTCATGGTTTTACCATTTGTCCCATCTCTTTCAAAGGCTGCTGAAATTATATCCCAACTGTCAAAGGATTTAGTTGCTTGTGAAAAGGGAAGTCATCACTAATCCAAATATTTCACTGAAATTATTAGAGAGTGGCCAATGCAAAAACAAATTACGTTTTTCCATAGCACCGTAGCTTGGTGACATTCTCCAGGGCAGACAGGAAATAGATCACTTTGTCTTTGAGGATATTCTGGAAATGGTTTTTATGTGTTAAGCATGAATGGAGTCATAGGACGTACAATTCTGGTCCTTTGACGTTACAGAAGTCCAGGGATGAAAGAGAACTTCACAAGGGTAGTAGGAAAAGGTTGGGGACAAACAAGCACCAACATGGCGATGCTAAGATGCTCTGTCCCACTTTCTAGCTATTCTCCTGCTTGCCAGGGAGAGCACCAAACCTCCCTCCCAGCCCCAGTTCTGACAGCAGAAGCAGGTTTGATTCTTCTGTTATTCTGAGCCCATCACACTTCGCTGGCTGCCCTCATTTAAGCTGTGGGGCGATGAGCAGCTCAGGGCTACCTGCTACGTACTGGTCACCTGTGGTTGCTACCCCTTTTCCTCCTTCTTCACCTTCTTTTTCACCACCTTCATACCTCCCTTCCTCCATCCCAGTCTTCTCCCAAATGACCAGCCTGCTGTAATTAGTTTTTCCCTCTTGATTCCAGTGTTGCTAAATCAACCAAATTTGATAGCGTTTGTACTGTTCCCTCAGTAATCTCAGCAGTACTTGGCACTACCGGTGCAGTCACCCTGATGTGCTGGCTGTGCATGCTTCTACTCCCTGGAGGTCCTCCGTCCTGCCCTTCAGCTGCTTCTGGAGTTCAGCTGTTTCTCACATAACTCTCCCTTAACCATGCTGGAAGTCCAGTCACCCCTCACGGCTCTGTCTGTAACTTTTGTCAGCTTCTCTCACAGTTACGGGCTGTGTCCAGCTGTCTCTTGGGTCCTGTCTAGTAGTTTCTCATGCCCTATTCGGTAAGCTTACTCCCATGCCAGGACTGAGCGAGTTGGCTGCATTTGCCTGCAGCCCTGCCAGAGGTGTGACGTGCATCTGTACCTTGATGATCCCTGGTGAGTACTGGTCTAACCTATTCATTAAAAAAGTTCCAGGGACAGGGATTTCTCCAGTTTTACTCCAATGTTTATTCGCCTATTTTTTTTCACCTGATATCCATCCTAAGTCTCCTCTACTGCAAATTAAGCTGGGAAATTTTTGGAAACTTTTCTACAGCAATCATGGAGTAAAACTGATCACTTTTTTCCTTCATAGTAATGTTTTCACTGTTACCCTTTCAAAGTGGTGTTTTACATCTGTATTTTTCCTTATTCAATTTTAATTACACTGAGTTTAGACCATCTCTCTTTTATGTCAAAATTATTTTTATTCCTGCTTTCTGAAAGCACTGACATCTTCTCTTGGATTTATGTCACTCCACCAGACTAACATATGTGTGGACTTATTGGTAGGTCACTCCATAAATTGCTACCGAAAATTGGATGATGCAGGGAAGTTGGTTGTAGTTTCCTATATGATGCTTGGAATGTTCTCCTAGCTGAACAGGTATTTTTGAGGGTAGTTTTGCAACCAGGATGTTGTTTTCTCATTCTTCCTGTGGTTTGTTTGTTAAGACCAGGTTGCCACCTTTGCTGTTGAGAATGTCATGTGGGTCAGCATTGAAGACTTCATTGAAGAGGTCGGCTATTGTGCTGATCTCTAAAAGGAAACTAGATGTTCTTAATGAATTTAAAGTAGCTTTTAACCTTCTGTAGTGTGTTCCAGGACTTTCGAGTGTCAGAGTTACTGCATCTGGTCTGTAACTTTCTCAGTTCCTGCTTTCTCCTCCTCTTCTCACTTTTAAGTTGTTGCTGTCTTTGCCCTTCTGCCATCCTCTGGGACCTTGCTGCCTCTCCCTGTAGTTTGCTGAGTTCCTCAACTACTCTAAAGCAAAGCCCCTTCTGACTTGAATGCAATTAATTCTTCTGTTGCGTAATATAAGAATACATCTAATTGTTCTTAAGAAATCCTTACTCTCCTTAACATCCATTTTTTCCCCACTTTGTTAGATGGCTTGCTATAATTAACTGAGATTTTTTTTCCTTTGTGAAGATTTTTTTAAATCTGCCATTGTCTTACAGTCAGTTGTTGGTTTGTTTTAACTCCTTCCAGATAAATAATGGTTTTATAACTTCCTTTCTCTCTGTTTTCTGAAACACATATTAAGAACCCCTTTTCCCTAGGGTTTTGTTTGCCCCTTGCCAAATAAAAATGTGTTTTTGCCTTAACCTTTCTAACTTTGTCCTGAAGTACTTGTGTATTTCCTTTTTACTCCCATCATATTTCCCTTTGTATAGGATTTCTGATACAATTATATTCACCTCACTATGTTTCCTGTCACTTCCCCAAGGCAATATAAACTCACTGTTTTACCTGGATACAGTCTCTTTTGTTTCCTGCTAGTTTTGGCATGCTTCTATTCCTTCGGATATCTTTGGAGGAAAGATGCTACGTGGTTATTTTTTGAACTTTTTTTCTTTTTTCAAAAAAGAAAGACTGTTGTTCTTATGCCACAGGTATCTTTGCAGTCCTGGCCTCTCAAAAATCCTTCTTCATTCTTTATCAGTTTTACCAGGTTGTCAGAATCAAATTCAAAATAGCATCTCTCCCAATGCATTTTTCTGAAAGCAGAATTATTCTCAGCATGTATCAGGAACATGAGAAACTGTTTCTCTATGGTTTTTTAAAGAAATATCTCAGTGAAGTCACTATTTTATTCTTTCCTCCTGTTTTTTCTCTTAAAAAACAACCAACCAAACAAAAAAAACAGAAAAAAAGAGGGGGTAGGTTTCCCAGTTGTGGTTTCCCAAGTTAAAAGAAGTTGTTAAGGTTCAAAGGCATACACTCAAAAGGTTAAAGGTAGAATTTAAATAATCTGTGCAAATATGTGCTTATACTTACCTCTTATCATGAAGCATTTAACTGCATGAGTATTTATTTCACAGATTAAGTGCTCACTTAACATGTAGTGTTCATGAATAGCTTAGTATTACCTTTTGTTCTGTGACTCTTTAGTTTACACTGTTCCTACTCTGCTGGAAGATGGTAGTGTTAATTTTTCTGAGCTTTTCTTTGGCCCTCTGCGCATGGGTGTTTAAGGGTTCATAAATCTTAATCTCTTTTCACAGTAATCTGAAGAAATCTGTGTGAAGGAACAATCGGTTTACTCACTGATTTAGGGTAAAAAAAAATCCAATAGTTTTGGATGTAAGATGCATTCAAGATCTGTTCAATAAGAGTTCATGGCATTATATAGTACTCTGTATGTTCAGATCCTGCTAAGTCCACTCAGCACAGACTGCTAAATATACCTGCCAAGACAGTGGAAAAGGCATAATTGGTGACCAGTTCTGGAAAATTAGGCTGCTGGCAGCATATTGAACATCTCAGATGCAGAGACACAGACACAGATAAAACAGAACTTCTCAGGAACAGCATTTGACTACCTTAATCACAGGACCTAGCTCCTTTTTTTTCCTTCCTGCAAATTGTCCAATTTAATAAAACATCTTCCAGTTTTAGAAACAAGCAGAAAAATTGCTGCTGTATCTCATTGCCCAGCCTTCACTTTTCCTCTGCGTGGCATGAGGCCAGATTGCAATCATACAATTATCGGAATATGGAACGCAAATGCGGAATTAAGTCTACTGCAGGCACATCTCTTATGTTTTGGTGATTCCTGATGTTGAATGTTTGATTTACATATTTGTTTATTTTTGAATGTTGTATACAGTCTTCTGAAATTGTTTTATGAGTTACATATGAACTTGTGCACATCAATGTATAAAATAAAGACGACTGTTGTCTATACAATAGAAGAAAAGTACAAAGCCAGTTCTCGGTGCATTCCTCCCACTTCTGAGTGAATGTGGCTGAAAAGTTCTGTTACCACTACCTTCTTCTTCCAGATAATTTTGTGGTCTCACATGCATCAACATAACTCACTAGAGAATTTTCATTCGGTTATTTCATCAATGGGAAATGTTTGGAATTTGCATTGTAAAGCTGTCACCAGTTTGGATTTTGCTGGTGGTTAATAACACCACTGTTTCTTGTGGAGGACAGCACTGACAATAATCGAGCAGTTCATTCTTGACTGAACACTGAAGCTGTTGTTTGCTGTTGGATTCCTTGCCTTTCAGTGGCATCTTTATGCTCAGTGATGAGCTTTGCCATGAACAAAGAAAATGGGCATTAAACTATTTCCTTTCTTGAGCAGCCTTTTTCACTTAGTGAAGATCTTTATATTACTGCTGATTTCAAAGCGTGGACTGGAAGTGATTCTCTGGTTGTACAAGAACCAGACCAATGTTCTGGTGTGTCACACTGTTCAGCTCTTGCATATTGGGTTTGCTAAAGGAAGCTCTCTTTGGAGGAGTTACCCACACCTTTCTTCCACTTCAGATGGGGAAAAGCTGATTTGTTGCTGTTTGTGAAACTCTGTCTCTATTCCTTTTCCTGTTTGTTATGTTTATGACTGTAGTATTTTTCTCTTCATAGTGGAATGTATTTCATAAGAACGAACTTATCCAAAAGCCAGGACTATTAAATAGCTTTTAGTAAGTAATCTTTACTAAAAAATACTGTCTTATTTTAATTATATTTTTTAAAAATGAAATAATTTATTGTTTGTATTGTCTGCTTATGATACAAATTAATTTTTGAGGCCAGCAGTTTCATGGCAAGTGAATCAATGCAAACAGTTTTTTAGAGCAGAGCACAGCATAGCAGATAGGTCATAGGAGGCGTTTTTAGCTGTCATTTAGATCCTTCATAAACTTCCACTGAAGAGGAAATAACTTTGGTTAGAAGGAGGGACTCGGGAGTCCTGCTAGTATATTCTCTGTAAGCCAAGGCTGCTGCTTGTAACAGAGCTAGAAAGTGCGAAGCACAGGAGTCTGCCTGCATCACGAGTTGGGGGGCAGTGGACTGATGGTCTTCAAAATTCCCCCTGGCACAATTTGAGAAAGTTGTCGTTGTCTTACCAAACCCCAGGGGTAGTTTTCTGGAACACCTAAGAGGAAGGTGATTTGTTTTGTTACAGGTGCCTCCTGGCATCTCAGAAATGTACAAAATAGATTGTATCCAAGACAGATATATCTGTCTGCCTGACTCTTTTAATACCAGATGGCTTCCTTCACAGCAAATGGACCCAGAGGAATGGACGTCAGTTCTTTTTTATAGCTTCTGCACACATGCAAAGACACCCAAGTATTAATTAACATGCTATGAGACCCCCTTAAAAATCCGATAGTCTATAGACTCCAGTCTTTCTAAAACCCAAAAAACTCAAACACTGTGTTTGTAGTCCCAATATGTGTCTGAGGGTCTTTATTTAAGATCGTAAAGCTACAGGGAAAGCTCTAGACCAGTGAGAAAATCCAGATACTTTTACAAGAAGAAAACTTGCATTTGAAAACAAAGAGATGAGCTTTGGGTGTGGGTTGCACTGACTGCAATCATCAGTGCTGCAGTTAAATACAAAACCAGTGCTGAGAAGTGGTTAGAGAGATATGCCACTCTCCTGCCAGTGTGCCCTGCAGATAGGAGTTGGCTGTGCAACCAACTGGGAGCACATTTGTGTAACTGTAAGAGCAAATCATGTTCTCATTGGAAAAGAAAGAGTAGAGATTAAGGCTTCACAAGTAACATTTGATGTCCTCGGTAGTGGAACTGTATCTGCAAAGTTATGTAATACAGGGTTTCAGGCATAGATCTTAATGCTTTGAGAAATTTCAGTAACAAATCACTATGTGAAGCAGGAAAGCTTTTTGGAGGAAAAACCAGTTTTTGTTTATTCCCCTCTCCCCCAACATTGGAAGTATCAGAATCAGCTTTTTTATTAGCCTGAATGTTGCAGTTTCTTAGGAAAAACACAGAAGAGCTATATCCTCAGGAAGCAGAAGTGCAGCTGTAGGTAGTAAATTTCTTTATTATCAAGTAGATTTCTTTATTTAGCAGCAGCAGTGTTAACTAATTTGTTCTTGAATCACTGCTAGGTATGTCCTCCTTTCCACATTCTCTGTTGCACTGACTAGGGCAAAACTTCCTTCCCAGATCTAGTTTCATTGACACTTGCTCAGTTTCATGAGCTCTGCCCTACTGACTGGCAGCCTCCCTCTTTGCTTTGTGGAGGGGAGAAACAATTCTGCTCCTGTCTACAAATAAATCTTTCCAGTCGGCACAGTGGGAAACTTGAAGCCCTCTTTTCTGTTTGGCATCTAATCTGCATTCCAGTTCCTGGGATGAAAATTGGGAACCCAGCACTCCTGTGTCGCTGTGCAGTCTGCAGCAAGGTGTATATATATATATTTTTTTTTTCTTTCTCAGTAAACCTGTCTTGTATGGGAAAGTGCTTAGATTCAGAATGGAGCAGAGCCAGCATACATATTTACCTCACCACCAAAGTTATTGATGAGCAATATGTAATTTCCAGTTCTTCCAGTAAAGGCTGAGGTCTAAGGATGTTTTTAGGAGGAAAGGAGGGAGACCACTGCTGCATTTGTCTAATAACCAAAACAAGTTTTGATTAACTTATGCTGGTCTAGCCCTTGTAGCCACAGGGGCTGGACTGAGTTCTGGGACAGCTCTTGTGGGTTGATACTCCTTTACAGCCCATGCAAGCAGCCTTCCTCCTCTGCAAGACAAGCCTGCTTGTGCCCACAGGAGGAGTGGGAATTTAAACTGCTCCTGCCTACTGCAGGAGGGTGAGAAAGCAAGAGGAGCATTGAATGCTGGTGGATGGTGCGTCTGTCAGGTTACAGTGCACAGGAGGAGGTGTTTGGGGAAGTGGTTTCTCCCTAAACAGCTATACTCCCACCTTTTGTGAGAAGGGAACAAGTGACAGGCTGAATGGAGTCACCTTGTAGACTGGCACTGACTGGTAAGTTAGCTCTTTGATCTTGTTCACTTGACTCATGAAGTAGCAAGCAGCTGTGAATGCACTTGCTAGTGGGTTTAGTTTGGGTCTTTGTGGGCTGCTCTGCGAAATGTTGGTTTGGGCCCCTTAATCTACAACCTGTTACTTATTTCTTTTGAAAAATACGAAGCGGAAAAGTCAGGATTATCGCTATTCTGGGCAATTTCTCAATTTCTCTGCCTGAATAGGTGGAGTTTTGCAAAGGCAGCTGAAATTAGGAGATACACACAGAGCTGGAAGCCTGCTTTAAGATGTTGGAAGTGTTGGGTAACAGTGATCTTCTCAGATGATGATGGCAATGATGTTTTGTTTTTTTTTTTTTTTTTTTTTTTACTGCTATTGCTAGGTTTATGTTTAAGTTAAAATTAATTCTTTGACCTTTCCATAGGTGCAGCATATAGAACAGGAGTGGGATAAGCAGTTTCAGACTGTCTGCCCAAGGCACGTGTGCCTATTGGGTTAAACAGTTCTTAAAGCACTCTTGAGACTTTGACATTCGTAAAGCTGGTTAAGATACTGTTGCCTGAGACATCACCTCTTTATATTGGTTAACTTATGATGTACGCTTACCACAGTTTGCCTGCCAGATTTTAAAATTAAGTATATATTCCTTTCAGGTAGGTTTGGATAGATCAGAGATATAAAGAGAAAAAAAAAGGATTTTTTTTTGTGCTCTTTAAATAATACATTCCTATCATCATCATCTGCCAGGATTAGAGGATTAGAGGGATGAAAATTAATTTAAGAGTCAAGACAGAAGTTGAAAGAGGAAGGAACGTGTGATTTTACATTAATGAATATTTAACTTAAATGCCTAATGTAAAATTTCCAAGAAAAGTTGTATTTTAACATGGTCCTACTTCTTAAGGAAGGTGCAAGTGATAATGACAAATATAATCAAGTGATCCTTAGCTTATTTCCTTATACTGGGAGAATTTTACTTTTTGCCTACTGATCTGTTATCCATATTTAAGAAAAAAAAAAAAAAGCTCATTGTTTTGAGTTCCCAAGCTATAAATGAACTAAGTTGATGATGAATAGCAGTGTAAATAATGTTTTTGTTCTATAAACATGTAGACATCTTTTTGTAGCTTTTCATGACAAGCGTGGATTCTAAGTACTGGAAAACAGTGCAAATGCCTCCTTATTTAATCTAGTATTGTGCATATTTTAATTGTGAACTTTGTTGTTATTTCTGCCAGTCAGAAGAACAGCTTTGTAATTCACTGTTAAATTTACCAGTCACATCTTGGTTGACAGTTTCCGTTATACACACATAAACTCACATACATGCTCATTTCAGTGAGGAGGAAATATTTCTCTTACATTTTTACATATGGGCCTTGTATGAAGCTCCATGAGAATTATCAAGGAGCTACAAAATCCCACTTCACCAAGAAGTACTCAAGAGCCCTTTTGTTTAACCCAGACACAGAAAGCAAAGGGGGTGACAAATCATAAATACCTGTATGGCAGGCAAAATTCTGCTGAAGAGGCATCTGTTAACAAAAGTTCAAGTTGCACAAAATGAGAAATGTCTTTTTTGGAAGGAGGAGAGGCTTGTTTTTCTTTTAATGAAAGAGTTACTGGCATATCATACCACTGGCAGCAGTGGAATCTGTGTTCGTTGGCAGTCGCTGAGGGAACATCCCATTTTGATTTAAAGATTATTTTCTGCTTCAAACAAATTCCTGTAGTGGTTCCCATGGTTAATGCTGCACAGGAGTGTAGCAGACCAAGTGATTTGCAGCCAGCCCTGCTGGTTTATAAACCACAGCCTTTTCTGTGAGTGTGTTTTTTTTCCTTTTTTTCTTCTCCCTTTCTGTTACATCAAGGTGCTGTGGTTTTCTTTGACTCGGACTTAATGTTCAGCATACATTCTGTGCCTGTTGATCTTACATTTCACTTTTTTGTGTAAAAGTTCGAACAACTAATAAGCAACTTGTCGTTAGGTATTTATTTTTAACCTTTGGACCATTTCAGTGCTCAGTTGCTACCTTTAAATGCTTTTAAATGATTCCACTAAACGTGGTACTCTTACGTCCTGGCAGCTGGCATCATCTTCTCTGAGTTGTACTCTGAGAAGGCCTCATAGCTTTCTCCCTCACTTTGTCAGTATAGGGGAAACTGACAGAAACAATTTAAACTTCTTTAAGTTTTGCAATATAGAAGGACTATTCTGTGATTTCCGTGAGCAGTTCTCCACTCTGACTTGTGAGTATGCTTGCAGTCAGCAAGGAGAGATACTTCAGTCCTCAGGCGCTCCTGCTGTGTCCCAGGAAATCGTTTCTGGTGCTTGATCCAGTTATAAATCCAAATTGCTGTTTCCCCTAAGAACTTCCAGGAAAGTTTTGGGAGCCTGACAAAATTCGAAAAACCTGAGTATTCTAAAAACTGCCCTCGAGACTCCTGGTAACTGCTCGAGTAGTTAAGATATATGTGCACAGGCTGCCAGGTGGGCTAAATCCTTCCTAGAACCACAGTTCAGTTCCTGTTCGGAGCGTTTGACTGCCCTGGCTCTCTTTCAGTGGGAGCGGAGGCAGCTCAGGGAATGAATGGTACTCCAGCTGCCAAGAGCATTCCCAAAGCCTTGGGATGAACTCTTCAGGATCTCTCTTTGCCGGGCTGGAGACGTGGCAGAAGTTGCTCTGTTGTCCTTCCCTCGCCCTCCAGCTTGATGCAAGGGTCTCCTGTGTTGTAGTTAGCCCAGTTCTGCTGTATACTTTTGGAAGACAAAATTGTTAGATTTCATTTTTCTTTTTCTCCCACCAAGGGTGTGCTGAGGGGTGCTTTAAGTGGTTTTGACAAAATCAGGAAATGGATGCAGAAAGAAAAAGTTTGGGTCGTGAGAAAAGTGCTCTGAAGTTAGGAAGTATCTGTTGTGTGGATGACTGTGCAACATGCAGTTTGGCCCAGACTTGCCAGATATTTGGGTTTCCAGTTAGCTACATAGGTTAGCATGCTGCCGTGGCTGTTTAAAAATCTGGGTTGCTCTGGTTACAGTGAATTGGCAGGATGACTCCCACAGTAATCCCTGCATGGCTCTGGGGGTGGGTGGGAGCAGACAGTGCTGTTCAGATTTGTGTTGTGCCAGATCTCTAATACATCCCTCTTGAGTTTTATGATACGAGCTTTTCAGAAGTGTTCTAGAAGGCTGGTGTAAGGCTGCAATGTTTTATCTGAAACTTTTCACATTTGAAGGCGGATGGGGAGGGGGGCGGGAAGAGAGAGAAAGCCTTCTGTTGTATCTAAGGTGGGCTTCCAGGGAACTCTGCCTGGACTCCTGGCAGCTCAGCCCTGAGGCTGTGATAAGCCCAGTCCTGGGCACGATTTACTCTGTGGGTCTGCCTTAGGACTGAGACCAAAAGAATCCCACCTGCTCCTCCACACCTTCGATGCTTTTGCAATCTTTTCCATGCTGCTGTTGCACTCAAGAAGTTCCAAACTTTGCTGAATATCTAACTTTTTAAAAATTTTAAGTCTTGTTTGCACCAAAAGCAAACCCAACCCCGCTCTGTCTCCAGTGAAATTTCATGTGAACTAGAAACTGTGTTTGCTGGCCAGATCTAATAATCTACAGTTTTCTGTCTTACAATGGCATATTGTGTCCTTTTTGTTTCTCTTTAGTATGGTTATGAGCCTGTGTATTGTAAGCGCACTGGTGGCTGCTCACCCAGTCAACTAAACCTCTTGTTTTTTAACTTTACACCTCCTGATTTTACAACTTAGGTTAACTTAAGGTTTTCTTAATGTAATTAAATGTAAATATTTGGGAATACGTATATCAGTGTCTAATGGCTTTAGCTGTGTGTTGAAGGCTTATTATTTGCTACTCAGTAGTCCATTCTGTAGTTTGTAGTGTTTCTTGTTGCAGAAATTTTTATGTCCCCAAATGAAAATCATTTATCCTGTGTCTCATTCAGGTGTTCAGTCATTGAGACTGTCAGCCTGATCTGCAAGGCTGGCACAAGTAAAGCAGTTGCAGTTTGGCTGCAGCCTGTGAATTTCTGAAATTTTTGCATTTGTTTTAGATTTCATTTCATTTCATTTTCCTGACAGTGAGTTGAAATAGGGGATAGAAACTTTGAAAGCTTGAATGAACTCAGAGATGTGATTTTTTTTTTTTTTTTTTTTTTTTGAGTTAGGACTTAAGACTCCTAATTTGCATGCTTCTCCTTTATTTTGCTCCAGAGCTTGCTTGCGTTTTTCTTTTTATTGCTGATGCTAAAGTGACTTGTCAGTCCAGCTACAGAAACATAACCCATGCTTTTTTTTCTTTAGGCACTCAGTGTTACTGAAACTCTGATCAAACCTTTGGAAAGATTTAGGAAAGAGCAGCTAGGAGCTGTAAAGGTTTGTCCCTTATTGTCCTTATGATAAGTTTGTTTAATTTCTCTACTTTGCATTGCATTGCAGTAATGGCATGTATTTGGCAGAGATACTGTTTCTATTTCATGTATTCACACTCCCCCCCTGCCCCCTCCCCCCGCCCCCCGAGAACTTGCTTCAGAAACAAATGAAAAGTGTGTTTCAAGAAGAGAAGAATGTGTCCTTTCCCTTCCTTCCCTCTTCCTCCTCCCTTTTATCTCTTGTGTCTAGAATAGGAGCAATCCTGCTAACAGCCTGCCCTCCTTCCTAATGGGTAACCCTGTTCTGCTTTGTATTTGCTTGCAGTTGCACAATCAAGGGCTGAAAAATATTAACTACCCAAAGGAGCTCATCCATATGCTTTTAATCGTATTTTTACCATGTGCGAAATGAAAATCGCCTTTGTGTTACTTTTGTTTTAAATAACTAACTCATTGCCTCTGTATGAGTGGAAGAAGATAGAGGTGAAGAGACTAAAGACAGGATCTCTTTCAAAGTGGGGTTTTTCTTTTTTTGGTGAAAGCATTCAAGATTTTTTTTTTTTTTTTTAAATTGTCAGTATGTTGTTCATATTTAAAAAAAAAAGGCAAAGTAAACTTCATATATTAAATACAGACTACCTTTGGATAAAAGTAACAAGGACAAGTTTTACCTCTTTGTACCTGTCTACCTTCCTTCTTCCAGTGAGAAATTCAAATGTTTATTCAAAAAAAAAAAAAACAAACCCAAACCACAAAACCCCACCAGCTATTTAACAGTTTTCTGTTGCAAAACTGAATTCATACATTTTTAAACTACCACTCTGCAGATGTTTTATAATTTCATGACTTCATCAGCAGTGGTATTAATAGCTAAGGTAATGTTTCAATTACAAGAGCAGTATACATTTTGGCTTTAGCATAAATGATTAACATGTTCTGAACATGATTTCAGTGTTCATGAATGGAAAATACTCTGCTGATCATAAATCATTACAGTTCAATAGTACAATGAGCTTTGTGTAATTTTATGGACTTCTGAGAAGTACATCAGACATCCCAACCAACATGCAATAAAAACTTGGTCTGTAATATAGGGAGTCTGCTAAGGAAAAAGAGAATTCATTCTAAATGTAACCTATTGTCGTAGAAGCAGCTGTAATGAATAGATTATTTCAACAGTATTTTTGGTGTTAAAGAACATTGCCATTTTTGGGGTGAGACTTCCTAATGCTTTAAATTGTCTCATGATCTTCACTCATTTACTAGTCAGAATTCTGTCCCCGATGTTTCAAACGTGACAAGTCACATTCACACAGTCTACATCTTGGATTTTGTTTGGATGGATGTTTCTTCCCTTGTGTCTCCCTGCATACTGTTTCTGTGAAGTTGAAGCTGTTATTTGATTTAGCCATTTTTTTTGGACAGAATTCTCAGTGACCTTAAATAGAATAGTCTTGCATAGTTGTGTAACATTTAAATAAAAATCCTCTAAAAATATTTAACTCTTTGAATATTCTTAACTGAATATTTATTCAAGATAATCAAAGTACTGACACTGGAAATATAACACTGCTTAGCTCTGAAAACCAGGTTATGGCATCTATTACTGAAATATATCTGGAACATTTTAGAAGAAAATTATGCTCTAGTATTACAAAATAAAAGTCGAATCTGCTGCCTCTGATATTCCTGCATCTTACCTCCCCTGCTGATGAAATGGTCTGAGTTAGGCTTAAGAAGAAAAAGAAAAGAAAAAAAGTTAACGCCGTAGTGCTGGAAGCTGAGACCCTTATTGAATTACCCCTTAGTAAAAGATGTTGCTGCTCTAATCCCAAACTACATGTGTAAAGTTTCTGGCTTTCCCTATTTAGAAATCAATAGCTCTTTCTCTTTCTGGCAGCACTCAAATGTTGACCAGATCAATGGAAATTTTGCTAATATAAACACAAAGATTCCCCCCACCCCTTCCTGAATTCCCGTATCCTAATATGTTATCTCTAATCACACTAATACCATATGCATATCTTAATGTGTCTCAGTTGGTAAGGAATATTGTGGCTGCTTTTTTAAAGGAAGTTTTTAGACTCACAATGGAGAAAAAAACTAACATTTTTTGGTAAAATTCCTTGCTGAGAAGCAATCCTAAACAGTTTAGATCTCATGTTTAATAGAATGCCATCTTCAGAATCCAGTTGTTCAGAGAACAAAAACATGTATCACTTCCACTATATATAGTATTACTTAATAAAAATGAAAGGTTAAGAGAAAAAAATGAGCAGGTACGTCTGTAGAGTCTAACCAGTGTGTTGGGTTAGAATACTCATTCAATACTCGTGAAATTCCAAAGTGGCAGATGATGGAAAAATATTTTAATTGAACTGTTTTCTTTCTGATGAGTAAACCTGTCAGTTCTTGAATATATAATTTAATATTGGATTTTACTTATTTTAGATTATTTTCAACTACAATTAGTTATGCTAAAAATAGCTTCAAAACTGCTTGGTTGATTTTTGTCAATACTGATCTCTGTTGTAACACACAGAGTTAAGAAACTAGAACTGAGGAAATGAAAGGGTTGTTTTACAATGTCTTCTACTAAACTAGATTGAAGAACTCCAATTTCCTAGAAACATTTAACGGCTGTCCCTTTTCCAATACATTGCTTTTGATAGTCAGAAAATTTTTTTTTGCACGTGCAAATGTTATTCATATGTGTTTGTGATTCTCTTTTACTAGCATGATTTTATGTTTTATGGAGATTCTTGTTTATAAAACAAAGTCTTTTTTGTTTGTTTGTTTGGGTTTTTTTGTTTTTAACGGGTGCAACAACAGTCTGGTAGAAGCAGGAATTCAGCACAGAGTTCTTTGTATAGCTTTAAGATCAAGAAATCCTAAGGAATATGGAGCTGTATTTGCTTTGGGTTTTGAACTGTGAAACTGTTGGAACTTACTCAGATGGTGTTTTTACACTTTTCCCCTGTCAATTATTGAAAAAAAGAACTTTTTCCGTGCAATGATATTTCCCTTGAATTCCTCTATTCAAAACCAAGATGATGTGGATAATCCCTGAAAACAAAATAAAATGCAATCGATCAGGAAGAGGTGGGTTTTTTTGCTTTTTTGACTTAGAAGATGTAAGCATTCATGTGATAAACTTCACCATAATGATGCAATGGGATTTCATTTCAAGTTAGCCTTTAAATTTAAAAAATGAGTTGGAAACATACTTTTCCTTAGTTATTGGAGCTATGATAGTTTGTTTCTCTGTTTTTCTGATTAAGTAGAATTTTGAAAGAAGGAGGCTTTTCTTACATTTTTCTATATAAATGAATGTTACTTTGTTTCTGTGTCTAGGAGGAAAAGAAGAAGTTTGATAAAGAGACAGAGAAGAACTACAGTTTGTTAGAAAAGCATTTGAGTTTATCAGCTAAGAAGAAAGAGCTACAATTACAAGAGGTATTGTTGCCTCTCTTTTTTTTATGCAAGCTACAGGCTTTTGAATAGTTAAATATATTTTATGCAAATGCAAAACCAGCATTCATAGTGGTAAAAGGAAAATTTCTGTCAACTGGAAAGGTTGGTGAGCAAATCAGTATTTGCTGAACTTACTGCTATACACCTACCATTTTCTAAATCAAGGGTTTTACTTGACGTGTGTATGAGGTATTGAATATCATGTTAAATTTTTATATAGTTAAGGGAATAGCAAAGTACAAGTGTATTTTGAAAAACTCTGAATTTCCTATGAGACTTTACCATATATGTAATTTGCATTGCATGTATTAACTGAATGTCCTGTGTTAATGCTTAATGTAAAGCACAGCAAGACATATTCCTGAAAGAAGTGGGTTTGTGCTCTTTTTCCCTTCTCATGTTTTGAAGATCTGTTTGTTTGCTTTTTTTTTTCAAGTAATGCTACAAAAAAGTTTGTTGACAAATTATAACTTAAAAAACAGATCTGTTTTGCCTGACATTCTTTCTGTCCCTGTGGGTTTATTGTCATCATCCTTATTTGTAATAGCTTTTATTTCTGGAGCAACAGCAAATAGTACATGAGAAGATAGCAGAGAAATCGTGCAGACTTGCTGTAAGCAGGATTTTTTTTTTCCCCCCAGAGAAATGTAATTATGTCAGCATTATTAATGCTTAGTCTATGAATGGCTTGTATCAATAAACAATATTTTCATTGGAGATAACTCTTCTCCCTGCCCTTTACCCCACCCCAAACAGTCTGTGCCATCTTTCATAAAAAATGGTTAATGTAACTGGCAAGTTAGCTAGGAACTTGAGAACTTGGATTGTTCTCGAGTTTCACTAGGATGCTACTTCTCTGTACTGTCTTTGCAACATAGGCCCTCACATGCATAAACAAGTGTCTTTTGGGGAGTTGAGTTGTCCCAGTGAAGTAAATGGGCTTGCTCATGTGTCAGGACCTGTACTTTTATCAAATTGATCAGCTGCTGAAGAACTTGATGCAGAAAAAATGAAAAAGTATTAATTATGATCTCTTGATGATATAGAGAACCACATTTCAAAGTCTGAAATGAGACCTAACCTCAATGGAAAAATACAAAATTCCTGCAAGAGGCATTTTGAAGCTGTATCAAATACAGTCTTAAGTTTTAAAGCATGTGTGAAGACTGGAATGAGCAAATAGATTTGTTTTGAATGTCCCTATTCTGAAATTCTTCAGTCAAGCTCCTTCACTTGTGCATTTAATTTTGGGGTATAAATGTATTAAAAAAAAAAAAAAAAGGACTTGCAGCATGTTGTCAGAGTGCTAAATAAGAAAAGCTTTCTTGCACAAGCTTAGAAAATAGATGTATATAATTGCATGGGAGCTTCCTAATTTAGTGTCATACATGGCTAGTTGTGTCAGTTCCTGACTGGAGTAGATAAAGGAGGCAGGTATAAATTTGACAAAAATTTGATGAAAACCATGTAAGAGTGTGTCTTACATTAACATTTGACTCTCTTAGTGGAGGGATATTCCTGAAATTTCACTGAGGCATGGTGTGTGCCTTATTTGTGTATTTCTTCAGCAGTACACAAAGTACAATGCAACAGTGAGTGAACTTGCTGGGTGCACGGGGAGGCTTATGCCTCAGAAAAATGAGGAGAGATGTGGTGATTTATTTACAGGGGAGTTGAGAGGAATTAATAAAATGGCCGTGTTGGGAAGAGAGAAACCAGGGAAGAGAGATAGAAGCAGGCTGACATGGGGCTTTGGTGTATATAGGGCAGTCTTACTATTGATTAGCCAGATGTCCTAGGAGACCCACTTCATAGTCTTTTTCTATGGCTGCCCTTCATTCAGTACATGTATATATCATTAAAAGCTTTGCTGACAACTCAGGCAATTCCTATGTTGCATGGTTTATAGGATGCATCGAAATGGCTTGGCTTTTTGAAATGCATGCATTACTGATGTGCGTATCAGTGCTTTACTTTTTTTAATGGCATTTGTTGTTATGCCCCTTTAGCTGCTGACAGATTTCTAGCACAGAGCAGCAAAGCGAAGCACGTCTTAAGACAAAACTGTCTTAAAGCTAATTTGACTTATCCTCTTAAAGCATAGCAGTCACTGTTCTGCCTGAAGATTATAGTCTCAGTATTTAAGAGTATAACAGTAAGTCTGGCCCTTTCACCTAACCCTTCCTCCATTCCTTTTTGTAATTTAGTGTAGAAGCATTTGGTATTACCACATGGGCAAAGACTATGTGTTAATCACTTAGAGTATCCCTCTGTAGCCTTTCTTTAATGTATTTTAATAAAGGTTTCTGTTACCCAGTTCTTGGAAGTTTTACAGTTTAATGAGGGCACATGTACCTTAAATAATAACCTAATGAAATAATACATATATGCTAGAAAGTTAAATATTTATGTACAAATGAATGGCAGCTAAAATGTAACTGTTCACCATCAATATGGTGTTGGCATTTCAACAAAGCTGAGCTAAAAGTCAGCTGCAGCTAATAAGGCTGCATTTTTAAATATTTGATGCTCTGTGGAAACTTGTGAAGTGTCTTACCAATAAGTGAATTTTTTTTTAATTGCCTTTCTTGCCAGTCAGAGTGAGCACAAGTATGGGATGAGTACAATAGCATTCTGGGCATTTACAGCAGTTATTTGAGTTACAGAGTAAAGCTTACAGTACCAGCAATGTGGTTTTCAACAATAACATTTTCTTCCTTAGTTTGACTGGAGAGATGATTTCCCCCTTTTCTAAGGGAAGACACTGCTAACCCACTCTCTCTGTTTGGGCAGGCACCTTTTCAATGCTATTAAAGCAGTGCACAAGTACCTGCTCTGATGTATTTGGCTTGGATTCCATAGAAAAGAAGCTCGAAGAAGCGTTATTGGAATGTTACTAAAAATTTAGCCTCATGATTCAAAACAACGTATGTTATCTAGTAAAAGGGACTTGCTGCTGCCATTTAAAAGTAAATGAATGAGCTGTGTTGTAAAGGAACGAATCCTAGTCTGGAGAAAATTATCTTATTGCTTGCCACTTGTATGCTATGCATGTGTCATTTTGAAGCTGTCTGCAAAATGTCTTTGAAACTTCATTAGCTGTATTCTGTGTGCAGGCAGATAACCAAGTGGAGCAGAACAGAAAACACTTCTATGAGCTGTCCCTTGAGTATGTATGCAAGTTGCAAGAGATACAGGAGCGGAAGAAATTTGAGTGTGTGGAACCTGTAAGTACCAGTGAATTCAGCCTACCCTGTCATTCATAAGGGGTGGAGAAGGAATGCAATTGGACAAAAGCCAAGGAGCTCTGTTTTCTGGGAAAATGTATGCAACTGTGTGACTTAACAGAATTTAAAGCACTCTTGTGACATCTGTGCAAATTCCTAGTACAGATACACTTAACCAGGCATCTCAAAGCTTACCTCAGTAATTACAGTTTATTTGGATCCATTGATGTTGATTTTCAGAAAATGTGTGAAACCCTGTGCTGTACTGCAAAAACCTCGATTTATGGTGTGAGTTAGGATAGAGGATTCAAGATGATATTGGGGTCAGACTTCTTGTTTTTTTTAACCACTGAAATGTTATTCCTGACTAATGTAAGGAATTTCATTTTCAATATGAAGGTTGCACTTAGAGGCCTGTTAGTAAAGAAGTGCAGATATAAAATAATTCAGAGGGTGCTGCTGGCTAAAAAGCTCATTATCAGGTAGTCTGATATGTTTGATTTCAATTGCAATTGAATCTGTGCAGAAATCAAGGGGTTCCACTGAATCTCAGTGAAAACCATACATGTACTGACCGGACTTACTTAAATCTCCAAGAAGAGCTCACTCTAAAATTTTTTGAAATGTGCATTAGCTTTGTGGTATAAATGCAACTTTATGAAACAACAAGAGAACAGTAAGGGTAATACTGAAATAAAGGGAGGATGGATTGCAGACGTGACTTCCATTCACTCATGCTCTGAAGTCTGTGTTTTGGGGCCAAGTCTGTCCTTTTATTCTGATACAATTATTTTAATGTAATAATGAAAAAAAGTCCCACATGACCCTAATCAAAGTAGTGGTCATTATGCAGTTAATGAGAGCTGTATATTTTAATATAGCTTATTCCTGTATGAAAAAATTGCTAAAATCCTTAAATGGGAAAAAATTGCTTTAAAAAATTGCTTTAAATATGTTAGCATTATTCAAGGAATGGGAAAATGCTGTGAAAAATGCTTAGGTAGCATTTTGTTGTTGTTGATGTGTTGGTGGGGTTTTTTTGGTGGTTTGTTTTTTATTTTCTAGTTTTTAATTTTTTTTTTTTTTAAATCCTCAGTAGTTTGGGATTCAGTTCTTGGGTTTCAAACCATTTGAAGTTTCCTCAGAGCCAGACTAGAGAAATGAATGTTCAGATTATGTTTTTGAAACATGTCCCTTTCTCTTTTCTGAAAGCTCCCTCTGGATGGGACTGAACTTTATGTTGTTCAATTTGTATTTGATGTTTTCACTAGGGTGGTAAACTGAAATTATTTAGTACCAAACTCTTACCCCTTTCCCCTTCATAATACTTTAAATCTATGTGGTTTTGCATTTTTGAAAATGGTTTATTTGCACATGACTTCAGGCTTTATTAAATACGTTCTTCGGTTTGCTCTCTTTTAATAGAGTTGTTCTTTCCTGTGTCACTCTGTTCTTTCCACCAACCTGAACCAAACAGGAGAGGTGGACAGTACTGCACCTCACCCTGTTTCCAATATAGTATAACTTGTTCATTCTTTTAAATTGAAACACTGAAGTCAGAAACTGCAACATGGATCATTTGCTGGTTCTGATAGGGGGTCAGATCTGCATACAAAAGGCAGTGATGGCTAAAGTTACTGGAGGGAGAGCTTCCTTCTTCGAACAAACCAGCTGACTCTGTTATGAAAGTCACCTCAGCGTGGTCATTAGCAGGGAGGGGAATGACCAGGGAGATGGTGACTAAAAGACAGAATGATCATTACTTCCTTGTGGACGAATATTTATTCCAGACATCATTGGTATCAGAGCAGCTGTAGGAAAACATTACATAGGAAAGTTTGGTAGATAGGCAATATACATTGCCTATAGTCAAATTTAAAGTAGAGTTCAGTTGTGAAATTCCAGAAACAGGACCACCCAAAAATGTCTATGTACATAGCTGATCGTTTGGATCTAAGTAGGTATTCATAAATTGTAGGCATTAGTGGAAATTTGTTTAAAAATAATCATTTTGTCATCTCTGATCTTTCCGAAAAGGCTACATGCAGCAATCATATTCTGGTAAATGGAATTTTTCATTCTAACAAGTATTTTGTTTTTATTTCAGGTGCTATCTTTTTTTCAGGGTTTGTTCACTTTCTATCATCAGGGCTATGAACTTGCTAAAGACTTCAATCATTACAAAATGGCTCTGCAGATAAATATACAAAATGTAAGTTGAGATTGATATCTATGCCTTTTCTAATTTTAAAAATAAAATCGCACACTTGTCACCCTATATAGTATCTGTATTGCCAATACTTACCTCGGTGCCAGTGCATTGCCTGTGAACTTTGGGGATATAGTGCCATCTCCTGGCTAATCAACCACATCGCCGAACAAATCATTGCCAATTCCAGTGAGTTCTTATTTCATCATTTCTAATACTCCTCTAAAAAACAACCACCAGGTAAAAGGCCCCCACTCCTTTTTGCAGTGTTTTGTAGATACATAACACAAAGATTATAATGAAAGAGTTTAAAAACAAATTAAGTCTGTTAAAATGCATACAAGGCTGGAAAATCCAGAGGAGGGGTAATGAAATGCCAGGGTTCTCAGTGTTTTAGGTTTGTTTGAAATGGTGTATGTGGTGATCATTGCTTGGTAGGGCTATATTATCTGTAACTAAGAGAAGGGAAAAAAAACCAGCTGGGCTTATCAGCATTGTTTTTGGCATCTCTGCCAGCAGTGTGACTTGGAGTTTCTGTATGTCTCGAAGCAGCCCTTTTAGGCAAAAACATCCCTGTTGGTTTGGGGTGCAGAACTGTATAAGGAGACTTGGCGTTAGCACCCATGATGTATTTGACAGGACGGTGTGTTCCTTCAAGAGCAGGCTAACTGGGGCCCACCACTAGTTAGTGTTCCCTCACACCAAACTGCCCAGTGTGATCTGCTCAGGACCGGGAGAGCAGCAGGCAAGGTGACAGGCTGAAGCAGTGGGACTGACAGAGTCACTAGTCAGATGATCTGTTTCCTTTCTTGAGATTTGTTGAAGAATAAACTCACTCAGAGGATGTTGGATGTGCCAGAGGCCTGTTTTAGGGAACAAACTATACACCTTACTGCAAACATGCAATTCATGGTGGTGCATCTGTTCTGTTGACCTCTAAGGGCACCTGGAATTAAGACACAGAAACTACTTCTCAGAGGTTGCAATCTATTTTTAGAAATGGTTTAACTAGCAGGGAGATGGAAAGGCGGAAGAGAGGATTACAGTTGCTGTAATACATAGTGACATGATTCATGTGTCATGAAACCATTCCTTTAATGTTATTCCCATATGTTTAAGTCTCAAGTTTCCTCTTGAGCTGTTGTTTGGTTTGGGTAGGGGAACTGAGTAGTGGTAACTTCATAAGCAGACTTCATGGCAGAATTCAGTGTTTCTGGAGGAAATTTCAGGACAGATTTGCTGCTTCTGTGTTCTTAGCTGAACTGAATGAGGAGCAGCATGGAGCCGCAGTGGATAGAGGGGAGCTGATGCAAGACGAGCAAGAAATGAGACATGAGAGGGAAGCTATGATACAGTTTTGAAGAGCTGGGTTTCGGATTACAGATGGAAAAGAGCCAGTGAAGTGGTCTGAAGAAGTGATGAGCAATAAGAAAGCAAGCTAATCTCAACAGCTTTATTTTCAATTGATTGAATGGTATTATAGTGTGCCCCAGGAAATCTAAAAGAGATTGAGCATTACAGCTCAAGTTTTATGAATAGATAGAAAGAATGACCTGGATTTCAAAAAGCTGTAGAGAGAAAGGAGGCAAGGCTTAACAACTATCTGAGGTAAGAGGAGAATAGAAGGAAGCATCTGAAAAGATCATGAGAGGGCATTACACATTCTCCACTATGATGAAGATGAACAGAACATGCCAAAGGAAAAATGAACTAGGGCTTGGCTGCGGTACAGCTGAGCTGCTGGCAGAACACTGGATTGACACGTTGGAAATTGAAGGGTACACGATTCAGTACGGAGAGCCTGGCTGGATATGAAGAGTGATTTGAGAGTTGCCGGCATAGCTGTAGTAATGGCCTTCCTTTTCATTCAGGTCGTCTTTACTTTGAGAGTTACGCTGTGGATTTCCTCTCCATACCCTGCCCCAGACCCTGCATTCCCCTCATTCCCCCCCCACCCCCCCAAATGAAAGAAAGAAAAATACCTACCCCGGCCTTGTAGCCCAAGCTCCAGTAAGCTGGTTCTTCCAACAGTCTTATTCTCTTGCAAAAATCCCGCGTCTCCCACTAGATTCCCCCACACTCCCAGGGCTTTCCTGTTGTTATCTCAGTTCTGTGCCCAATCCCATACAAGAATCCTTGCAGCCTTCACCACGCTCTCCTGCCCTGCAAGCAAACCTGGCCTTCCCTGGGAAGAGGAGGCATAGCCACGCTGGTGCAGCGGCTGTGGTCGACCCCTGGTTAAGCTCAGTTTTGTCACAGCACAAAGGGAGATACACATTTTCTTGAGGTTTTTGGAGCCTATGGTGCTTCATCCTTCCATTCCCATGGTGCATTTCACACACTTGGATTTGTGCACAGCTAAGGCAAAGATCCTGGCAGGATCATTTAAAGCAGCTAACCTCAGAGTGATCAGTGCTCAGGGAGGTTTAGGTATGAGCAGTCTGTCACTATCATTTTTTTTTGCCAATGTCCTGAGTACAGAGTATATTTTTTAACGCAGCTTTTCTAGGAAATTATGAAAAGGACCTTAGAAAATTGTTTGGAGCCTTAGAAAGGAGTTTAAGTGCAGGGTCTAACTTCAAAATTTGCAGGCATATGTGACCTGAAATTGAGATGATGGATATAGGGAGGGTTCAGAGCAGTTGTTTTAGAGGTAAGGTGGCATTTGTTCTTAGTCATCACCTAAAGAATATTTTCAGCTTTCCTCTATAAAACATAGCAGTATGGGTGGCTGCCCTGACCAGCTTGCATGGACTGTGTTTGTGCCCATGAATAAACTCCTTCCAAGCATAAATCTGGAATTTGCATGTACAGATGGCCAGTCAGGAGCATAGTGTTAACTGTCTATGTACAAGAATGGATACTTGTTTATATTCATGAAATATTTGTCAGTGTATGCAACTCCATGCTTGTCCTGGGGGAAAAAAATAAAAAAAGGTGAGGCAGCAATTTCAGAAGATCATCCATTTTCAGAAAAATAAAGGTGCTCTCAAAAAACAAGAAGACACAACTGGAATTATGTGCTTTCTTCAAAACACATGTACCAGCTGGGGAAAATACCAGCTTGGAATTTAAACGTATGTTTTCAGTTTGTGCATTTTGGGCAAGTGGGTATATGGAGAAAACTAGGTATTACTGTGATTGTTTTGGTTTTGTTGTTTGCTCATTGGCCAATTGTCAGTGTTTTTCAGACCAAACTGAAGAGTTTCTTGTGTCAGGTGTGAGCTGCTCTGTTATTTTGTGTAGTCCTATTGTATAATTTGTGAATGGTGTGGTTACTTTCTGATTATTTTTACTAATATTCTAATACGTATTTCTCTTGTGGCTGCTTGCAAACTTTGGAATGAGTGATATTCAGGAATAATAATCAACTGGACTTTGTTTTGTTTGGTGGTTGTGGTGTATGTGTCGTTGTCGCCCGCCCCCCCCCCCCCCCCCCCCCGCGCTTCTGCTTATGTGTGATCAAAACATTTGGTATGTGTATACATTGTTGGTGACCTTGTCACTTTTTTCTCAATAACCACAGAAAATCCTTTCCTTCCTGACAACTAGTAAGAATCTCATGACTTAAGCCAACACCTGTAGTAATATTTTTCTAAGGAAACTTGGATATTCAAATCCAAAGTAATTTTGCACTCAGTATTTCACTTCTTTCTGAATGGGTCAGTGCATTGTTTTAGAAATCTATTCTGGCAATCTTTGTGTGCTTTCCACAGTTACAACAGCTAATATAACTCCTGTCTGCTAGGAAGAGTAAGTCAGTCTTTCTTCCACGCTCACTACTAATGGGTTTTTGCTGTCTTGTTTTAGACACGAAATCGTTTTGAAGGAACAAGGTCAGAGGTAGAGGAGCTCATGAACAAGATCAGAAGAAATCCTCAGGAACATAAAAGAGCAAATCACTTTACGATGGAAGGCTACCTCTATGTACAGGAAAAAAGTAAGGTGTATTTTTGTATTCCTACAGTGCCTGTATTGTGCATACAGGCTAATCTTGTTTTTACAGGTAACATGAAGAAGAGTCTTCTGAGTAAATGTTCAAAGTCTCTAATGGCAGTAATACCGTGGCTCATAAAAAGAGCATGGTGCTGAAGGAGTGACAGTTCTTAGCAAAGGTGACTGAATTTGGGGAGGTTTTATTTTACCAAAGGATGTATTTCATGTTATTTTTAATCCCTTATTAATAACCTCCCCTAGAACTGTCCAACATTTGTTGTCAGACAACAACATGAGATGTCAAATTAGCCTCTGAAAATTGGGGTAGTTTAGTATGCTGAAATTGACTGTCATTTCCTTGGTTCAGTGATATGCTTTCATTACCTAATGGTGGACATAGGGTCAAATAAAGCAGGCTATACGCTAGGTAGCTGGTGTTGAAAATCTTGCTGTGAAGGTGCCTGTCACACAAATCATATCCTGTCAATACTTTGATCAATTATAAATCTTTCGCACTCTAGTAAAAAAGCTGAGTAAGATACAGAGCTCTTACCGCTCAAGGAATGACCCACAGAGTAATTTATATTTGTTTTTTTTAAAAGCATTTTGCATAAATCATATTTTTTTCTATGTGTGCCCTTATAGAAAGCTTGTTTGCTTATTCTGATGAGAGATTTTACTTTTATGATATTTAATTGATTACTGTTTAAGTAAAGACTTCTGTAAAATGTTTCACAAATTGAAGTCTCTAAAAACACTCTTGATGTTTGGTAACATTGGTGTTACAGTGTTCAGAAATAAGTTTTAAGAGAACTAGCAGTAAAAAATAAGACAGATCATTATTGCGTGAGATCAGTTCACTGGTCTTGCTCATCGTGAGCTTTAGAATCAGCTGAAAGGATTTGGAAGAGGCGGGTATGCCTGAAGCTGAGTTGGGGAGGAGCAGGGCAGTGAGACCTTCCAGGTTAGGAGCAGTGAAATCCTGTCAGCTTGAGCCACTTATGAAGGGCTTCCCTGTTGCTCTGGGGCAGAGTCCTTCAAAAAAGAAGATTCCTTTGCAGACCTTTCTTTAAAAAAAGTAAATTATAAAAGTGAGGAGTTACAGAGGATCAGAATCCAAATTTTAACAGTTAACATTATGGTGCAAATCTCAGTAATACTGTATGCAGTAGGCTGGGCTCTTAAGTGTATTTTATGTAGGGTGTGTGCTGATGAATAGTTAGGAGTGAGTTTTGGTGTCAGAAAATGTGATCAGGCCTTAATCAGTAGATAATGTAGAGCTTGCAACACAGGCGTGTTAATCTGCAGTTATTTAGTTTCACGTTATCAAGTATAAAACTACGTTTCCATGTTCTGCTTAATTAAAGTTTCCAAGGGATATTTATTTTATAGGGAAAATGATTTTGTCTGTAGTAGTGAGACAAAGAGGCGTTAATAATTCTTTCCATTTGTCATTCAGCATAAATGTGAAATACTACATACATCAGTTTTTAAAATAGTAAGCACTGGTTGACATTTGTATTACCTTATACAAAAGTTCTTAATTCGTACTTTTGTTTTGATACTGCATTATTAGGAATTAAGTAGGACTCTTAAGTATCATTCTGGAAAGCAGCAGCAGAAAATGCACAAACTGGAAAAAGTACATACTATTTAATGCTCCCATTTTATGTAGGGCCTGCTCCCTTTGGTTCCAGTTGGGTGAAGCACTATTGCACGTATAGGAAAGAGACAAAGAAGTTCACCATGATTCCATTTGAGCACAGATCAGGAGGGAAAGTTGTAAGTATATTTTTACATTCTACTCTTATACTTGCCCTGTCTATAGATCAGAGGATGTGTCAGATAAGATGTGTCAAGTACATTCCCTCTCTACCTCCTTGCCCCTTTTTTTTCTTCTTTCTTCATGCAATTCAGGCTGCCATTTAAGGACATTAACCTGAAGTAATGGATGGATTAATAGATAAGAATTCTGTAGACTTTTCAGTTGCTTCCTTTTAGAAGACCAGAGAACATGGTACAGATAACATGCAGTGTTTCACCATTTAGAATCTGGTTTACCCATGAGGCATTTAACTTGTTAAAGTAGAAATTGGGAAAATATAATAGACTTAGAAATTTCTTTTTTACATGCTCTACTCAGATTTTTCTTTCAGAGATCTAAGTGCTAGAAGAGGGACTAAAAAAGAGGATTTTAATATGAATATAATTTGTACTGACAACTGAATGTAATTTCAGGTATCTTTGATACCATCTGAAATATTCAAGACCCAAGACTCTGTTGATCTTTAAATGGCTTTAATTCCTATTGAAATAGTTGGGAATTGAGGGCACTCAGCACCTTCAGAGATGATGCATTAAATGAATGCATTAATATGGATGAAATGCATTTTGTTGCAAGGAAAAAGGATATCTGAAGCTGGAAAATAATGCTTGAGTCAATATTCCTGTAAATACAGCACCTTGCCCTATCTTCAAATTTGGTTAGAAAATCGTGTTGTTGGAATTTTATCAGGGTGTTATATCCCATTAGTTTGAGCAGAGGGGAGATGGCTCTCATAATTTTGAGGGCTGTGTATATTTACAAATATATTCAATTTGGAAGAATCTTTCAAAAGCTCTGGAAAATCTGCCATACTGAAAATTAGTGGCACTTGGCTTCCTTAATCATTTCAGTACTTCTGTGAATTTTTTATGCTGATTTACTCTAATTGTAATAAGTCATTTTATTTAATACAGTATGTGTGTAAGCATTCAGCATTCTAAAACACTTATGAAGCCATTTTTGCTGCATTAAAAGGTCTCCCATTGTGAAACCCACAATGCAATTACTCCTTCAGTGGCAACCTCCTGTGTCTGGAGATGTTGACTAAGACAAGAAATAATTAAAATGTACCATTAATCCTGATTAAATTCAGTACAACTCATGCAGCATTCACAGATGAGTTTACTAGATTTGTGAATACTTAAGGGTAAAATATGATCCTTGTGTTGGTTGGTCTTGAAAGACTGGTACCATAAGACAGCTTACAGACAGTGAAGAACGCTTACTTTGTTCTAGTTACTGTAGCAATACCCTTTACTACAGAAACTGCTGTGTCTGACATAAAATGGGAGAAGTCTTTTACACTCATTGTGTGCTTATATTGTAACGTGCAAAATCTTTATAGCAAAATATTTTTCTTAGTTTAAATTAGTGTGGTACTGTGTCGTGCTGTAAAGTACCACCTAAAATGGACTCAATATTTTTGCATTTATGTCCCGTAAATGACCATGGAATTCATGTGCTGTTGTGCAGAGACCTGAATGGCAACCATGAGTGAATTCTTTTGCAAGTGTCAGTTTTCAGTATAGAGTTTGACATTGTTTTAAAGTAAACTTACCTTACTTGGTTTGTATAGCTGGCTTACTGAAGCTTTCAATTACTGGGTCAAGCATGTAAAAACTTTCTTTTCACAGGGTGATGAGGAACTCTTCGTCCTTACGTATTGTACCAAAAGAAATATAGATACTATAGACAGGCGATTCTGTTTTGACTTAGAAGCTTCAGACAGGTAAGCTCATGAAACACACTAGAAAGGACTCTTTCTAAGTAGTAGTTAACATTAGTATTACTGTTGTGTTTTCTTCTGTTTTCAGTGCTCGTTCAGACTGCCAGTGGGAAATAGTCACTGGAGGAGCAGGCAAGCGCTGCCATAGCTCACTGGATTTTACCTCAGTTGTGTGTAGCAGAAGCAGGGAGGATCTAAACTGAAACGTAGACCTTGTCTGAGCTCACATAAAAGAAAAGAATAGAAAAAGTTAGAGAAACTATTATGAATTGCTGTTATCGTAGTGAAGAAACATGGCTTAAATGTGTCTGAGGGTTTGTGCTGGATTATCAGATTGCAAATAAGATGATTGGGATTTAGAGACTTTTTGTGGCTAGTGTAAACATCCAGTGCATCTTGAACATTATTGCCACTGCCTTTTGAAACACCACCATTTTGTTGCTTTATTTCAAAAGAGAAGAATTGCTTATTTATTTTGCTAAAAGGATCTTAAAAATATGATAAATATTGCTTTTGGTCAGCATTGTCTTCCTTCGTTTATGAAGGTGAGAGAATCCAACTTAATAGGGTACTGCAAATAAATATGGCTGTGGTAATGCCACGTTCTTTTGGTGCAGATTGTACCTGTGCAGAACAGGATCATATCTAGCATAAATTAGTGGACTGTTGCTGGGTTTTTGCATCCACCCCTTCTGATCTTTTTTTAATCAATACATTTGCTCCTTACTTACACCAATTGATTACATTCTTATTTATAATGTAGTATGTCTTCAAGTTTTATAGGTTTTTGTTTTTTTCCAATCAAATTCATAGTGCCCTTCACTTTAAATGCAGTGTGGCCAGTGCTGTCAGGCCCCTCTGTTCTATGATTGTTAGTGGTCTGCAAATATATCTGTGATAAGGACCATATGCATGTGCACAGTCTTAGGTCAGAGGATATGCCTAGCTTGCGTGGCCACTCAGACCGGCCTGCTTGAGGCATGCCCGTTTCTGTAACAAGCAATGGGTAAAGGAATGCGAAACTATCACTGCATCTGAAAACTTCCAGCTTACATGACAGATGACAAGATACTCATTTACAGCTCAGGTGGCACTTGTGACAAGTCTGCAGCATGGTTTGAACTTGCATTTTTGATTTGAGGAGGATGTGGCTTAACTATTCTAACACTGTGTCCCAACAGTAGGAAAGTGAGTAAAGATCTAAACTCCTGGCATCAGCTCCTCTTGGGTCATTGTATTGGTCAGTAAGAATAACAGATTTCAAACTGAGTCTCATAAAGTTGCTAAAAAAGTACCGTGAGAAATGTCAGTCTGCCTCCCTCTGTGTGTCGTCCCTGCTCAATAGGGTATCTGGAGTTTGAGCAGAGATGGATGGAGAGCAGTGTTTCCTTGATCCTGCAAAACATTTTTTCATTCTCTTCTCTGGTAAAAGTGGGAAAAATCTAATCCATCTTTCTGTCCAGATATAATAGACACAAGTGGCCCACTGTGACCTTGATATCAGACATTTTTCTTTTAATAATATATGTGTGTAGTACTGAGATGTTCCCATGGAGATTAGTTCTGTGCTGCAGGCCATTAGCTTGTTTCCTTGGTATCAGTTCAGGGCACACTTATCCCTCAGCTTGTCCAAGTTAAAAAATAAGATACAGATTGACGGCTGGCCATGGGGTTTTCTTTGTTCCTGTGCTATGGTAGGAGGCAAGATTGTAAAATTTTAGGAAGGACTTTTCAGTAGCAAACGTTCAGCCTTGTGCATTAATTGAGCACAGTTTAGAGCTGGCTGAATATTTATGGATTTTTCTGTTAAAAAGAAAGCTGAGATTGATTCTTTTTTTCTTTAAATTCTGATACTTAATGACTATAACCACTGAGGGTGCTAGGATCCCTGGCTAAGTCTCTGGAAAGTGATGTTTTTTCTGTTTCTAGTACTCCATCATGTTTAGTTGGAGGCTACTAGTCATAAATGTAGAGAAATTTAAATCTTAAGGAGACAGCAGAGGTCTTTTGGGGCAGGAAAAAGACTTTCTATTGATAAAGAACATTATCCTTCTGAACTTACTACTTAGATTTTAATTGTACTGGTACAGGACAAAGAGAAGGGAAGCCTTTGTCTCTTTTGACTTCAATTTGAAGACAAATAAATAATGTTTCGTGCAGCATGTACCGAGTTTGATGTATGGCATCTAGGTGATGCTCTGATACTTCAACAGTTATAATTTTAGTGAAAAGAAGGAAAGCCTGCCCTGCATAAAAAGTAACTGGTATGGTTTTAGTTTTTACTAGTAAAAGAAAGTAGACATGAGAGAAACAAATCAGCATGTGGGGTTTTTTTAGTTAATTTAGCTAATTACTTAGGGTATTTTTTTCCTACTGAGTAATTAAGCTTGCATATTTATGATGGTTGCAGCTCTGTGCTACTAGCAGACCAATTTGCTTTGAAAAAAAGCTGGTATGGCTTGGGAAGCTTCTTTGCTTACTGTTATTACTAATACCAATATTAGCTTGTTTTAGTCATAAAGGTTATTAGTTGCAGAAATTAAGGCAAGGCTTCCCTCACCCACTCTTAAGAGCTCTATGTCTATCACTGAGAATAGTAAGAGATTCCATTTTTATGGCTTAATAGTCTCCTTGCTTTAAGTGATGAAAAGAGAATGACTTGCTTGATTGCTGCCATTTTCCGTAGTTATAGTTGGGTCTCCTGAGTTTAGACTGGTTTGGTAGACGGTGTGAGCATGCCTTGTCCTCATATGTTGTCTGAAAAGAGATTTTTGAGCAGGAGGTATTTGTACCTATAGGTACAAATACAAATTGCTTTACACTGCAATTAAATTATGTGGTTTGATAAAATTCATGGCAAGGTGAAAATGAACTAGAAATGTCTCTAGTTGTAAAAATATGGTGTGTAGACTGTTACAGTTTTAAGTAAAAGTGGGATTTGTGCTGGTTTTCTCTGTGCTGTTGTTTTTAGATGACATTTTCTGCTACAGCTATTTCGCTACTTGAAGATAGATGCAATACGGGGTCGGGGAGAGAGAGAGAATGTTATGAATTAGTTCTCTGTTTCTATCCATCTCTATATAATGAGATTTACAAATTTGCCAAAACTATTGGCAGGCTGAATATAATGATCTTTTTTAATTGGCAGAAAAGTAGTTACCCAAATAACCTGTTCTGCTTTTAACTCTCCTTGCTTTGTACATTATGCTGAACCACACAATTACTCTTTTTAGTTTCCTATTATATAAACATAAATGTAGATTTATATTAATCTTTGTTCACTAATCCATGTGTCCCAGAATTGTCCATCCTTCCTTTTTAGGAAAGTTATAGTAGTGGAGTTTTGTGATGAGATACTGCATTAAAACTTGATTGTTTTTTTTATAAGATATTTACTGGAAAACTATAATCATTGTCACTGCTCTAAAGCTAAAGACTACACATCAAGTAAGTTGACAAAAGCCATTTTTTATGTAACAGCACAGCAACACAAGAGCAAGTTTATTTAGAATTCAGAAAACTCAGTAACTCCCAGCAAGTGTTGGAATCAACAAGCTATCAACAATGAGCTATTTCAAATAAATACTTTGCAGATTACATTAACTTCCCTTTTTCTTCCCTATCCTCCCTATTTCCTACTGTGTGTATCAGTACCTTTTATTTTAAAGATGAGCAGTGTTCAGTAATTAAGCAAAAAAACTAGCCCTGACTTTTAGGACAAATGGGCTTTTGCTTGTAGTTGGAAGTAGAATTTGACAAGACTTTTTTAGTTGCTGGTGAGTGTAGTTACTCTGTGCGTTTGGTACATTTGCAGGCCTGGAGCTCCTGTGACCATGCAGGCATTTTCTGAGGAAGACAGGAAGCTGTGGATGGAAGCCTTGGATGGAAAAGAAGCTGTGAGCGTCTTTTTTTTTTTTTTTTTTTTTTTTTTTTTTTTTTAATATTCATTTATAGTGTAATGGAGAAATTCTCTCACTCCCTGCTTCCTGATCCCATTTATGTTTTGATAAACTGGGATGATGTAGTTTGCAAAATGATTGATTCAATGAAGAAAGAATAAAAGTGAAATAAAACTCAGGAGAGATGAGTAACTTGGTAAAGCTCAGCATAGATAACTGCTAATGCTGATATGAGATATTTTTCATTGTAGTGACAGCATTGATTTTGATAAATGGTTTCCCATCACAATGATGATATCGGTATTCTAGAAAATGTCTAGTATAAGCATGTCCACTTAGCCTTATGCTGACATACTGCATTCCAGTGGCAAGACTTGTGTGAGTTAGTTATATGTGTGTGTGGTGGCTTTTTTTTTTTTAAACTAGATCAAAAAAATCTTTGTCAATGGAAATGAGGCTGTACTTGAATTTGCTTAATTTGTGGTTCACGTGAGGAAACGGTTCTGAACTGCAGAATTGAAACACACTGCAGATTATTCTTACAATCAGAAATATTATATTGGTCTTGTGGGCCAAAAATAATGGTGTTTTCTAGTCAACGACACAATCATGTGTCTGTCCCCAGGAGTTGGCTACTGGGGATTTTAGCAGTAGGTTTTATTGACATTATTGTTGTGAAAATCTTGTTTCATTTGTAGAGGTGTTTATTACCGTCACATGTTGTCTGAGCTGGACTCCCCAGTAAGCTCACAACTTCTGGGAATGCTGAGCTGGGACGTAACTCCCAGGATTCATCAAAGCAGTTCACAACGATTTGAGTGAACTTGAACTGTGGGAAATTAACCTGCAGAGAAACATAGGAACACGGAGCACGTAAATCACAGTTAATTTCGGTGGCTATAACTAACATTGTTCCGCTCCCCAAGGAGCTGCTTTTGTTGAGAATTTTTTAAAAATTTCACTTCTTATAAAGGGCAATTACCTACTTTCTGAGGGGGTATGGACCTCTGGTTCTACCTTTAGAGCTGCTGTAGTTAGAAGTGATATGTTCTAGCGCTAAACAGCTGTATTGGTGCCTACTGCGTATTAAGATTGGGGGTGTCTTGTGTCTGGTTTCATAAAATTCTTTAAAATAATTTATGTCTTTTTACTCTTTTTGCGTTAGCTGTCCATCAATTTGAATAGAGCAAATGCAAAACGGGAGGGAAGTAAGTATTTGAATTACTACTAAAGCTGATTTTTGTTAATATTTTACAGTTGAGAAAGGCAAAGGTAAATATTTTTCTGTGGATCCAACGTAATTAAATATTTTATTTTTAATCTCGAGTTCTGAATATACTTTGTGGATTTTGTAATTAATGGGTTTTCACAGTAATGCAATTTAGTACATAAGAATTGTAGGACTGGACATAAGCTAGAGAAACAATCTGATTGTTTTTGCCAATTTACTGCATGCTTGAAATTGACTCAAAAAAGGGTCAATTTGTGTGTAAATGCATCACAATTTCTTAATCCAGACTGTGTGTACACATCTGTTAGAATGCATAAGTATGGTTTTAAAAGCAATCACAGCTGAACATAAAGGTCAGCAAAAAAACTGAATGCATGTGTTTAAAATGTAAATCATAATATGGAAGTAGAAGAGATGGCTTTCTTTAAACGACATTAGCTTTCTTCTGGTAGCGAAGTATATGGGTGAAAGCAGTTATCCTTCTTGCAGTATCAGGCAATTTATGCTTGCTTCTTTTTTTATTGAATTGTTGGTTAAAGCTGGATCTTGGTGTTATTAATAGAAGTTTTTCCACAGATTTTTATTTTCATGGTGCAAGACCAGGTCCCCAGGAGCAAGAAGGCCAGATGTTTGGGGGGAAGGGCAGTTTTGCAATATGAGCTTTTAAATGAAGTTTTGATGTGAAGAAAAAGAATAAGATAGGAACAACAAAGGAATGCTGGATCTCAGCTGTTGTCCTGTTAATGCATCTGCTTTTATGTAGTCAGATCATTAACTGCTGTGAAATGATATACATGTGTCCTGTATCTTTAGTGTGGGAATTTCTTTGGCTTAGGGTAGGACTCAGTAAAAGCCCTGCTGTTGATGATTATGTTTTTTCATCGTAAGTACTTCCTTGTCCCATTTGGTTAACTCTCTCAGATGTTGTCGATGTTGCAGTAAGTACTGTTAAATTCCATTTTGCATCTGCCAACATACGTCCCTAATCAGAGATCCCATTCTTCAAAGGCTGCTGCTGTGAACAGATTCAGTGAAGCCACTACCACCAGAACGAGCCTTTACTTGGGCTAGGCAGGGTTGTGAAGGAGAAAAGGGGAATTTCTCTAGAGAAAGTGATGAAGTATTCCTGTTACAGTTTTGCCTGGGAAGTACTAGCTATGTGATTAAGTCCAACCTTGTTTTTTAGTGAAAGACATAATTGTAATGGTGCTTTAAAACTTTTCCAATTTTTTTTTTCTTTGTAGGTGCACAGTTGGATAAGATAGGGTTCACTGTCATCAAAAAGTGCATCAGTGCTGTTGAAACACGAGGTAATGATCAACCCTACCTGTTGGTGGAGGGGGTGGAGCAGCTGGTCTGCTCTTTGAGGAAGGCCTGTGTGATCTAGTTTCCTGTAGATGTCTGGGAAAGACTTAACATGGTAGATATTACACTGATTACACTGACCAGGGCAGGAGCTTCCTTCTGTCCAGTCCCAGCCTTTTCTGTATGGCTTTCCCTCAAGAAACGTGTTTTCAAGAAGTGCTCAGAAGGGGGTAATAGCACCTCTCTTGACAAAGGAAACCAATGTTTGTGCGCAACAGCTAAGAAAAAACCTGCATCTTGTAGGCAATTCCTGTACCTTTGTTTTGCTTTTGGAACAGACTAATTAATTTTAGTATTCCACTTGTGGACTTTGAATGGAGGTTTTCTGTTTAGTCACTTAAGACAGAAGAGCGGGAGCTGATCAGGCAAGTGAATAACAAAAAGTATTGAAGTACTTCTGGTGGAGTTAGTCTCACACCAGAGACAAGGATGCTGTCAGGCTTACTGTTGCATGTACTCACTGTTGTACCTCCAAAGTTGGAGACAGAGGAGAAAGGTCAGTATGCAGACAGTATCCAAGAGGTAGCTGGGATTATGATTGTGGAGAGGCTCTGTGTCACAGACCATGTGTAACTTGGGCACTGGGTAATTGATGTTGCTTTTGATGTTGCTGCCATGTGAGGAGACAACATCCTTGTATGGACATGCTGAAATGTGAGGTGACCAGCCACTCCGAGGCTCACTGCTTTTTGTATGGTATTGTGTGGAGAACCTGCTTGTTTGGTTGTGTTTTTTAAAAAAAGAGGTGGAGAGATGAAAATAGGTAATTGGTTACAGTGTATTTCTTAGTTTGTTAAAAGAGATGTTGAAATTTCTCTGTGTGAATTTTGTTTTTCTCCTAAATCGCTGACCTTCCTTTCCGCACCCAAAGGGGAAATTTACGATTTTTTCAGGAATTGTATCTTTTTTCCTAGAGATTTAGCATTGCACAGGGCAGAATATTTATATCTTTGTATCACAGTCCAGCTTATATAAGATAGCTGAACAGAAAAGAATGGGTTGGTCACACTTACTGTCAATGCAGGGTCTTACTTAAAGGCAGTGTCTTCCACGTGTGCACTTACTATACCATATTATTAGTAAGACTGAGCAGCCTTTGTGATATTGAGAATTTAGCATTTAAACAGCAAGAAGTGTCTGAAATCCTTTTTCTCTTGGGCTTTTTTGTATCAGTCCTGTCTAATGCATTAAAGATGATATTCTGGATTAGACCATATTCTATCTGGTGTTATTTTTGTTCATTCTGTTCTTTTGAATATTTTTCAAATAAGGTTTACCTATCTCATCACTTTAAATATTTTAGTTACGGGCATTTACAATCTGAATATTTCAGCTGGGAAACACTGCAGATAAAGCTGGCATCGTACAGATAAATTGCCTTCACTGCAAACCTCTGCTTCATTATAGAATGGATCTTCTCTTTGCACTGGATGAGAGAGACTTTATGAAAAGGGTAGCATGTGGTCATGTGATGAAAAATCTGGTTGTGGTCTACAGCACAGTGAATGGTTACTTTACAATACCTTATGAATCATGCTTACTGTAAGCAGTGTGAAGTACACTATATTTTGGTTTATTATCTATACGTGCGTTCAAATAGTTTTCTTCAAGCAGTCTTCCCCCCCCCCCCTCCCCTTTCTTTGGTACCCTGCAAGGAAAGTGAAACAAGAGCACAACTATGGAAAAAGTGTGAACACTTTCTTCATGAAGTGGATATTTGGAAAAATGGGTTAGACATGGGGTGTATTCGCATGGCTGTGGGTGGATAAGTTAAACTGAGTGGTGGTTCAAGTCCAGTCTGTTCTTTATGCCTTGATTTAGGGGCCTGTAAGAACGTGCAAAATATATGTGTAACTCCACCTAATATTGTTGTTCAAGACAGATGATAAGCTTGCATAGGTTAGAAGCGTGTGTCACCATAGTGGGATCTGCCCTGAAGCATACTTGGAAGAGAATTAAAGTTACCAAAGTTAGCTGCAGTATTTCCTGTCTTTGGAGACCTTGCAGCTTCACTATCCCTTGTACGCAGCCTTTGTAAGACCTGCAGTCAATAGAGTGCTTTGTGTTAATTACTAGCAATGAAAATGGCTTTTATCTGTTAATTTTTGTTTGGGGAGTGCTTAAGGGGAAGAAAAAAAAATCAGTATTCAATAAATATTTCTTTTCCCAGTGTTTCAGGAATGGGTTTAGGTGAGGTACTACCTTCCAGGAACTCAGCAATCCACCTAGCTCTGTTTCAATTCACTTGATTCGTCCATTGCATTTCAAACAGTTGTTGATGATTTTCTATTTATCGATACTGAACTTAACATCAACTGCATTTAAAAAAAGAAAAAGCCTAACAAACAAAATCCTGATTTCATCCATGAGACTAAGTGAAGCATTTCTAAAGGATCAGCTTCTGTTTTCTGCAGAACCTGCGGGACCTTCTGCTGATGTCTGCTGGACTAAACAGAGGGCCAGGAGAACATTCAGTTGTTTGCCTTAGAAGGGTTTGGCCAAATAGTTGTATGATGAAGAAAATCCATCTTTCAGATTTTATACCTATACTTGTTCTTAAAACAATTTTTACTTGATTATTTTACTTTAATGATAGCACATCAAAGGCAAGTTATGTTCGGCAGAAGAAAACAGGACAGATGCCTCTTCAGAGGCTGTGCTTGTGTGCCATGTTTTTATCTCTTTTAATCATAATGGGTGTGAGGTTGGCGTGGGTGGAAAGAGAGGACAGTCTAGTGTGGGTGGAAACTGAGAATAGTCTTGTCATGTCATAGCAGAAAAAGTCTGGTATTCAGAGAGAGAAGAGCATAACAGAGATACTGAACATAAACTTGTCAATGGCTGGATAATTTTTTCTCAGTTACGTTCCCTTTTATAAAGCCAAGAAGGAAATTATTTGCTCTGAATGAATAGAACAATCAAAGGCAGTGTCTTGGTTAAAATGCATGTAAGCTTCTGATTCAGCGTTGCCTTATAAGACATTGGCTGTGCTTTACCTGGTGGGAGACACTGAGGCACAAAGATATGCAGCCTGTCTCTCGTATACTAAGCACGATGCTGGTTGGATGTGGTCCCATGTTTTGTCACCGAGAGAACATTTTGGGATTCTGTTTGGGATATTTTATTTATAATTCTGTACTGAGAATAATACGACAGGGTAAAAGTTTTTAGAAACATCAAAGAGCTTTTTGCTCCGATAGTAAAGACTCTGTGCATGTTTATGTGTGCATGGTTGTACCTTTTGTGAGGAGGATGTGGAAGGTGTTTGCCAGAACAGTGTTTGTCTTAAAACTACCAGAGCTGCTAATCTGAGCTGCAAAGAGAGATGGCAGCATTGAGCTGTCTGTCCAGTGTGTCTGCTTATGTGAAAGACACAGAATGGTGAGGAGGAAGTAGAAAACCTTTTCACGTAACAAAAAAAAAATCTGGCATTACCTTGAATTTAGTGTGTCACTTGTATGGCTGTTTCTGTACTATGGAGTTTGATGTAAAAAGTTGTATTTGCAGCTATATTACTAGTCTGTGTCAGCCACATGTACAATGCCAACCACAAAGTAAACTTGTCTACATGCCTTGCTTACAATAGTATAAATTACTATTTTAGTTACAATACCTTATTTTTCCAAGCATGTTTCACAAATTGTGTACCTGTGCCAAATTCTGGTATCAGACAGCCAAACATCTTGAGATAATGTAAATATGAATGAAATTATGCTGTGGGGCTTTACTGCTCAAAGTTGCCGTTAGTGACTGGCTGAGCCGGCAGACGCAGCGTCTGAACTCCTCAACATTTTAGTCAGTGGTAAGCTATTCCTTGCAATGAGTCATCTTGTCAATTGTCTTCTGTAAATGCCAAGCATTATCAGTCTTGGATGTGCTGAAGATCTGAAATGTGCAGATTAAATCAGAAATAGTACTGTTTCAAACCAGGTTTGTATATTTAAAAACCCCCATCATTTAAAGGTACGTTTAAAGGTATAGGTTAAACCTATGTTGAAATATTAATTCCTCTTTGTACTTCTTGATGTCTGCTAGCAATTAGCTGTGCTTTTTTCAGGTTGATGAATTTGAAACTGATCAATTATCTCATAATTACTATCACAGACTCATGATTATTGCTGGAGGATTGTCTTAGTTACAATACTGCCATAATTGCAGAGGCTTTTGCATATCACATCTGTTTTAATATTGAGCAGTAGTTGCTGTGGTTTGACCTTAATTAATTTTAAGCCTGTACATGGTATGTTTGGGGTCAGCGAAGTTTGGTTCCCCCTAGTTTTAATGTTAGAAGCATTGGAAGTCACAAAACACTTCCGAGAAAAGCAAAAGCTGAGCTCTATTTGATGGTGACAATATTTCTTCAGCTTTTTAACTTCTTGCATATGATATCGAAGGCTTGTTCTGTGGTACTGAAAGTAGTGGAGGACATTGTATAAAAAAAAGTGTGATGCATTTTGGCAGAGCATTAAAATGCTTGGTGTTACTTTTGTACCAGAATTTTCCTGGACACCTCTGAGAAATTTGAAGTAAAAAATAATTGCTGCTCTCAGGACAGATTCCTAGTGCATCCTTTTTTGAAGTCAATCAAGGACTATGTTTGTTTATTTTTTAGTGTTGGCAGTCTTTAAGTGGTGTATAGTATGCTATCACACTGTCGCTCTGGGGATCACTGGAAAACTTACTTGGTTGGGTTGATAACTTCATATTTTGAGAATAATAGTATTGTGGCCATATAGCTGTTTTTTGCGGTTCGTTCTTTTGCGCACAGCTACACTGTGAGCATACTCTAGAGTTGTGGTTTTTGATGACCACAGATGAAATACTGGAGATCTGGCTTATACTGTTAATTTGAGCCAGCTCTGAACATGACATCTAGTTAAGACTCGGCATCATTACAGTGGTGCCTGCATCCTGGGGAAAGAAAAGGGCCAGTTTTGCCCAGGTGGAGCAACCGAGAGAAGTAGCATAGCAGCTGCTGCCGTAGGCCCTCAGCTCCCTGCTGGAACAGAGGATGGAGCAGTGCTAACAGGGAGGAGTTCAGCAGGCTCTCAGAGATCTGGGATGGCTGAGGAGGCTGCAGACACTGAGGAAGAGGAGAGGGTGAGAGAAGAAGGAAAAGATGTAGAAAGGCTAGGCAGGAGGAGGAAGTAGAATATGCGAAGTTCTCTCCACTGTATTGAGAATTATTGCTGTGTATTATGGTTGTGTCTGACAGTAATTCATTAAAAGGCTAATGATTTTTACATACTTCATCTAATATTTATTTGGGAAAAAACTTTTTCTCATATGACTGGTTTTCATTTTCCTTCTCTGGGTTGGAACGGTTTGTTATTGAAACTGGGAATTCTCCACAAGTCTTCCTTTGTTGAAGGATATTTTGAATAAGAATACCACATAATCTGTTATTTGAAAAGATTTCCTTGGGACAGGTATTTTGTGGCATTTCTACACTTCCAGGCCAATGTGAATATAGAGGTAGACTGTGGTGGTGTTTGCTGCTTATTATGTGACCTCTTGAACATCTGTGTCAGCTTCAGGACTGTAGTATTTTACCTCCCACGATACTGGCTTTGAAACAATGCAGCAAACGAAGACACCTTATTTTGCTCTTTTCCTTCCCTGCCCCTTCTCTCCTTCACATCTTCCTTCAATTTATATTCATAGTTTTACTTCCCTGGGGATAAAACAGTGTGGTAAACAAAGGCAAAAGGAGGGGAAGAAAAGGGGTAGAGAAGTGAATGTGTATGAGAGGACAGAAGGGTGCAGAGGAATGACAGGAAAGTGGTCCAGTGTCCACATGAGATGAGAGTAGGGGACTGAAAATAATGTGCCGGTTATGGCTACTCTATTCATCCCAAGCAAAACCAGAAGTACCGATTTCAGTAACCTGTGGTGGTGCCTCTGGACGTAACTAGTATGTGGGCCACAGTGGGTTGGAATGAAAAGCATTTACAAACTTGAAAAAGCATTGGTTTTGAGGACTGGGAATAGGCTCAAGTTTTTCTTTATTTTATCCAAACTCTTTGTCAGCCACATACTTGGAAAAAAGCAAAATTACATTTCTTAAAGAAATCTTAATGTAGCGTTTGTTGGTTCAGTTCTTGTGTTATTAGAATGTGGATGCTGATGTATCCAAAATGTCATTTAAAAAATATGAAAACAGCTAGTGATTTTTTTTTCAAGCAAAGGTTTGTCCCTGTTTGCTTCTACTCCCAGTTTCTGAAGTGGAATTGAGGTACATGAAACCTTTATCAAAAGATAACATGAACTTATCTTAAAAACACAGAAGAACAAAAGGATTCTTGCAATACTGTATTTAGAATGTTGTTCTCACAACTGTGTTAATACTATGTAATCTGTCTGTATTTGAGGAGAATTTGTTAGCTGGTGAGAAGTTTTAATGCTAAATTTGACTGTGGTTGATCTGCCTTTTTTTTTTTTTTTTTTTTTTTTCCTTTGCATAATAGGTATAAATGACCAAGGATTGTACAGAGTTGTGGGGGTGAGTTCAAAGGTCCAGAGACTTCTGAGTTTGTTAATGGGTATGCCTCTATTTTACAATAATTTTTTCAATATTTTATTTCATGTTGTTTTACTGTCATTATTTAGTTCTAAAAGCATCTGCCTGTAGTTGTTCTTTATGTCAGCTAAATCTAGTTTGCTTTAGTCCATGTAAATAATCCCCATACAATTGTAAATTCTCCTGGTTTAGCAAGACCAAGATGAGTTGGTAGGAATAAACTAAGAGAACTGCTATGAGACATGTAGGAGCAAATCATGGGCTTTGTGCAAGGTTGATATGAGTGGGATTAAAGCAGCCTAAGTTGAAGGGTCTGATCAGAAAATTCAAAATACCAAATTCAAGGAAGTTTGAAGCTTATTGCTTCATTGTTTGAAGTTTCCACCTTTCTTCTCCCTTGTCTAAGATGTACAGGTGTACACACCCATGCATGTCTTTAGTTAATCACTGTGCAAAGTAAGACATTTAGTTTAAGCCTAGTGGCAAAGAACTCTTTGGTTTAAGAGGACGAATATGATATATGTATTAATAACTATGTGCCAAGGCGGGAGACAGATGGAGAAAGGATTTGTTTTAATAAACTTAGTAGTATAGCTCTTATATGTGGGTAACATTTTAGACTCTTTTATACCTACTTAGCCATGTGTAGCTTTTAAGATTTTCTGATTCATAAAACTATTCTCAGAAACTTTTTCCCCCTTTTTCTTTCTGGAAATTTTGATGCATTCTTAATCTCAGTGACTGTAGTTCTCTTGCCACTCTGCTGTCCCTAGGGGAGGAAAAAAAAAAGGTATTGGCACCTGGATGAAATCCCTTGTCTGCCTGATAGCTCTCACCAAAGTAGTAGCCATGACTGCAAGATGTGCAGTGTTTCCCAATTTCTTGTCCTGAGGCACTGACAGTACATGCAGTCAGACAAGACCACTGGGATTAGTTCATTTTTATAGAGCTTCCAAACCTGTCACTTGACAGCAAAGGTCTGATTCTCAGGCATTCATTGGTATGCAAAGAAGCTTGTTTGCAGTTTGCACCAGGCTCTTCTCCAGAACCATGCATGCTCCATCTGTGCTGATAACACAGTGTTCTTTGGCACTGCAAACTGGAGGAAGCCAGAAAGTGAATTCATTTCATTACCCCAGACATTATGTGAATGACAAAGCGCTTTTATATTATATGCTGCTGTCAGTTCGGTGCCACCTGTAAGACTTTTTCTTTTCCTTCCTTTATTTTTTCAAACAGGCTGTCTCTTCAGAAATGATAAGACATCAGGCTTGAGGACCTGGATGTCATATCAATCTGTCATAATGACCTTGCTAAATATTAATTTGTGATATCTTACTTTAATCAATATTAACAGCACCCTGAAGTTCTCCATTAGTGCACATAAACCTGCCTGTATCTTTAAAGTATTGTAGCAAAAGACTCTTTTTTGGAAATATGAACTGGGATTAATAAAAATGACTGATCTATAACAGATTCTCATGGTTGTTTATCTGTGTTGGAGTTAGCCTCAATAAACAATAACCATCTTTAGCCATTGACCGTAGGAAGAATGATGTGTTATCACTCAGAGAGTCTTGATTAAATGCATTTGATATCACAAGATGTTTTCCAGTTTTGTACTTACTGGCTTAGTTTGAGCGTGCAGGTCTGGCAGGCAAATTTTCCTCTTTGCCATTAGTGGTATCCAAATTAAATAGACTCAGGTTGCCAGTGGTTCAGTAGCAGCTGGAAGAGTTTACTGGGGATTCCAGCATCTGCTTTTAGTTATTTTTTAAAATTAGAAACATTTTTTGTCATTCCCAAGATTCATATATTTATTTGAAGTAGGAAGAATACAGTGGTATCAAGATGAGGCAAAATACCGAACAGAAAAAAGTTAGGGTGCAAGCAGGTGCTCTTTTTCTGATGATTTGTTGAAAGCGATCCTATCTGTGCTCTTTATCTGTCTGTCCTCAGAGAAGAATAAAGAGGGTTTCTTTTTGATATACAGTGGTACAGAGAATTTAAAATGACTGATTAATCTTTAATCCTTTGTCTCTGGGTATACTCTTAGATACCCTTTTATATGAAAGATCTTTTCAGAATCATAAAAAACTCATATTAACTTGCTGTATTTTAAAATGTTTGATAAGATTTCAAAGTATTTTAAGCTACCTTTCGCTGACCATGAGGTTCACAGTCTGAAAGGCCCAAAGAGCAAAAAAAGTCTTCCAAATGGTAACCAGGGACGTAATAGCATGTAGTTTTGTCTCTTTTTCAGAATATTTTCTATAAAATTTGGGAAAGCACATTGAGACTCAAGAGAGTATGGGAAGACCAATATATGCTTTTCTGATACTATGAATGCACAAATTTTCATCTTTAATGTAAAAATCTAGTGAAACTAAGTCTTCTGTAAAATGAGGCTCAGCAATTATATATACGATGCTGCTTTTTTTTTTTTAAAAAAAAAAGTTATTTTTTGCAATTAACTTAGTCCTTGAAGTTACTTGTGACTAGCATTGTGCTATGGTGATCTGTTTTGCAGCAATAATCTTGTCTAAATTTAAGTGTGGCATTTGGTAAAGAAAATGCTCATTACATTTCAAGGGAAAATGTTAAATTAATCTGCTATCTCATTGTAAACAAGGATACAGAGTTAGGACTTCCAATGTTATGGGAGTCTGTTATAAGCAATTCAGGGTGCATTGTCAGCTGTCAGGAGGCTCAGTTCTTGAAATGTGTCAGGGACCAATTCCTGTTTCATCTATGATCTGTGTTACAGATCTGATGTGGCTCATTTCATACAAGCTGCCTACATAGATTTCATACAAACTACTACGTAGGTCAGCTTTCATACAGACCCTTGCTTGTGATGACGTGACTGCTAAGGACCTGGAGTTTCTACTGATGAGTTCAGTTTTGATTTCTGATACTGCCTGGTGTGAAAAATGCCAGACATCGTATGTTGTAGAAGAAAACTTTCAGGTACCTCTGCCTTTTCGAAACCAGCAGCTTTCAAAACAATTACAGTGAATTCCTTATTATTTTATATACAGTAAATGACAGTATGCATATACTCCTACAAGTGGGCATATTGCATATGAAAGCAGAGAGAGTCTCCACCTAACCTAGTTTAGTGAACTGGACTGTTTTTATAAACTCTAGCTCCTTATTGTCAGAAAGATTTGCATAAAATTTAGAGCTGATCTGTCAAAAGCTGTTCCATAAATGTGCACGGTTATTTTTATATGTGTAAAGTTGCCATTCAGTGCACAGTGGCTGCTATGTGAACAAGTAGCATGAAAACTAGTAGAGTTTTTTGAAATCCCAGTTGAAGTTCCAGTTCATATAATGGCCTGGGATGTTTGAAGTAGAGGGGAAAAATGGAGTGGGAACAGTCAAATATATGGGGTGGTGGGGAACAGAGCTATGTAGGGCAACTGTCAAACCAAAAGTGAAAAACATGTCTTTAAGTCTTGATGGCTTCTACAGTCAGACTAGGGATTGTTTGGGGTTGGTAGCAGGGCCAAATTTTGTTGGGTTCCCCACCCCTCCCCCAGGGGATAATGAAATATTTCAGCAATACCTTCTATTTTTTATTTTAAGAGGCTTGCTTTGGAATTCAGACGCTTGTTATTTTGCTCCCCAAATTCTTCAACAAATTTCGAGTAACTGAGTGCATCCTTTGACTGCAAAGGAGGTTGAGGATTATGAAGCAGTTACTTAAAAATTGGATATTACGTAGTTTAATAACAAAATCCCCGTAGATTTCACTAGTTTCTGATGTGGTGGCAGTTTTTATTTAATTATTTTGGTAGGAAGGTTTTTTTTCCTCAAAAAAGAGAACTTGAACACAGAAACAGCTAGCATGCTAAAAAGAGAAAAGAAGAAACTTTTTCGCGAGAAAATCTTGAGTATTTTTGGGTGGTGGTGGGCTAGTAACAACTTGGTAGCAAATGTTATCTGACTTGTATTTTAAAATGAGATTTAAATAATTGATACAATGAGGGAGAATATTCAGTTACAGAAATAATTGCTTGGCACAGTCTTTAGAACAGAATTATTTAGTCCCAGTAAAAGGACTGCACCTTTAATCAGGGATCCTAATTTGATTTTTTAAATGTCTGTCGTTTGTCTGACAAGCAAAGTAACAAATGAATTCTGAATTGTATGAACTGGTCAACACGTAATCTGTGTCAGCTACTGCTACAGTTTACTGTAGTGACTGATGGAAACATGTAGCAGTAATAATAACAGAAGCTCAAGCACTTTGAAGTTACCAGATACATTGGGCTAGTTTGGCAGTGTACATGTGATCTTGTGTCAACTAGCTGTGTGAACTTCCTGTTTTGAGGTCAACAGGGGTTTTTTTGATTGCAAAACATTTCAGTGTGCTGTGTTCTATGTTCTGGCAAAAGATCCTTCACCTGCTGGGTCATTCAGACATACGACCATTCAATTTGATCTGTCTCATTGTAAGACTCTACCACCTAACCTGGTAAAAGATGAGAGGAGTTCTGTGAACCTGACTTATCGTCAAGCAAGCAAGTATTTTTTTCCCTTTGGCTAAAACTGATCAAGTAAGGGAAACATTCAGGCCATCTTGTAGAGGAAACTTACTGATAGAGTCCTTTTTCTACTTTTGAAACACCTCTTTAAGGTTTTCACACAGTAAGGAGGGTCATACTGCACTTTGGCTATTTTCATCAGCAATCCAAGATAACAGTTTACAAGCAAAACTATGGAAAGAATTTGAAAAGATACCTCAGTGTACTTGCATTTTAAATAATGAAAGAAAAGAGGAAAAGATAAGTTATGCTTAGTGGGGTTTTTTTTCTAAACTGTTTTTGTACATCTTTCTGTTCAATTAAAGGTGTGAAAGTATCAATTGCTATAGAGATCTTTTTACATGAAAGTGTTTTTTAATCCTTCATTGAAGAAAAAAACAGCAGTAAATACTTTTTAAAAGAAAATATGGAAATAGAATTTATAAAGAGGTTTGGATGTTAAGTCTTCTTAGTATTAAGTAACAGTAAGAAGGACATACTACTTCTACGGTCATGTGAGCAAATACATAATGATCAAATTCAGTGTGTTGCTGTTCATGTAGGGCATAGTGATTGAGAATTCCCTTTTTTTCATGCCCCTCTCCTCTTTCTGATTATTGTCTAGATGCAAAAACCTGCAATGAAGTTGACCTGGAAAACTCTGTAGATTGGGAAGTGAAGACAATTACTAGTGCTATGAAGCAGTATCTGCGGTAAGCCTGTCTCTTATTTATTTACTTTTTAGAATATGTATTCTAATTCTTCAATGCAGTGTGTTAAACTATGTTACTTAAATTTTCCTACATTTTGGAATAGAGGTTCCTTCTGTGTAAATAAATAATGTTTGTTATTTTTCTTGGGGGAAGCAAAATAACTTAGCAATGCTAATACTCATGTTCGTATGAGACAAACCCCAAAACATTTTTGTGTTGGATACATAAGCATTTCACTGATGGTTCAGAAACCTGAATTGTTAGTAAACTTGCTGAGAGTTGTTACTGAAAGTCAGCTAAGATTGTTAAGAGTTTTTTGCCTTTTTGTGTTTTAAAGTGGTAGAATGAAAAGGAAAAAGGTTATGAAATTTTTAATGTTTTCCTCTTTTCCTTCTGGCCCTTGCTCTGATGTTCTAGGTGCAATAGTAATATTTTGAGTGTTAAAAGTAAAAATTTTAGATGTTTTCTCTGTTCAAATGGCTTGGCCAATTCCTGATCAAGATATTTTAATAAATTGCCTAAGAACATAGAACTTTTGTGTATCTGTTGCAGTGTAGCAGAAATACAGTATTTTTAATCTGCTGGTTTTGTTACATAAAGTATTACTGCAACCACTATTAAAAGAATGCTGAAGAACCGTTATCAAGACAAAAGTCTCTCTTACAGTGTAGGAAAGAATTAAAAAAAAAAAAAAATAGGAAAGAGGAAAAAAAAAGTGCACATGATGAAGTATTTCCCGCCTACAGTATTTTCCATCTGAGTGTTTACTCCAATATTTCATAAGCATCAGTAAAGTCAACTTAATAAATGAAGGTTTTAACTCTGATGTTTTAACTCTGATTTTTGCTATTCAGTACATTTATCATTTGATGACTTAAGGTTTTCAATTTCAATTTTTCCATTTAAAATGCTTTAGAATTTTGATTTGTGGCTACTGTTTGATGTACTGTTTGATGGCTACTGTTCAGCAAACTTAACTGTTTAGGACCTTTATTTCTTTCCACTAAGGCATTGACTTGTGATTCTTTGTATTTTAAAAACACTAATGAAAAATCAATTACATAGTATATGTGTACAGTCCTCATCAGAGAAACAGTCTTGGTGGTGTAATTTAAAAGGTGCCTTATGATAGACTGGAGGCATCACTACAGCTCATGGAGGGTGGATGGATGTATTTAGTCTTGTTTTCCTGATAATACCAAATTTTCCATTTGCGCTGGAAATCATTGAATGTAAGGGCCACTGTATTGCCTCCAGCGCGAGGATTATGCTACTGAATGTTAAAAAGATTTCCTGCTTAGAGTAAATACAGGTAGAAAAGAATATAGCTAAATTTATTGTGTCATCCTTGTTTTACAGAAGCCTTCCAGAGCCACTGATGACGTACGAGTTGCATGGAGAATTCATCGTTCCTGCCAGTAAATATATGACTGTAGTTCAAATAGAAATATTTTCTTGTAGTACTGCTGTGGCGTCAGGAGTGTGCTGCAAATGCAATTTCAGAAAAATTCTTCAACCCAGTAAAAATATGGGAATAATAAATGTTTTAAAAATACGTAGGTTTTAACCAGTGTTCAGTTCTAGTATGTGTCACATATGACGTGTCTATTGACTGACAAGCTCGTGACAGACTTGGCATAGCACCATTTTTACTTTTATGGAAAAACTTTTGGATGGACATTGTAAACATAGATTCTTATTATCTTAATTATATAATGATAAACATCTACTTAGATTGTGATTTTTTTTTCCTTCCATTTATAAAGCGTATGAAGCTTAGTAAAAGAAAATACACTAATTTGGGCTCATTTGAATCAGGCATAGCTGCCTGACCCTTGTTTTCAGTGCCTTGTTAGCTCTGTATCCAGGCTGGCTTGAATGTTCCTCACATATTAGTAGAAGAAAGGAAAGAGCAGTCCAGATTACACTATGGCAGCTCAAATACAGACTTGGAGAAGACACAACAGCATTTGTAGTTCAGCTGTATGGTATCTAATGTACATGGAATTTTTTGGAAGAGGATGGAGGGGAACTGTGTAAGAAAATTTTTGGCAAAGTATCAAACAGATATTTAGCTGATTTTCTTTCCAGCCTGTAGCACTTCTGGCAAACTGTGGAAAGCAAAATTAAAATAAACTTTGAGACAATTGCTTTATCTTCAGATTGCTGTAATGACTTTCCAGGACTGCAGAATGCGTTCACTTGTGGTCCTTAATTCAAAATGAGAACTAGCCCTTGAAATTCATTGCCAAAGCACATCTTAGAGGCCAAGTGCTTTAACAAAATTCAACATACTTACCTAGGTGGTGAGTCTTCCTGTTTGTATTGGAAAGTGTTAAAATAATTTTGTGACCTATGAAGTTTTGCCAGCAGTTTCTCACTTTATTTTCCTTTCTCTATTTTATAGTCTCTTTCAATGAAGGAATTCAGTTGAAGTTACATGTTTTAAATAATACAGTGTTCATAAGTAGTAAACAATTTTGTAGAAGGTTGATTCTATGTAGTGGGGAGGGAAATTTAATCAACATTGCAGATCTGAGTTACGGTATACTTAAAAATAGGTAGTCAGCGTTGTTTCCTATGTTGGCTATAAAAAACCAACAACGCCAGGAATAGTAAGGAATATCCTTTTCTCTGAAACTATGGGGAGGGGAAGCCAAAGTTAAAAGGTTCTCCTTTCAATTTTCTTTTCTTTATACGTATTATGTAGATTGAAACTACATAAGCCTTGACTGTATCTTGTGATTAAGTTGCTTAGCCATTCTTTAATTAGAGTTTGTGATTTCACATATATGTAAAACAGTCTTGCATTAAAGGCGGCTTATGTTTTTCTGGCTGTCTGAATTTTGATTAGCTGACTAGAAGCTAAACATTTTGCATTTTGGTAGCCTTTTTTCTTGCAATCTGTGCAGGGGTGTTCACTGCAAAAGAAAAAAAAAAAAACCCCACCCTAAAATCTGTAGCAATATGCAAATTAAAAAAAAAGAAAAATCTGTACTGATATGCACTGAAGAAATATGGTGGTATTTTATATGAAATAGCACTTAACAATCAAAGTTGCCTTAGAGTAAAATGGGACCTGATGAGTAGTCCTGGTGTCAAAATGTCTTGCATTCAGAGTAGTTTCTAAATTTTTCTCTTTTTGTATCTTGGACTAAGTGTTATTATGTATAAGAGAAATACTTCCACTCCTCTCATTGTAACCACTACTGAGATGTAATTTTGTGATTTAATACAACTTTGAGAAATAGGAAGAGGGATTATTTTAATTGTTTACAGATTCTTGTTTTCATCTGTGTACTAGTGAAGCCTGTAGGGGCCAAAATTATTTAATTCAACATGCAACACACAAAAATAAAAAGCTCCTTGCTTGTTTTTACTTTATTTCTGTACTGCACTAGAGAGGGATGCTGTTGTTATTTAGGGCCCTTTATTGTAGTAATCTCACTCAGTAGGTTTTTTGTATGATTATTCCTCTGTGTCTTCAGAGGTCATTAGATTTTTTTTCTTTCTGAGCATATGAATCTTCCACACGCGTTGTCTTAGGCAGTGTCTAATGCAAGGTAGCATAAATGCAGTATAATTAGCTGCATAGTACCAACAAAACTGAATTCTAATGATGAGGACAATCAGTTAATGATGCTGAAATGTAAAGTAGTACAGTTCCACTCTGTGGCACCCAGTAACATTGCTTCTCACCTTGCAGTATATTTGTAAGCAGATGAGTCCAATGCAGCAAAACAATAACTACATCTGTTGGTTTTTAAAAATAGATGAACAAAGGCATGCTTTTGCAGGTGGATTGAAAGATGAGTTCACAGTATAAGCAAATAAGTTGATAATTCTAGAACAAGATTACTTGTGAAAACAAAGCACATATGTTCAATATTGCTATGTTTGGAGATACATAAGTAGTGAAGCAAAGTGTGTGCGGTATGTTTCCATGCAGGGGTGGGAGAAGCTTTGTGTTTCTGTGGATTTTACTTTATTTTTATTTTTTTTGAGATAGTTATTTATTTCTATGTCCCATAGAAAGTGGGAGCCCTGAATCTCGAGTTAATGCTGTTCACTTCTTGGTCCATAAACTCCCGGAAAAGAACAAAGAAATGCTGGAAATTTTGGTGAAACATTTAGCGAAGTAAGTGTTATGACCTGCTTTCCTACCTTGTCAGAACTCTTGTCCTTGCCTTCATTTAATTACAAAGGGCCTTAGTTAAGTGTGGCTAGAGCTGAAGCCCATCTTGATGCTGTCATACACAATACCAAGAATCAAATGTGCAAAAGCAGACAAGACATTTGACTCATGCTGTGTATATTTTGGCGGGAAAGGCAGAAATCTAATCCATTAATGAAGCCATATAAGTATTTACTTTAGCAGTCCTGCCAGCAGTTGAGGGTTTGATTGAAGTGAGAAAGGGAACATTATACTTTCTTTTTGCAAATTCTGGCAAAGTGAATAGTGGAGATCTGTTAGCAAATTTAAGTTGGTTTCACACTAACCCTGGTCCAAGGCTAAGTGCATTTTATATATCTAAGTTCAGTAAGAGGCTGCTTTTGTTTTCAAATTGCAGTGGAAGAATGGCTTTTCTGTTTTCCAGAATTCAGTAAGACTTTATTTGAAGAAACTTTGCACAAAACAAGCTTCTAAAACATAGATTAGGGAAATGTAATGTTTTCATTTGTAGACTGCAGTTTCCAACAGTAATGGAAATTTTTCATAACCTATTTCCTGTTTTTTCCTTCAATTCTTTTCAAAAAGTGTTTCAAAGCATGCCAAGAGGAATCTAATGACTGTGGCAAATCTAGGGGTAGTATTTGGACCAACCTTAATGAGGCCACAGGAAGAAACTGTAGCAGCTATCATGGACCTGAAGTTTCAGAATATTGTTGTCGAAATCCTGATAGAAAATCATGAGAAGGTAAGCATTGATACATCTCCACATTTCTGAGCATTGTCTAAAAGGATCTGTTAGGCTTAATGGGTAGTGTGGAGTTAAGTATGATGTTACAAAAATAGCTTAATTCTAAAGAATATCCTTTATACACTGTACACTTTTGGCTATTTATACTCAATAAGTATTCCTGTTCATCAGTAAACTGACATTTCAGAATGAATATTTCTGGCAATAGCAGTGCTTCTGTGTGTATAGTACGCAAATAGATTTTCATTATGATATTTGCATATGTTTTTTTCTGAGCAAAAGTGATACAAGACTGGAGAAGAGAAAGCCCAGGCTCGGTTTTTAGCTCTTCCATTAAGTACTTTGACCACAGTGTGAATTAATTCTTCTATGTCTTCATTTTTCTCAGAGCTCACAGAGTAAAAAGAAGACTTTACTATACTCTGAATTTTATGGGTAAAAAACATTATGAGAGTGCCAGGTATTAACATTTCCTTTGTTTTCAGCTGCATGTGTGTTATTTTAAGCCTTTGCATTTGAGGTAATACTGAAAATAGAAGTTGCTGCTGCTGCTGTGGCAGCTGCCAATTGCTAAGGTGCCTTACACGTACAAGGTACTGTCCAGAATGTCACCACATGTAATCTGGGATCTGAAATTAAAAATAAAAAAAAAAAAAGTCCTTTACTGGTCTCTTTTGTTTGGGTACTCCTTTGGGAGTCTCTTGTGTCTAAGCTGACTTCTGGAACTGGATGTTTGAGGTACTTTGCTTGTACTGGGAGGATGGGCAGCATCTCCCTCACTCTTACTGTCAAAAAAAAGTGCTTTGGAAAAATTCCAGCACATGCTTTTTCCTCCCTTCTTTCTTAAGCACTCCGAGCTTTGAAATAGTTATTTCTTTTAAAGGTTAACAGTGTTGAAATTGGCTATCTAAGTCAAGTCTTATCTACTCTAAATAATATCTGTCTCAAGTTTTTCTGGCAATACAATTATGCTACCTCCCTGAATGATACAGGCTGGGCAAAGCTGTTGGCATAGCTGTATCCACACGGTGGGTTTGTTGGCTCAGTTGACTTGGGGTGTAATGCTGCCCTCACACACACATTGAGCAGATATGGTATTGTTCTGTTGGAAAAATACTGTGCTGCAGATGTGGTTCAAGTTCTAAGTGATAAATATTCCAAGAATTGTAAGCCATGCTATTCATTTTGGACCTTAGAAATGAAGGTAAACCTTGCAGTAAGCTCATGATTTTGAACCTATTGCAGTGACCACAAGTGGAGAGAGAGAGAGCAGAGCCAGGGTGTTTTAATAACACGGAAGTTGAGGTTGAGTTATGCTTATTCAAATCACTAGATCACCACAGATTAGCACCATCTTTTTCTTATGCCAGCTCAGTCATATGTCTTTAAAAACTGGACATCAATTTCACATTTGAAACATTAGTTGTAGTGGCCTTTCTTGCTCCTCTGAAAATGTAGAGAAGCAGGGAATGGAAAGTACATCAAAATGATACTGCATCATTTTCCATAATTCCTTGTTTTTATGCCTTCTTTAGAACTAGAAGGCTATAATTTTTTTAAAGGATTTCTGTCATTTCACTGTCATTTCTAACAGTGAACTTGCTATCAGTGGTCTGCCTGCAGCAACCTCTCCCACGCTAGAGCTGCTTCTAAGATGGAAGGAAACCCTGAGTGCGACCTCCGTGTATTTATAGCAAAGGCAATGGTGAGGTGTGTGTTAAGGCACTACAAAAATGTTAGAGTTGAATTGAATATGTTGCTTTTACAAGTGAGCCTTCTTCATCTAGGGCAGACCAAGGACCTACTTTTAATGGCAGGCAGGCTTATTGTCAGCCTAATGTTCGTTTTATATTGTTGTTTTGAATTTCTATGCATTTCAGACTTTCTAAGAGTCTTGTGTTAGGTATTTTTATTTATAGCTCTGGTGAAGTCCTAAGAAGAGTCACCAGCTGTGGGTTAAAATACTTTCAAATATTTCATTCAGCCTCTGCTAATTTTGAGCAGCTTCTGCTAATAGAATTGAAGTTTGAAATTGTAGAAGAGTGGTGGAGTCAAGATGGAGGTACACTGACACAAACAAACTTGAAGCAATGCTTCACACTTCATGCGTATGTAATTTAAGGCTCAGACTGCAGAGGCATTTCTTATTCCCTGTAGCAAATGAAATGACTAACAAAATTCAAAACTGTAAAAGCAGTAGCCATCAACATTTCTCGTTTAAATACAGTAACTTGGTAGGCAAAATGGTAAAAATTTGTTACGATTACTCAAATATTTTTAAATTCCATAAACGTTCATTATGTCTTGTGTGGATAGCTTTATTGAAGTAGAGCCACAATTCATTTTTAGGACGATGCATGGTTAATTGGGTTACTAGCTTGGAAATCCTGGTGCAGTCATTCCACTGTCATCACTCTGCTGAGTCCTAATTAGAGAATTTCTGTACAATTTACGTGTGGAAACCTGGATATGGGGACTTGCCCTGAAATAAGAATATCATGCTTAGTGCATAAGCTGTTTTTTTTTTGTTTGGTGGTTTTTTGGTTTTGCCTTTTTTTTTTTTTTAAACTTTGTTGATATGTATATTTAGTTCCTGCTAGCTAGAAACCAGTCAGTACCACTTTCACCTTTCACCTTGTTTATAGGCTGCATACTCACTTCCAAACCATGGCTGTGAACCAATTATAGTAGGTTGAGGAGGGGATGTTTTGCAAAATCAGACCAATGCTGAGACTTGAATGCTACAACTAGATTGTGCAGCCTGATGTGTCGCTTAACTGGCGTTAGAATTGCACAATGATTAAGACTAGAAGGGAGATAGAACAGCATTAGGGAAATAACTGTTTAGCTTTTGTTCTTGTCAGTTATGGGTAAGTCTCTTCCAGGCAGAGTATTTCTTAGCATCCAGTCAGAAGATGAGCTGTAGAAGCAAATCTCTACTTCAAAAGGAAAAGCAAAAACTAGACTCAGGCTGAGACAATATTTTACCCAGGACCCTCAGAACCACCTGCTGTGGAACAGAGGCCAGTCCAGAGGAAAATGAGACCTGTGAATTGTCTTGCTTGCTTCTGTCATGTGGCTGTAGGGGAAGGCCAGCCAGATATGCCAGGCAAAGTAGGAGCATGTTCAGGTTTGATATTAAATGACATCTCTATATTTTTGCCTGGAATTTTCATGTTTGGTGCTGACTGGGCTGTGTGCACCAGCACTCTTGATTCCCTTCGCTTTGCAGGTCTTTAAGGTTTGTGTCATTTCATACTTGGCTGTCTTAACCCCTCCTCCCTTGCCTTATCTGTCTGGTCTCCCTTGATTTCCATGTCCCATGTCCTTCCCTTCACTAAAAAAGCATCAAGAAATTCATGTTTTTGTCTCATCTTTTTGTTCATTTTGCTTTGAAGCTATACGTTGCCTTGGCGTTCCTTTTCTTGAGGTAACAACCTCAGGGGTTGACTGCAGCTGTGCTTGTACAATGCCTGGAACAATCTTTGCTTGGCCTTTAGGTAATCCTCCAATGAAAAGTGGTAGTCCACTTGGACCCAAAAAAAAGGTTTTGATCTCTCCTCCTCCTCCTCCCCTAAATGAATTTCAAGGGTATAAATTAATTTTTCTTCCCAAGGTTTACACAGACTGGAAATCTTGGACATCTCAGTTCTTCTGGTCTTTCTTTCTGACTTGCGGTGAGCAAGTCCAATCCACGGCAGCATGAAGAGCATGCACGTGTTCATCTTGCTGTTTGTTATAATGTTTTGGCATCTTGTTGGAATGAATGTCACTATTCAAAGGGCTTATTTATTTGCCATTTAGAGATGCCTCAGTGGTAATGTGAGCCATTTTGGTTTCTCAATTCCCTGAACATTATTTTAAGAGGGGGAAAAAAAAAACCCAGGATAAAAAAAGAAGTCTAAGAAATGAAAGAAGATGAGGGAGGAGGTTGGAATAAAAATCTCAGTGGGACTGGAATATATAAACCAGCATATGGGGGAGGAAAGAATAGTGAGTACAAATAGCAAGATTGCAAAAACAGAAAGAAGATGAAAATTACAGTGAAAGAAAATGAGAAGAAAAAAAGAGAGGGGCTAGACAGAAGTCCCTTATGGAGACTGGGAAGCAAGAGTGCTGAAAATGAATAAGCATTGTAAAAGATACCTTTTTCTAAAATCCAGACAACCTATGGGCAAAATTATCTCAAAGACATTCATTCTGAAAAACCCAATAGTTCCTATATATAAGGCAGATACTGTTTTCACTTGTTTTCTGTATTAAACTTTTTATAAAGGGCAAAGGCTTTACATACTTTAGACAAACTGTCTTTGTTTTAGCTTTGTTTTGTTCAAAACAGGTTTATGGAGAATTTTTTTTTTTATGAAATAACAATGTTTTAATTTTTCTTACTTTAGGCACTCATGATTTTTTTTTTTTTTTAAACTAAAGGGAGAGATGAATTTAGTACTACTGAGCTCTTAAGCCAACATCAACTTCGTGTAGTAATACTTGGAAAATCTTTAGTCTTAACATACATTAGAGTGCATAATACATGCAATATTCGTGAGACAGAAGAAATGGAAGCAGGTGAAGTCAGTGGTTTGTTTGAGACTATGAAGTGGCACAGACAGGTGTGGCACGTTTCTCCGCTTAGCAATCACTGCGTGTTTAAAGCAGTTCTGTTGCAGGTAAATGATTTCGGGTACAGTGGCACTGCTATCATCTAAACTAAGACTATTTTTTGACAACACAGCAGATCCTTTGAAGTCCTGGTAAAGGGACACATGAGAAGTACTGAAGAGGGCTTGTTTCAGGTTTTGTGTTGCTTTGCCTCTGGCTGCAACAGAGGACCAAGAAGCAATGCATTGTAATTGTGGTGGTTTGCTGTGGTGTAGGAATTTGAAACCTCCCCAAGCTGAATGTTTCTCAAGTCAACAAGCATTTGACTTGGAGGGGGAAAAAACTACAATCGGGTATCTCCATTAAGGCAGAGTTCGCAAAGAAACACATGAGCTTCAGTTCAGGAAGGTATTCAGCATGTGCTTAACTTTAAGCACATAAGTAATCAGAAGCATCATTGAAACTATTCCTGAACTTAATTCAAATTACATGCCCTAATGATTGGCTGAGTCTGTAGCAGAAAGGGCAGTGATGTGGTTTAGTCCCTGTCAGCAACCAAGCACCACACAGCTGCTTGCTCACCCTCCCCTCCCCGGTGGGGAGGGGGAGTGAATCAGAAGGGCAAAAGTAAGAAAATTCGTGGGTTGAGATAAGAACAGTTTAATAATTGAAATAAAATAATAATAATAGTAATAAAAATTGTAATGAAAAGGAGAAGAACGAGAGAGAGAAACAAAACCCGGGGAGGGAACCAAGTGATGCAATTGCTCACCGCGTGCTGACCGACGCCCAGCCAGTTCCCGAGCAGTGATCCCAGCCTCCTGGCCAGCTCCCCCCAGTTTACATACTCAGCATGACATTGTATGGTATGGAATACCCCTTCAGTCAGTTTGGATCAGCTATTCTGGCTGTGCCCCCTCCCAGTTTCTTGTGCACCTGGCAGAGCATGGGAAGCTGAAAAAGTCCTTGACTAGTGGTGTAAGCACTGCTAAGCAACAACTAAAACATCAGGGTGTTATCAGCATTATTCTCATGCTAAATCCAAAACACAGCACTATGCCAGCTACTGGGAAGAAAATTAACTCTATCCCAGCCGAAACCAGGACAGGCAGCAGCCACAACAAAGAAATTCATCATTGTTTCTGGTAGAAGTCACAGCAGCTCTTCCGTTCCACTATAGTGTGTGCAAATTCTTTAAACCCTTTCTCTGCCCTATGGATAGCAGAAAGCCCTTGCATGTGAGACACGCACACATGGTGTGGTAAATTGACTGCAAATCTTCTTTTTGTTTGTTTGTTTAAAAGACTACAGTTTTCTAAATCTTGATGTAGTTTATGCATAGTAAGAAGACTGTATTTCAAGTTGCCGCTCACGTCTGTGACTGCAGTTGAAGACATTAAAAGGAACTGAGTCTGGATCAATACCTGGATTAGTATGCTGTTAGACTGCTCCAAAAGAAACAAAACATGTACTGTGAGTAACCATATTAGATTAAAAAAGAAAATCAAAACAAAAGTCATGTTCTCAGCGATAGAAGCAGTCTGCTGAGATGCTGCACTACACATACATGGCACATACAAACTGTGGACGGAGACTTCTGCCTTCTTGATTTGCCTACGTTAATTTTGGGAAACTTCCCTCAACTTTGTATGAAATTTCCAAGTGATACAGATCTCATCTTCCACTGCCCACAGGCAATGTTCCTAAGTAAGTAAACAGAAATGATGATAAGGGAGTGGAATTCAGTTGATTAGTATTTGCTTCAGTCTTGATGGTCAGGGTGCTGTGCTTGCATGTGTGGAGGCGGCGGCAAGGGAGAAGTCATAGAATCATAGAATCATCTAGGTTGGAAAAGACCTTTAAGATCATCCAGTCCAACCATTAACCTACACTACCAAGCCCACTCTAGACTAATCAAGTCCTTATGGAGAATGCTAAAATGGATGTTCTTAAATAAAATTTTGTTAGTCAAAGAAAATATTCTGTGAAATGCTGCAGGGGGCGTGAAGAGGGGAAAAGTTGTTGTGCTCCTGAAGAGTTTAAAAAGTAAATTCTTATGCAGAAGCTGTGTGACATAAGAATTATACTTTATTGCAGCTTTCAATGGTAAGTGAAGCATTGAATTGACAAACGTTTTTTCTTTATATTGGCTAAACTGTCTGATCATTGCTAATATGTGCTTGTGTTTTTGTACGTAGTCTTCAGAATTCTAGTAAGCTTTTGCCTTGCCAGAGTGGTTAGTGTATTTCAAACCATTTAACAGATTTTTGAGTAAACAAGATGTGGTAGTCAGCTGATAATACTTTATTTCATGCCATTTACACTAATGAAGCATCAGTACTTCATTGCAGAGGGTGCTGGACATACAAATGAAAAATATGTTCTTTGCCTCCAAAGATCCTACAGTCATAATGTAAGATAAAAAATGTATTTTAACAAAAACAAAGAGCAGAAAATATTGTACGAAGCAATGATGATATAAATACTTGTAATGGCAGCAGGGGGATCTGTGGAGAAGAAAATACTGGTGAGGCTGCATGGTTGGCTACATTTGGAACAGTGTCATTTGCACAGATCTTGACATTTCATTCTGATGCTTTGTACAATGACAATGTGATAGGGGGTCAAATGTAGGGTTTTAGTCTCAATTTGTAATTATTTGTACTTATGTTCATAAATTTTGTAGAAAACTAGGTGTGACATACATATATTTATTTGTATTTGTGTGTGTATATAAATGTTTATATATGTATATTTATTACAAATGAAGGGAAGATCATGTTTACCTGTGGTGTGTTTGGCCATGATTGTTGCTTTTGCTGGCTCCTGACTTAGGTTTGTAAGTTCTGCCTTTTATCTTCTCAGGTCTTCTCACACTCTTTGCAAAAGACAGTACATGCAAACATTCTCCTTCTGCATTATTTTCCATTTAGTTAACTAGGAGTGTTATGTTTTAGAAAGCTAGGTAATTAGATTGAGTATTTAATCTTTACATTTGAAAGCTTTTTTTTTTTTTTTTTTGGTTATTTTAAGTGTTTCCTGTAACTAAACAGGAGACAAAGCTATTATGTGTGTAGCTGTAATAGGGAAGGACAGCCTTTTTCAAATACTGTCCTTGGTGTGAGTTAGAGTAGGTGAGCATAGAAGAGAAAGTGAATCTGCTGTTTCTGCTGGTGCAGTGGACAAATGTGTACGTATTTCAAGCCTGGTGTACGGTTAACGCTCTCATTTCCTTCAATGGAGAAAATGGATTGGTTGATAGAAGTGAATGGGCTGCTATCAGGAGCATTCTTCTCATGAATTGTTAAAAGGTGGAGCGAGACGTGATATGGTAGAAGCTGCAGTCTTTGTATCAGGAGTGCTACTTTTAGAAAGGCTGAGTCAACAAACTCATAATTCACAAGTGATCAAAGGACACACGTTTTTAACCTTGGTATGCTTTTTTTCCCTTTCATCCTTTCACAGCTGTCCTCCAGACTGTAATGTCATGTTTTACAGGCTATGTTTAGTTTCTTCATTAAAGCTCAAATGTGGACTACATGGTTGAAGGTAGTCAGGCCAAATGAGTGGCTATTAGGGTCTGCAGATACATCATGTTTGTCTGAAAATTCCCTCAGTTCTTTTGTCACTCTTGTAGTTTGCAGTTTGTCCCGTTCCTTTTGTATTAAGAGGAGCAGATAGCAGATATTCCAGTTTTAGTATGAGATTGAGACTCAATCTGTGTGCACAAATCCATAAAAGCAGTGTTTCATTTGGTTATGTGTAGTCAGGCTGCTAGGCAGATGGTCTCAGCAAATGATATCTTTGCAATGAAGAAAAGGCTGTCTTGGATGGATTTATTTATTTATTTATTTATAGGGCTTTGTGGTTTGGCTCACAGCCAAGGATGTTTCCTGTTTCTAGTTTTGACTTATACCGGGTTACTTTCAGGCTGCATCCTCTGTTGCACTATAACTAAATAGAGCGTGCCAGGCAACATCAAGAGCATTATTGATGCTTTCTCGTTGGTGGCCCTCTAGAGGCTTAGCTTCAGGTATCTTTCAACTCTTGATCTAATTTTTGGGTTGGTTTGTAGGGTTGGTTGGGTTTTTTTTTGGCAAATATAATGATTGTGAATATTGTGTAAAGGTATTTTGTGGTTTGTAGTGGAATTCAAGCCTCAAAATCCAAAGCCTCAGAAAATCTTCATGCTGTGCAATCTCATAGAAGCCAGTGCACAGCAAATAATATTTTACAGTGTATAGATGCTGAACTGCAAAAGTCAGGATAACTACTTCGAGGCAGGCACACCTGTATTGGAGTGGACATGATGGTAACCTTGGGGAGGTAAGTTTCTTAAGGATTCTAATTAAGTTGTTGATAATTTTTATTGAAGATTTTGTAGACCTTTTTAAAAAATATTTAAAATGCTTTTTAGAAATAATCAACTTTATCGCATTTTGTACAGTGAACACAGATTCTGTTTAGATGTCAAAAATTTCTAGTGCATGTATTTTATATTTATTGAATCATGTGTTTGAGAACCAGAAGACAAAATGGATCATGTTGACGAAAACCAGAGCTGAAGCAGGTTGATCTAACATTGTCCATAGTAAAGTAAAATGCAAAAAAAGAAAGAAACTACAGTAACAAAAGATCATTTTTTAAAGATTTCAGTACACTAGAATTTTTATAAAATTGTTAGAATTGGTGCAGAAATCAGTTTTGAAGTGAAACTTTTGTCCTAGCTCTCCAGAAGTTGACCTTTTGTAATTTCTATTATGATTAAACTTTTAATAGCTCAAATTAGCTTCTGCAATCCCTTAAGTAGGGGGAAAAAAAAATCTAGAACTGTTCATCTTACTGAATGTGGGTTTTTTACTGCTAAAAAATGGATTACAATTACTGGCTAGTAGTTACAATTAGTGGCTGAGCTACTGCAATGTATTTTAAGATGGTTGTTTTCACCTTGCACTTCCTGAAATGCTTATATCTACAGTAAAATTATAATTTGACATAAAAGACATTGTTACTTTATGTTTGCAGAAAATGGCAAAAAGAATGGCACAACCACTGTCGTCTTTTATCTTAAGAGGAAAAAAAGCTTAGAAAGTCTATCGGGGTAAGAGCACACTGTGAACCGCTAAGACAATTGGCCTCTTTTTTTGAGCATTTTTGTCTCTGATATAAATATATGGGTTTTTGGTTTTGTACAGGTTGCTGGATCGAACCTGAGTTGGGTTTGCATTACGTTGAAAAGAAGCTAAGTCAAGAAAAGACCATGGTGGTGATAAGTTTCTCTTGTACTATCCATTAGCTGCTAATTTATAAAATACTCTTTGGTCAGCATATATTATAGCTAACTGTCATGGACATGCAAGGAGTACCATAGCCATAAAATGTATAAGGGCAGAGCAGTATATGTGGCCTAGGTGGATGGCGTGTTATATTGTTCAATAAACACTAGTTGAAGTGTCTGTCTCTGTTTCTTTTATTTACCAACTGCAAATCAACTATGTATTGAAGGGAAATTACTCAAATAAAAACTTGCACTGATTTTGTTCTTGTCTTCAGAAATACTGTCCTCTAAAAAATATGATTATAGTAGTGGAGGCTATGCCACTAGCTGAATTTCAAAGAATTTGGAATGACCTTGCAGGTTCTAGCCTCCTTTGCATTAGACAGCAAATTCTGGTACTCTGATTCTTGTTCATGTATTCAAAGGAAATAGATGCATGTTCTGTGTGGTAGGTGTTATGAGAGTGAATGGGGGTTTTGTCTTGCAACAAAATCATGGCACAGCTTTAAACTGTTAATGATTTTTTTTATAAGTTTATCCTCATTAGCTCTATTACTAAGCTTCCAGTTTTTTCTCCCCTCTTTTTCATCCCGTTCTGTCCTTGCTGTTTGCCTCCCACTGATTTTTAGAGGAAATTTTAATTACCCCAGTGATACAAAGCAGACAGAGATGACCTGATGTCTGGGTCTTTTCCTAAAGTGATTCCTGGCAAACATACTGAAATTCATTAATTAGTTCTGCTTGAGACCAGAAAGAACAGATCAGTATTCTCTTGTAGCAGCAGACTCTAATCTACATTTCCATGTACAACTATATATCTAGTCATAAACTCGTGGAATAGGCCAAGTTAAATCCTCCCAGCCATGGTTTTTTTTAATTTCTAAAATCGGCTCTAGTAAGAGCTCAGGATCTAGAGTCCAACACTGTTGTTGCAGATTAAGGGGAATCTGGCAAAATTCCTTGGGCTGCTGCCATGTGGATCTGCTGGTAGAATGCAGTGTGATAATATGTTGAATTTGGCTCATTACTCTCAAGAAATGCTTCCATAGACTTTGTGGGACACAGGTTTAGGAATTGGAATGGTTGTATGTAGGGATGGTCTTGGGCTCACTGCTCTAGACAGAGCTGTTACTAGCGGTGTGTATCCAAGATAGTTTGTGGTTTGTTTAGCCGTGTAAAGCATCCATTTTGTACTACTGCATAGAGAGAAATAGGTCAAACATAGCAGTGTTTTAAATTGCTCAGCAACAGTCTCATCTTTTTTGTTGTAATTTTTACACTGCAGCCTTGAAGACTGATCCACCACTTAGTGTGCACTTTTAAATTCTGCTTTCATGTAAGATCAGACCTAAATAACCATTTAAAATACTGGACTAACTGGGACAGGACTAACAGTCGGATTTGTTGCTTGATAAAATTTTGAGTGTTCCATGTGTTAAGTCGTCTTCTCCTGTATGTGAATTGTTTCACTTAGCTTCCAAGTTTGCCCCCAAGTAAGTCAATAGGAGGATGACAGTCTTTTGAGAGCTAAGTTGTAGAGAACTGATATTCTATAAATCTAATGCAGTTTGGCCACAGTCTCAAAAACTGTGTAACACTGGATGTGACTGTGAATTCCTTAACCTCTGAGGCTGGTTTAGTACATTTTTATTGCTTCTTGAATGAGGTAATGCAATGACAGACTTCATTCTTGTCTTTATACAGGCATTAGTCTAAGCTGTGGTAACTTCTGCAATCCAGATGAGTGATGGTGGTAGATCTGGCTTTTACTTGAAGGGAGGCTTTTTTTGGAGTAGCAAAGAGATCTTCTATTAAATAGCATGTTCCAATCCTGTTCTTCTATGGTAGGGTTTCCATCCAATTGGATGCATCTGATAGCAACAGCTTGCAGTGCAAGAAGATATTCTGAAACTTAGTCAGGTGTGGTCCCACGCTGTTGTGCAAGTCAGTCAAAACACAGCAATGTTAGTACCATTTTTTCAGGTGCTTACATGGAGTGTGTATGATTATGAATTCTGTCTTCTGTTCATGTGCAGTGTGCTTCTGACAACAGGTCACTCATAGCGGGCATCTTTTATTAGCTGTGAAACATTTATACTTCAATGGCATTTAAATAATTAATAAGGCTAGAAGCAAATTTGAATAAAACCAAAACCAAAAACTTTCCTCCCCACAACTGAAATAAAGCATGCCTCTTCCCCCCATTCTCAGGCAGATGTTACAATGCTGCTGTCAGTACAGCACACAAATATCCATTAAAGCATGATGAAAAGTACTTGTCTGTTTAAGTGAAAATAAAGCAAGAGAGAGAAGCTGAATGCTGTATGTGCACTTCTTAGGGCATAGGTTGACCTTCTGCTTGCTTTTCAGATGCTCACCTTTGTGGTATGAGCTGTAGCTTTGGCCTGCAACAGAAAGAGATTGTTGCTGCTGAAAAAGCAGGTCTAGATATGGATGGGCTGTACTGGATTTTATTTTCCTACTGGAAAGACAGAAAATACCGAAGTAGGGATGAAGACAAATATGAGTTGCTTGAAAGAGCAAAAATGACCCCAAATGTACTTTTTAATGTAACACATGAGGGCAGGATGTTTCCTGTTTCTTTTATATAAAAAAAACCCTAGTGATCTTTCTAGTGGTGGTTATGGGGGGAGGGGGGAGTTTTGGGAGTGGGAAGTAGGGGTTGGTTGGTTGGTTGTTTTTGTGTGTCTTGGAGTGCAGCAGGGCAATTCATGATACTTGGTGATTTCATTGCTGAGTATGACAATTAGTGTCAATTTGCTCTGCATGGGTAAATTTGCTCTGCAGATAGGCAAGAGGTTGCATTCTCTAGTTCATATCTAAATACTTCTTTCAGGAATCCCTTTCTTCTCTGTGGAGACAGATACTGAATGTGAGCACAAGGGAAAAAGTGGTACAGCTTGTAACATTGCATCAGAGGAATGCAGGAACGAGAAGATGGAGTTTGTGTGGACCCTTGCCCTGGTCCCAGTGAGTGTGGAGAACAGGTGGCCTTGTGCTACCCAGGAGCTCTCAGGAGGTGATCTCTGATCCCTAGAAAGCAATATACCGCTTGCTGGCCTAATCCCAGAAATGAAACTTCCCAACCAGTCTGTTATAATAAGAAGTTGAGAGCAGCGTGAGGTAAAATAGGGGACGGGCCTGAGGCCTGCCTGAGCGTCTTGTCTGCAGAAGGGAACTTAGACTGCCTGCCATGAGCCCAGCGCTTGACTGGGTAGCACTGGGTTGCGCTGAGCAGTGCTGTTCGGAAACATTTGTGCACAGCTCTGTCACAAAAAAAATTATAAGTCAAGGTGATACGCTTATCCTGACAGTGAAAGAGAGGACTCGGCACCCCTGACTTCTGTTTTATTAGAGGAGAGAGAACTATTCTGGGCAGCTTATGACTACCTGCCACTGGTATCACTATGAAGTTAGCTAGTGTGTGCTGGACTTCACTGCTTTCGTGTTATTTCTGCTGTTTATTGTATAGAGGTTTTCCCCCCCATAAAACAGAACAAACCACCAACTTTTTTTTCACATTACATAGCTACTTGCAATTAGAAGTCATACCTGTCTCCAATTCATTATCCAATTGCCCGTCTGGCACTGGGCATCATTGAGTAAGGATCACCTTTATGGTTTTCTTGATTATGTTTTGCTTTTGTGACTTCTAGTTTCTAATGCTAATAGTTTTAGAAAAGTGTATTGAAATATTTGTGAGAGATGAGGAAAAAACACTTAAGAACTTTACCGCAACCTGTGCAAGTTACCTAAATGCGTACAAGAAAGCTCATCTCTTATGAAGTACTCCTGGGGAATACTTGTTCTTCTTACCATCATTAATTTCAGCAGAGATGCGTGGATAAGGCTGTATAAATAAACACAGCTGTGGAATGTGACATAGTAAACAACATGCTGAAACCTCTTGGCAGAGAGTTATTTACCAGAGAGCCCAAATGCAACACTTAGTCCATGGAAAAGATGGCATTTAAAGTTTTGGTACTTTTCAATTTTTCAGAAGCAAATATTTATCCCTAAAACTGCTCAATCTAGCTTTGTATTTACACATAAGGGGGCAGTGTGGTACTGTTAGCCAAGTGCCATGTAGGTGCACATTAGATTTCATTATTATATATTGCATCATGTTTTAAGAAATGGCTTTAGCACTCTGAGCACAGTTAGAGCTTTGTCGCCGTCTGAGAGTGCTGCCATGTCTGTACTGGGGAGAAGCACGTTGGACTGTTTCCTTTCTTCTTTATAAACTTTTTGGTTTTAGAGAGTTCCTTGCACTACCTTGTGTCTCTCTTGTAATCCCTTGTTTGTAGGCATGTGAAGGAGTGGGAGCCAGTTTTCTTAACACTGGTATGGGGAAGTTCAAATTACATCATTTTACCTCCCCCACAGCAACATTCACTTATTGGGAAGGAAGGTAATATTTCCACTGGAGCTTTCCTTTGCACACCATATATAGGCTTCTGGCCCACTGCGACCCAGTTGTGGCAATATGATCATTCTTCCACAGTTTTCATGGAAAATGGTGTTTCTGACTATTTTGTACTAGTACAGTCTTCTACCTGCCAGTGTAAGAGTGATGATTAAGTGGCTATAAGCTGGTGCATACGTGGGTTCTTGGGTCATCTTATTTCTACATGTGTTAATATTCAGGGTTAACAGGCCAGGATATGATGGCATGTAGAGTTCCTTACACTTTTAACATGGTGTCTTGAGTGCCTTATCACACGATGCTTATGGCATTTTTCTCACCTGTAGAGTAGGCTGGCTGGCTTTTAGCTTCATGCTGCACCTGACACATGCTCTAATAATCCAAAAATGTGTTATCTGTGGCATCTCTTTCTCTGCATGAATTTCTACTTTATAAAAAGCTTCTCCTTCGAAGATTCATGATGAGTGTCCTCTTTGTAATATTTCCCATACAGATACGTGGCAATGTAAAGTTGCAGAGTAAAAGAACACCACATACTGTTTCATTATATCTTGTTATATTACCGTGTTGCATTTCTGTAAGGTGCTGTACAGACACAGAGCTTTTCTCGTACAGCTGCTGTTTGTGTTTTTCTTTATCTGCTGGGTTGTCTTTGATGAAATACATATTAAGGTAATTTGTTCACATGAATCTGCCATGATCACTTGTAAAAGACTGCTGCTAAATTGTACATCAGCATGCTGATCATTTTCTGGAAGTAAATCGGCATCATTAGACTGTACCCTGTATGTGACAGTTAAAGTAGAAATGCTATCAGGTTGAGCAAATCTGCGTTGCTGGTTAATCCAGAGAGAAATGGCATGGTATTTTGTATGGAGTGGTGATATGCTAATGGTCATGACTCAAAACATAAAATGATGACAAGAAATGCAATCCTTTTTATATGCATCTTTGTGAATATCATAATTTAATGTAAATGTGACTCAATATGCAATAGTTAACTGAAAAAATACTCACATGGTATGTTACTATGGTATCTCTCACTAAAAAACCCTCCCCTCAAAATTTTCCCCTTGCTCTCTTCAAGAGTACGTTTTGGTTTTTTTTTAATAAAAATAGACAATATTATGATAATATCAGAAGTTTTGAAAATTAAAATGGGTGTTCTGGCAAAATATAGGTCCTATCTAAAGCTATAAAGCTTTTTGGTTACTGGTTCATAAAGTTAGTTATCCTCCTTTTTCCCCTTCTCCTCCATCCTATCTGGCAAGCGTGGCTGAAAATGTTTTGTCTTTGGATTAACCGATTTGCAGCTTGGTTAGTGTGTAGACAGTGCTCTTGCTTATTTTCATATTATATTGTATTTATTTATTTATTTTAAAAGCACTCATTAAAGACCCACGGCATACTCCCAAACTCAAAGGAATGGATTTTTGGCTCCTGCCTGCTTTGAATGAAATCCAAAACAAATGTTGTTTGATAATGGTTTACAGTTGCATTACACAGGTTGCTCTTCGTGATAAATAATTAACACCCTTTGTGTTCTTGATTGCAGATTTTCAAAACCCTGCCTGATGCCACTTTCCCTGAGCCAATCTCTATGTCAGTATCTCCTCCAAATGCCCCACCAAGGCAATCAAGAAGACAAGGACAACGTATTAAGAGGCCTCTGGCTGTTTACAATCTCTGTCTTGAGCTGGATGATGGTAAGATGTTAGTAATAATTTCAGTCTTTGCAGCAGATGAGCTGTGTATCTTATCTTCAGTAGGTGTTTTCATTTCATATTTCGTTTGTATGTGTGTGCGTGCACATGCGTGCTTGTTTAATTGCTTTGGAACATGTAAAGAAGCAAGGAGAGTACAGAGAAAGGAGAGCATAGAGAGTGCTGTCCTGTGACATATGTTCAAAAGTAGGATGAACTGTCTTAAATATGCTTTTACCCTCTAAAAAAGAAGCAGCTCCTGTTTCTTTGGGGAAATCTCTTTGACCTCTACTGAAGATTACACAGCCATAAGATAAATGGAGAGAGAACTAAAATTAAAGCAAATCTTTTATGAGAAGAGCTAATGCACTCTACAGTTAAATTCATCTGGATTAAAGGCTCAGGTCACCACTGCACTAGAGAACAGTACTACTTCACTTGAATCTTTAATACCTTGATGTAACTAGCAGTAAATATTTGTAAACTTGCCTTACTGTTGAGAAGGAAAGGAAAAAAAATAATCTTGCTTTTGCATGGAGTCTGCAGTAGCAACATACAGTGAGGAAAAGGGTGTATAACATCTTATATATTCTGACTGTTGGCCAGAAACATAATCATTTTCCTGAAATGTCATTGCTTGGGGGTATGTACAGTACTGAGAAGGCAAGTCAGGGCTCATTTTATGTTACAGATTTTCTCCACCCTATTCCCTTTCTCCTTCCTAATGTTGTTAGTCAACTGTCTTTTCACGTGAAGAATCATGGAATTAGGGCACAAAGTCCAGCCATCAGTAAATTAAAATAAACAGGAAGATTTTGAACTCATGCAGATTCAAGAACATCATGAGATTCACTGATGAAACTGTCATTAAATCAGTGGCCAACAGTGGTTGATTTCTTAAGGAAAGAGCACAAATACCTACAACAGCTTTTAAGTGCAGGTTTTAGAAATAAACTCAGGACTGTTTATTGTCTCAAAGCCAGTTTTACAAAGATTCTGCAAGAAATTCAGCATGCATGCCATCCGATTTAATTCACCAGAGAGATACATAATCTCTGTGCCTTTCTTTTCTTACATCAACTATGAAACTAAATGCCTTGTCTAGAAGGTGTTTAAGGTGCATCTACTTAAAAAGCTTATGCTGTGTTAATTTGAATAATATGCTACCAAAAGTTAAGAAGGCTCTTGAGCTATATCGGCAATAATAAATTTATCCTCATTTGAAAAACAAAATTGAAGCCACTCATAGAGTTGTTTACATCTAATTTTGAATGTGAATCCCAGCAGGTCGCAAGAAGTACCACAACTTCTCCAATTCCATGCTGCAAGGTGTGCACTGGGGATCTGACTTTGACCCTAACACAGTAGACAGAAAGTGTCGGATGGATCATTTTTATTGTAAGATCCAAAAATACAGTTTTACTGTTGAAAACTGTTGTATATGTTTGATTTCTCCTAAATACGGTCCGTATTTTTGTCTAATTTGGGCATCTCAACAAAGAGAGGAGCTGGGATTGTTAAAGGCTGTAATTGTTATATATCATACAGAGAGTCTGAGAGTTCTAGTGTGGTGAATTGCAGAATAACCTAATATGTGATTATGCATGCTGAATTGCTGCAGGTAAAGTCACAGTTCCAGGATGGATGGCACTGAGTTTCAGTGGGATGTGAAAATAATATTTCCCCTTGTAAATTCTAAGAAAATATCCTCTGTAGTGTCTCCAGCTGCTACTGAAGGTAGCAGTATTCTCAATCTGTTGTTGCTAGAAACTGGCTGTTGATAGGTCCCAACTACATGCTAAGACTTACTTTATTTGTGTTTAGCCAGATAGTTGTGTCAGTAAGGTAGTCAGTAGTTGGTACAATCATTGTTTGGCATGTGTACAGTATACGTGGCAATACAGTACATTGAGCCCAACTACGTCATTGCATTATCTGAGGAGCTACCCCAATGGATACAGGGTGCATAAATCAGCCAGGCTGATAAATTATCTAGTCACTGAGTAGAGCTCAGTGCCTCCAAATATGTGCTGTGGACTTCAGTTACTTTGTTCTTTGGAGAGGGGGATAAGGAATAAAAGTGAGCCTGGGCTTCGTTCCATATTTACCTAGTTTCTTGGCTAACAAATGCATGTTTTATAACTGCTCTTTGGAAGATTTTATCCTGTGTGTGTTTTTAACAGGAAATTAAACATTAAACCCCTTCCCTCCCCCCTCTTTATTCACAATGGCATGAGTTAAGCACCAGGCATAAGCCAGTGTTTTGTATTTCCTGGATATGGCAAAATTATCATAATCTTGTGTTAAACCAAGTAGCTGATACATATTCATATGTAAATATATTTGTAGACAAATATATCTCTAAAGTTATTGTAATTATATATAAATATTTTCTATGCCTTGAAACTAGAAGTATGTTGGAGACAAAATCTCTCTGCATTGGAAAACTTCTTGAGTGTGTTTCTTTCAGGATTGTTATGCAAACCAGGAAATTGTTAGAAAAGCGGAAACAAGTCTTTAACTATCAGCTGCTCCAGGGAGTTAACAGGCTTCAGAATCCACTGCTTGAATTGGAAATGCAGGGTTCGGGCCAGCTTTTCTTTTTAAAAAATGTTTGCAGTTAGGAAGCTTCTTGACTGCACACAAAATGTATGCAGCAACCACCCAGAAAGAGCTGTAAGTGACATAAATATTGATAGATATAATAGCTGAAGAACACACACTATGTTTGATAAACATCTTTATTTTGCCTTCTAGTAATTAGCTGTACTGAGTTCTGATAGTGCATAGATTTTCCTTGTACGTGGCAATTAGATGATTAAACCTAGTTGCAAACAATTCAAGTATTATATTTACTACTGTAAGGATCTTCATTTCCTGAAAGACAAACTTAAGTCACAGATGATACTGTCTGTTTTTCTTTCAACTTCTTTCCTGTGGTAAGCCACTTACTAAATTTTCACTCTGCAGTTTTTCAACATCTCAGTGTCTCAAGTAGAACCAGACTTAATGGGGAACTCTGAGCTACTTTCATATGTGGCCTAAACCTGAAGTTCTTGTTTCAGCAAAATGCAGATTTGTCTGAGATTTACATTAGAATCATTTCCAGAGCTTTCTTGCCTTCTAAAATGAAGACATGGGATTTGGTTGGGTGGTTTGTTTTTGGTTTGGTTTTTTTTTTTTTTCCTTTTTCTGGAAATAGCTCCCCCCCACCCACCCCACCCCCCCCACCCCCCCTGAATGAATTTTAGAGTGAATTAAGTAGCAGTGCAGAAACTCCTGTGGCTTACAGTCTCAGCTATGTACAAATGACTTCGCATTCTATCTCTGTCTCTCTATGCAGAGAGAGAAAGAGAAAGACTGTTAGCTAGAACAGGGAGTTGTTTATCCTGTTCTTCTAAAAATGTCATTGGGTCTTTATTTTCCATTTGGACAGTCAGTATATATCAGAAGAGAGCTCTGTTTGTATTTCTTCTAGAGAGCAATGCAGACTTACAGGTTTTTTCCCTCCCAACTTTATTTTAATTTTTATATACTTTTCTTGTCTTGTAGCAAAATAAACAGTGGGATTTTTGTTTAATCTTTTTCTGTGCCAGAGACTTAGAGATTATTAAACTATTTTGCAGGGCTACTAGAGCAACATGGCAAGAAAAGTCTTGTGCAAGGTAGGCAGTGTAATGCAGTGCATCCAAGATGAACAGAGTCAGCATGAGTTGTGTAAATCACACCTGGTCAAGAAGTGGGTCTTGCTTGGCTATTTGTCCCAACAACAGAACAACTTGTTTTCTAAACAAACCAAAATATACTTCTTAAGCCACAGTGCTTGCTGATGCTTTATTCTATTTGAATACTTTCTAGGTGTCAAAATTTCTCATTGGCACATACATGGACATAGCACACTAGTATCATATGGCGTGCTTCCTTGTTTTGCTTTTAAGGAATTTGTCTCCTATCCCCCCACTGTGGAAATCAGGAGGCATATGGGGTGTTTGCAATAGCTTTCTGCTGCTGCAAGCTAAATATTGTATTTATAGTGCTTTAGAAAACAGATTCTTGTGTAGAGTTCTAAAAGAAATAAAAATTAGAACTGCTACTTAACCCTTTAAAACTTTGTGCTAACTTGTATTACCCTCTGAAGTATTTAGGGAAGCCAAAGTATGAATGGTATGTTAGTGTTGAACAGGAGTAGCTCTTTTTAATTTTTTTTTTTTTTCCCCCGGTGGGAATTGGAGTGAGACAGTGTCTTAAATTGGTTGATAAATTAATTTGCATGAACTACTGTGGCATTTGGTTAAATTACTTCATCAAAGTAAAATGTGGTACATGTAAGGGTTATGTAGCTTCCATGCGGTATTCCCTCTCCCTCCTCCTCCCATCCCTTCCTGCCCCAAACAAGTAAGAAACCATAAACTTCATTTGGAATTACTGAACGTAAAATCTGGATGTTAGAGGAAGCCTTAGATTTATAATAAGGAGACTCGTCTTCAGGGCTGGAACAGCCCAGAGCTGCAAGGTTGCAGGTGTGAAACCTGGCCTTGAACTCTTTCTATTTCTGAATCTGCTGCTTGGAAGTGTTTCTGTAACCTGGCACATAGTAGGGGAAATGGAAAGAAAAGCAGCTACATAGGCATATCAAAAAGCCATAAGGGCTTGCAACACTTGCTTACAAAGCTATTGTTAACAGCTGAGCAGAACACAGACCTATGCTGCTACAAAATAGGTGCACCAATATTAGTTGTGAGGGGAAGATCAGTAAGATTGCTGTCTGCCATGTAGAATTGAAGATCGTTTGTATTTCATCTTGCTGCAAGAATATTTCCTGCAATTCTATGCGATCCATCACAGCTTTTTCCACCTGATGACCGAGTAGGATGAGTGCTATACCAAGTAGAAGTCTTTTTGAGCTACTGCCAGTAAAGGTGAAGCTTTTTCATAGGTAATAGTGGGTATGTATTAGGGTCCCAGTTTCCTATCAGATAATCAACTTGGAAAGTTTGGGTCCATAGAAGGTACTTATTTTCTTGGAGGTATGGAATAATTTTGGTCCGTGCTTTGTATACACAACATACATTGTCTGGCCATTGTTATACCTGTAAGTAATCTACTGCTACAGCCTACTTGCTGCACAGTTACCTGAAATCAAATTTAACCGTCATAATGTAGTACACATCTCCTAATTTCTACTTCTTTTCAAATGAAGTGTGTCAAATCTTCATGGTTGGTGTGAGAATTGCCATAGTATCATGGCCAGTGCTTGTCCGCTTTCAGTATATGAAATCTAGAGGCTGTAGAAATGTTCAAAGTAAACACATCCACATGCATGCAGCAGGAGTCAGAGGTGCATGGAAAGGGAATTTGAATAGACTTAAAACTAAAATCTGAATTTAAAGAAGGAATGGGGAGTTCAGGAGAAAGGGTCAGTCTTTCCTTGAGGCCAGGCATTATTACAAATCTCTGATCTCCTGTAATAATCCTTCTTCTCTTTAATTCTCTACCTTCTGCACACAGACATGCAAGGGCACATAATACTGTAAGAAGGCCAATTTGGCATGCTCAAAGCCATTAATCCCAGGCATGGAAGTCACTGACGTATCTTTGCTACGTGCCAGCTGTGCCCTGGCCAACCTCTGTTGGCTGAAAGTAAATGCTGTCACCAGCACACAAGAGTATAGAAGGAAGACTTGAAGCTGTTCAGCTCTTCAGTCAGTTTCCTATGGATGAGACTGCATTTCACTGAGTATGGTGTCTCCTCACACAGGGTGCTCTTGCTTCCCTTCACTGGTGACAAGGATAGGAGAGAAGATCTTGGAGGGGGCAGGTGGTGAACTTTCTGAAAGGCTGATACGCAAGTTAGAAAATATGATTCCTCTTCCTGTTTTGCTCCCATTCTGTTGGTGTTTCTTATTTGGTCAGAAAAAAATGTATTCTTGTTCTTCCATTAGCTCCGGGAAGTCTTTGTCCTATTTGCTCTTCTTTTTCCCTTTTATTTTCTGTTTTCTTCCTTTGAAAGTTGCACTTAGTGCAAGGTGAATTACATTCTATCACTTCTTTCCTTCCCAGCTGTACTTGCAACTTGCTGAACTGACAGGGAGATTGAAGGAGTACTTAGGGAATATTATGGAGAAGTAACAGCTGTGGGACTAGCTTGGCTAGGATTGCAGTCTCATCTAAGACTACCTGATTGGGGCCAAGCAAATTAGCCTCAGAGAACATGTTAGTAGGAATCTGCAAGCAAAAAGATGCATGATACCAGCCAAGTTTGGCTATCCCACTGAGCAAGTGGGTTTCTGTTCTGTAATGGGTGCAAATTCACTGATGGTGAGCGTGTTCACTTATTCTGTCTTCCCAGCCATTAATGCTGCTTGGTGCTGCCTGTGTGCTGCACAGCCTTACAGCCTCCCTTCCACAGTGCAGCTGCATCCAACCCTGATCCCTTACCAGATGTGTTTAAAACCAAACCAAACAAAAAAAAATTCCACTTGCAGACATCTAACCCCGGAGTGTCAGAGGCATGGATAGTGGTAGAAGAATCCAGGCGTGGAAGACAACGTTGACCGAACTACACTGAGGCAGCAAAATCTGCATAATTGCTGCCTTTTAAATCATCAGCTGGTTGATTAGGAGGTTCCTCAACAAACATGTCACTTGGATGTTCAGTTAAAACAGCTGATAAAACTTCCTTAAGGGCTGCTTAGCTTGTTTTCAGTCATCTTTTTAATAAGCCATAGGCATCCTGCTTCATCCATCCCTCCATTGAAGTCACTGTTAGGGCAAAAGTAGAGAGGTGAACAAAATGAGGAAGGGAGGCACAGACAAGTGTCAGCAGCATACTGAAAATGTTTCAGAGTGGCTTTCTTATGAGAGACAAATCACATACACAACATGAGAGCAGTTAGTCTTTGTCATTATCCAAGTACCACCATGGCTTGTGGAATTATTGGTAAGAAACCTCCTTTTAATAAGTCATGGGAAGTAATTGCAAGTGCAGTAAACTAAATAGCAAGAGAAGAGGAGACAACAGCATGATACTGTCTTGTTTGACAGCTCAGGAAAAGAGTTTTTGAACACCCTACCTTTTGGGGATGGAAGGACCCTTAAAGAGACATCTTCCAGCTGATCAGTGGCTGAATTGCCAACACAACAGAAAAGGAAACACAGAAGAATATTTTCATGGACTTTGGAGTTTTTGATGCCATTTAAGAAGTTTTAAGAAGTGCTGCTGAATTAGGGAACTTTTAGCCCTAATTATAGCATTGTACCCCTTTTTGATCTGCTTTGGTTTTTCAGTTCTTGCTGATTACACTAGAGTTGTTCTGTTGGTAGGTTTCAATACAGGTCTGGACCATAGGTTGCCTGGACTTACGGAAACCCAAAACACTCAGTGCTACCAAAAAACTATGAAAGCTGTGGGACAATCCATTTGTCTTACTATTTGGCAGAGTTTTCAGGAAGTAGCTTCAGTTCATCACTGTGTTTTTCAGCTGTGAAATTAATGTGTGCCATCTGGCCAGCCTGGTAAGGCTGAAGGTCATGTGTGGTTTCCTGCCAAGCAAGCTCTGGTAAAAAATAGGTAATCTTTGAGTTTAGATACTGCTCTTGTTATTAGAGTATACACAAATCAAGAGAGGAACCCCTCTGCATGCTTGTATCTGATTTCTGTTGTGTTTCAAAATTTAATTATGAGGTATAAATTAACACCCCAACCATGACTCTGTCTTGAACTGTTTTTCCACAGCTTGAGGAATAAATTTGAATTCTTTACCCATTTTAGTTTTAGCTTGCTCAGCAAAAGGCTTACCTACAATTCTATGTGTCTTTGGGATTTTATTGATGTAGAGAAGTAATCCAAGCAGTATTTGTCCTGAATTTTGAGCAGGGTCCTGCAGTGAGGGAGATATTTATTGAAATAATTGCTTGCTATTACAGGTTAAATGTATGTCTAAAAAGATGCTTGTTTAAAATTGAACTTTGCATTTTAGAAATAAAAAGAGTATCAAAAAGGAGGAGGGCAGGGGCATGGTCCCAAAACCCCACTTGCCCCTAAGTAACTTGCAGATGAGCACATTTCTTTACCATTCTTAGCCCCAACTCAGACACCCACCTTTCTGGCTACAATTCTTGAGTTGCATCAGCCAGTCTTGGGGCAAATCCTGTGTAGTGCAGCTTCCTCCTTTTTCTGACGTATCTGAATCATTAGGGAGTTGGGAAAAACAATCTTTCTACAGGAAAGCTACTTTGTGCCTAAGAGACACATGCTTGTACATGCACACCTTTGAAAAATATATCAAAGTTGGTCTTCATCTAGGAAAAAAATGTAGTCAACTCTAATAGTTGTGTTAATTATTTTGTCTGAGAGGAAGAAAAATAGCTGGCATAGAGATCTAATTCTTACTGTGTGTGTTTTGAAAGATAGCATGAAACTGATGGATACGTGGGCTGTCTGCTGTCCATTTGCTCCATGAAAGCGCTATTGGTTTTAGAGTGTATGAGTCTATGATGTCTAAATTTATGTAAGAACTAACTGCATACTAAGGCAGTACTGCAGTGTATAGGATTTGCTACACAATGAGGATAATGGATACTTTTTGATAGAGAAATGCGGTAATCTAAAGCTATTTTTCTGAGTGTTTACAGGAATCTGACCTCCAAAGTACCCGTTATTCGGGAACAGTGAAATAACTCTCTTGTTCTCTATGATTATTTTAGCTTCTCTATGATTATTTTTAACCAAACAATAGATCATTATTAGCTTGCTTTTATGTGTTTTCACCTTCGTTTGGAAACTTATGTGTTTAAATAACACAATTTCTGTAGTCTGGAGGTGAGTAATAAACAATTCTGTTGACCAGTTTCAGTGGTGTGATAAAGTACACAGTTTCTTAATTTACCCAGAAACAGATAACTTGACTTCATTAATTCAGAAAACTTTGAAGAAGTAGAAGAATGTATGACTTCACCTGGTGCTTAGCGTGATTACCGCAGGATGATTTGTACTGTAAACAGTGAACAAAGGATGCACCCCTGCCTCTAGAAAAGGCCGTTCTTGACTGCAGAGTCCTCTGATCACTCTATCACATAAAGCTTTCTCCACTTGAGTGAGTTACTTCTAGCTTTCCAGGAACGGCTGAATCCTTTCTGGAGTGATTGGTACTTTGCATCATGGGATCACTTCAGGTTTTATTAACTGTGTGAGAGAACTTACCTTTGGTTATGTTTTTTATGCCTGTTTTCTGTGGATGCCGAAGCTCTAGCACATGGAACTAAGTTCTTGCTTGGCAGAGGATATTTATGATACTCATATTTCTTTTCTATCCCTGATCTATGAGATTCCTATTAAAATGAAAACATAGTACATACCCACAAATTAACGTAAGAGCAAAGCTACCTTCTACTTGGTTAAACTTCTGTATTATTGTGGGAAGTCAGCTATTTATGGTGAATGAATGTTTGTTATCTCAGAGCTGGATGCAGCTGTGATGCTGACGGGGGAGGATGGGTGGCTGCACAGCAGTGCAGCTGCTGCTTCTCCATCTCATGATGCAGAAAATGTCAGACTTGAAGGTGGTAATGGGGATTTTGCAGCACCTTTAATTTACTCTCCTCAATAATTCTCCCTGTCACCCCTTTTCTAAGACTAGAACTGTGTGACTGTCAAAGTGGAATAAGACATGTCTTTTATCCTCTTATTTTGCCACGATTTGTGTATCCGATGAGCACTTAAAATGTATACAACGGTTGTGTTCTGCCCATTCTGTGTATCTCAGTAGAAACTGTTGTATATTCCTCGTTTACTCCAGAAACATTCATTTTCATAAACTCGTTTCATCCTCTAGTTACCCTTCAACTATAGGCATTGGTTGTAATGTTGATGTTAAAGATTAGTCTTTCTTTTAATAGTAAAGTATGTAATTTTTTAGTTAAGCTGAATTTGGAAGAAAACTCACTCAAGCAAGTAACTGATAGTGTTAGCTCTCTGGTTTTCGTAGTTTTTGTTACAAATGTTTTTTCTTATTTAGAATTCTTGGAGTAAAGTAAGGATCTGATTATTGACACTGCCAAAGTATTTCAGTTTTTTTTCAACTGTGGATGCCAACAAAAAGTATTCTTAGACTAAGCAGATGGAAAAAGGAGGAAAAAAGGCAACTTGGAGGTATGTCATGCTCAGATAGGTAGAAGCCGAGTTCAGATTTCTGGTATGGAGGGTCTGAGAGCCTTTGCTATCTGAGGCTCTCAGAAAAGGAATTGAGGGTTACATATTTGCTAGAGAGAAGCTAGATGAGTTAAGTCTTAGTCTATATAGGTACTTTCTTACCTTGCGGGGAATTTCATTATAAGAAAGGGTGACACAAAGTGGGGCAGGGCGGGGAAGGAGGAAGGATATTTGGATTAGAAACAGAATGGTAAGCAGTACCAGCTAGACACAACCAGCAAATGGTTAGGATCAACCTAAGTTATCTTATTTTTTAGATAGGGCTGGTCTGAACTACGAACAGCCATAAAGGCAAAGCACGGGTATCTGTTGCAGAGGCACAGTGAAAGCTCTAAGGCTTGGATGAGTGTTGTGATTAGAACAGTGGAACAAGAAGATAATTTAGATGACAGTTTAAAAGGATCTGAGCAGACAAAAAATTTAAATAGTATGTAAAAGGTGGTAAGAATGTGAAACAAGTTTTAACTCTGTTGAGAGTAAAATTGGATCTTACACCTATTTGCGTAGGATGAGGAGATGAATCGTTGAAGCAGCTTGGTGGCATGTCTAGAAAGATGGCTAAGCTGAAGGCTGAAGGCACTCAGCAGCTTCCCACAAATATACAGAAGAAAAGGCAAAGAGTTGATGGCTGGAGTGTTGACAAAAATTTGAGAGACGTCATACACATTTACTGTTTTTATACTGAGAACCCTCATGTCCTTCATCTATTCTGGTACTCTTTGGCACCCAAAGATAAGAGCGTAATGGGAGAGAAAAGGGAGGAGGATTGGCATTTTTAGGGAGAGAAAATGAAGACACCAAGAACAGCCAAGCTGTATGCTCAAAGAATGATATAAATGAGCTTTAAAAGAAATCACATCTTCCCTATTTTATAGTGTAAGAGCTCATTAAAATTCAGGTGGTAGCGAAGAAGAATAGGAAGTTTCTGGAGCTCCTCTTCGAAAGGACCTGTCAGTCCAATGTGGCAGTCAGCCTTTTCATAGAAGTGGGAAACCTGACAATGCTGCTTACTGGAGAACAATGCTGGAGGTAAAGAGGACTGAGAGGAGAGAAACAGTAAAAATATTAGACTATCAGTATTATGGAGCCCCTGAGTTTTGAGGTAAAATGAAAACCATAAAGCTAATTCAATTCCAGCAATGTCCTTAACATGCTCTTTAGTAAACAAATCATGCCAAAACTTTCTTTATAGGCTTTTTAATCTCCATCAGCTTAGGATCTTTACTGGCTCCACGAAGCAAAATACAGAAAAAGGGTAGCAGGGGGAAAAAAGAGGAAATAGCTAGCAGTCAATATATGTTACAAGTTTGAAGAATTGTTAAAAAGAACTTGGCTATGAAAATCAGTGTGGGATTTATAATCAGCAGGATCTCTTTACAGGTAGGCCTGTTGCAAAGTGAATATTTTGAATACTGTGAAGCCATCTAACTTATCCTAAAGAAGTTCTCTGGTCATGGGGTTGTATGGCTTGGCGATACTCATTTTTAAAACATCTTGTAGCATGCTGAAGAAGTTTGAAGAAACTGCTGGAATGCTAATGTAGTAGCAGTATTTAGAAAGGTAAATACAAATCCTTGATGATATATTTACATATGGGACAAAGTTAGGAGGAATTGCAAGTTAATGACAAAGGCAGATACGTAGGAGTTGTGGTCATGTGCTAAGCTGCACCCATTCGAACAAAATAAGCTTGGTTGTATTCAGAAATAAACTTACATATTTTAGAGGAAAAATGTAGCCTGTAGCTACAGAATGGAGGACTACATCCTTAAAAATGGTGACTCTGCTAAGCTGGTTAGTCACAGTGGGCAATCAGCTCATCATAAACTATTAATTTAAAGCTGTGGCAAAAAAGTGCCAAACAGGGGATTGATGAGTAGAAGTGAGTGGTGGAATTAACGGGCAACATGGCACTCGTGGGACCGCAACAAAAAAATCATGAATTCAGATCTGATGTACACTCTTCAGAAAGAACACTGGGAAATTGTAATAGGTTTATAAAACAGGTGCACGATTCCAAAACTGCAAAATCCCTTACACGAAGAGATTTAGCGTTAAACTTAAATCATTTAAATACCTTCACACAGCACAAAAAGTGGATATGAGAGACACTATAATTATTAGCAATGCATATTACATGGGTCATGCCTGAAAATAAAGCCTAACAAAGGGAAGGTACATGCATTAATCAGTGAGTGTGTTAATTAGCAACCAGTTGATTCTCCATTACCTTTATCATCTGCTGATATCTTCAGACAAAGACTCTTTGGAAGATACAGTTTGGCCCAACATGAGATGGGCATTAATCAAAATCAGGTTATTAAGCTTAATAGAGAGATAACTAGATGCAATTCTATGGCCTCTGCCAGGTACAGGAGTTCCTATAATTTCTGAAGTTAGCAGAAGTTTTGTCACTGATGTACAGAGTGAAATCTTTGTACTGTTGAAATTAGAGCAACGACGCTGTATTTCAAAGACTCTAGGTTTTGAGCATATATTGTTTGTAATCATGAAAACCTGCTATATGATCATTAGTCATCTGTTTTTGCAGTTATACAGAATTGCCTTTTCCTGACTAAAGGTGGTGTTTTACTTTACAAAAACAGATAATTGAAAACATCAGAAATGTAAAGTATCTTTGAACATGTTTTTAGAGAGTGTTCACTTAATCCCATGGAATTTAGCAGGCATTTTCCTGTTTAAATATCTGATTTAGTTTTAGTGTTCAAAACCCTATCTTATTCTTGAGAGCTCAGCGCAGTATTGACCGTGAGAAAACACTGGCTCAGGAAGGAAGGGAAGGAAGAAGTAAAATTTGAGGAAAGATTTATCACACAGTTTAATTTATGATAATGTCAAATGCAATTGCCTGTGTATTGCAGTCTCCAATGTAGACTCTACTGTGTGTGACTGAAGTGGTTAGGTTTTTTTACTTTTTCTATGTGCTTTGAGAAATGATTCGAGAGAAAAACCTCTGCTTTCTGCAGGGAGGTGCGGTGAATTGGTCATACTCACAATGTTAAAGAACAGAGCAATATTTCTTTCTACTGCTGTTTTAGTAATGTTAAGTGAATGGTTGAGGTAAATGTGGCCTTCTAATACGGTGTATGTAGTTTGATAATCTGGGTTGCATTAATACTACTACTTTGAAAAGAAATTGTGATGAATTAAAAGGACTTAAGTCTACTTAGTTTTAAGGAATTTAGTTTCTTTATAAAGTAAAATTGCAGTATTACTGTCTAATCTCTCAGATGTTGATCATTGTGACACATATGTCTGCAGATGAGATGTAGTTAATTAGTTTTTACCCGACACTCCTATGGTTGCCATGTCACATCGTGTAAACGTGAGCAGCAGCATCGTGGCCTGGGTGCAGCGAGGAGGTGTGAGGTGAGCAGGATTGGGCTGGAGTGCAAGTGACTCACTTTCCCAGGTTAACGTTCTCCTCCTCAAAGCTTATCATACTTTGTTACTACAGGCTAATTTAGATCCTTAAATTAGCAGCTGCTTTAGGGAGAAGTTTCGAGATGATCACTTTTATTGTTTCGGTGTTTTTAGTTTTATGTCATTTTACTCTCTAGGGAAGTTGTTCTCTTGAGAGTTGCTGGGAGGGGGTGAGGACGAGAGGGCTGGGGAAGCGGGTTAGTGCTTTGTTAGATTTCTGCTTTTGAAGCAGAAGGAATTGAATTGGTTGAGGCAGTAATAAAGTTGCGAGAAAGAGTTTATCCAGTGAAGGTGGCTTTTCACTGTCCACATTTCGTTGTTTTTGCATTTTTAATTAAATAAGAAAAAAAAATGAAAGAAATCATTGCAACGGTACTGCTTAGCTTGATGGAGTAGAATTAAGCTCAGTTGTTTGCTGTGCAGATGCTAATTCATTTAGAATTAGAAAGTAATGTTGTACAGGACTTTGTCTTGTATAGTACTGTATATAGGAGATACAGCTTGTCAAGCAAGCACAGCATTTTGACAGCTTTTGATTATAATATTGTGATGCTGTGTTAGGACTTGGTTGTTCATTTTTTCCCCAAAGCTTTTGGCCCGAAAGGAGCAGAACTCTTTTATCAAGACTGTGGGGTCAGTGGTATCTAATCTTTTGTGATGATGTTATTTAGCAAGGCTGGGGGCCATGTTCATGAGTGCTAGTGGGAGTAGGAAAGGAAAGGATGCAGGGACCTTTGTAAAGGGTGGCTGGAAATTATCCTTATTACTGTTAAATATTAATATTCTGAAAATGGCCATAGGCCCCATTTGAGGCAGCAGGTTTAGCTGTGCTGGACAATTCAGTGTTTGCAATCATCCTCACTTCATACACCTCCTTTAGAATTTATAAAATGTACAGCTGATGTTTAAATAAAAATTTAGAAGGGAAAAGCTATGTGTGTGAAGGTTAGCTTTTCAGTGAAGAATATGCCATTTGACTAGATGTGTCAGCATGGTTTGCAGTGAGTGCTGTGACCCATTGACAACTTTTTCTTACTGTCTATAGGATAGGAATGGTGTTTCTTTTAACGTTTTCTTAAGCAATCGTATCTGAATGTGTTGCCTCCTGAGTAATACTCTGAGTAGCCTGTGAAAACAAATAGTAGAATACAGTGAGTTCTCTTAAAAGTAACACCGTTAAAAAGGAGTAATAAAAGTAACATTCTTGGGTATTGTGTGTTTATTAGATACCTGCTTATTCCGACCTTTCTAAAATTCATTGTTTCATGTTTGATAGAATTGTGCTTATGGTACTTGAGAGCAATCATTTCCTCAAATGTGTATTAAATTATTTTTAGAGACTGTGTTTTTAGAGGGATGCACAAATGTGTATGGCCTAAACTATTTTGTTATCTGAAGTGATGCATTTGTCTAAAAATAACCCCCCAAAATCTAGCATTTCATCCACATAAAACTCATGTTGAAAAGGGGACTGGGGGACTGGGTATGTTGTGAAGATAGCCTGGTGATAATGATGGGGGAAGTTGTGCAATGATACCTTTTGGGGAAATGCTGGGGGATTGCTTGTTCTCCAAAATATCCTGTGAAGATGGGACGGTAAGGTTTCTCCTCGTATATATTTCAGGACATTGTTACGAAAGCGGCTTCTTTGGCTCATGAGAAAATTCTTTTAGTATCTTTCTGACTTGTGCTCTTTTCTAGCTGACAGTCCCAGGTCTCCCAGAGAAGACACCCCGACTGGGAGCATGGATTCTCTTTCTTCCCAGTCTCCGACACCTGCCTTCTCTAGCAGCCCCCCCGGGCTCCTGGATGGAAATCACCTTATTATGGACAGCGGAGATCTTGCAGGCTGGACAACAAATCTGTAAGTAACCTGAATATTAAGTAATGATTTTTCCACTAGTATGATTGTGCACATGAAACACATTTCCCTTTTCAGTTTGGTGGCGAGTGATTTTTAGAAATTACATATAATTGTGTTTTCTTCTGCTACCAAAAGGTATGTGTTTATATGTTGTGGTGGAGCTTAGAGGCTACTTGAATGTTTGTAGGAAAGAAATGTTCTTTTTCTACAGAAACCTAGTGCATTTTACTGTAACGTGTTATAAAATTGTAAATGTTTTTTATTCAGGCAATGAATATGTAAGTTATTCTGTGTATGATGTATTACCCTAGTTTTATTTCAAGACTGTTAAGCTACACTTAGATGCAGGGTTATTAAGATTTAGGGCCAAATTTTGTGTTTGGATAAATGCACTGCAATGAGTGCGTGCTCAGATGCTGTTATCTAAGAATGTTATTGTTGTTAATCTCTTCTTAACAAATTAAATGCCTGTTCTCCAAAGAAAATGCAGTCTGTCACTTTCAGTAGACTCTGTAGATGTTCAGTTTTTGAGCATGACTTCAGTTTAGCAAAAATTGACATTACAATGTTAGTCTTATCTCTGTAATACATATTCAGGTTTGATACACAAAAAGCTGAACATAACTTGTTTTTTAAATAGAAGTTGAACTTGAATTGAATTCTCTAGTTTGCTATTCATACAAACTTTAACATATCAAGACAAGGTTTTCCAGCCTTCAGTGCCAAGAATATGGAAGGAGCAGGTCTGGAGAAAGGATTTGTTACAGATATTTTCCATAATGGTATTCTGAGTAGCCTGTTCTGTTGATGAAGCAAGTGTGTAAAATATATGTGTAGGTGTACGTAACACATGAGAATATGTAGATAGCCATATGATGGGTTTATATTTCTATGTGCACACACAAATAATTAACTGTTGATTAGAGTACTTAGTAGCTAGAACAGTATTTTCTCACATGTGTTGAGAGAATTCCAGATTTATAGGTATTTTACGTAAATGTGGTCTCTTCAGTAGAGGACTGAAGTTACTTTTTCCTTATCCTCTTGTACTGTCCACTAGTAGAGGGTAGGATTAACAATAATTTGTATTTGACGAAAAGAGGTGTGGAAAACATGCTGTAGGTGGTATAAAACTGGAATGAATATGAAAGCAAGCATAGCTAATTAAGGAACATAGGGTTAGCAGAACACTGATAATGTCACTCCAGAGAATAAAAGAAGGAAGTGTTGGTTTTATCCAGAGGTTTCAGGAACTTCAGATGTTTAAGGGAACATTGCATTTTTCCATTTGTTAATTTTCATTGAAAACTATACTGTACTGCTGTTTTGGAAACTTTGTTTGATGGCTTGAGGTTTTGTGCTCCGTTGGAAAAAGTACTTAAACAGATCTGTTTGGAAGGAAGAAAAAAAGTGCATGGTATGTGCACCTAGATTATTTGTCAAAAGCAGTTTTTTTTCTTCCACTCACCTGTCTGTGAAGTTTGCTTAAGAGCTACCTCTGTAACAAGCCTGGACAGTGACAGAGAGTAGTCTGTGAATGATACATTCTTTCTTTCCTCTACTTTCTCACACCAAATTGGCTTCTCTTCCCCTTCTAGTTCTGATGACTCAGAGGGCCTTGCCCTGACAAAAGAAAACCAAACCCAAAACAAAACCCAAACCAGCCCCACTATATGAATGGCAGAGGTAGATGTCAGCAACCGAGAATGTACTCGGTGGACTTCAGCAGTCATTGTGCATCATGGGGTCCTGTGGGCAGGGAAAGGCGGTGGTTGACTTGCCATTGTGTAGCTGTGGTAGCTCTCACAGCTCCAGGAAATATAGCACTAGCTGTTGAACTCTGCTTTGCTCATAGACTATTCTCACAAATTTGACTATCCCAGAATTAGGTGGAGAACAATTCTTTCTGTTTGTGCAGGATTTCAAAATGTTTTGCATTTTGTGCCAAATTGGAAAAAAACCAATTCTTAAAGTCTCAGTATAGTCTCTGAAACGGTCTTGCAGGTCTTCACTGAGCTACAGTAAATATCATACTGAGTCTAGGGGAGATGGAAATACAAGAGGATCTGGTTTCTCAAGTTTCTGCTGATGTTTATGACACATGGGTGTTACTTGTAAGAGATCGATCACTATGGAGTTATGTAGTCAACAAGGTGATAGTGACTTATTTGTGGTAGAAGAGTTGCTTGTATTGTTTCCTGGGGGAGGGATGTTGCATTGTGGGTCAAGATATGTCAGATATTCCAAGGCTGGTTTATATCAGCAGTTTGCTTTAAGCAAGAACATGTGATGGATAGCAAGAATACTTTTTGTGGTATTTGTTTTCAAGAAAGGAAAAGCTTGTTTTTCCTGGATGATAGCTGTTGTCACCATGATGTTTCCTGGCAGAGTTTTTTGTGATGCATGCCCTTTCCTTGTCCCACCTTTAAAAACAAAAGGAGCTACAGCTTCCAGCATGGTGAGAGGAGCACCGAATGAAGGCAAATACACCCTTACCTCCTGGCTGGCACTAGGAGGGCACTGCATGGCCAGAGTGGTGAAAGAAGCTAAGAGAGCAAGGGCTATACCACCGATTCGAAATGTCGCACAAAGCCCTGACTGCTCAATTGTCATGTCAGTATTTAAAGATGTACTATGCATACGGCATAATTGGAAGGTGATGTTTCACATATGTGCCATTTTGAAGCCCTGCTAAGCTGTTGGTTTTCATGTCTGTAAGTGTGTGTCTGCCTGATGCTAGATTTTCTTTGAAAGCTCTGTGTGGATCAGACATATGCCCTGCGTTGTCATGTACTGCTGTAGGGGTAAGTAGAGAGTTGGGTGATGGTTGGCTGTTACTGCTCATGGCAGCGGTGGTTCTCAGTGGAGACCCAAGTTTGTTGTTCTAACATTACCTTGCACCCTAAACTTTTTTCCACCTTTTTCCTGAAGATATTTTTAACTTCACACTTCCATCTAGAGCCAAATACTAAAAATAAATACATTTTATTTTTACATACACTCTACGGTAGAACATACAGAGCTTTTTTCCCCTGTCAATCACAAAGTTACAGAGAATTTATATAGTCACAGGATTCAAACTCCAAATAACCCAGGATGGGCAAATTACCTTTTCTGCTTGATGGAGCACCGTGTCATAAACATGTATTATTTGAAGATTCCTTCTATCCAAGGATGCTTAGCGCAAGCTAATCGCAGATGTAGACTGATAATTATGGTAGTGAGCTGGATCAAGTATTCCTCCCATGTAGTGCTCTCCACTGATAGGGGCATTTTTTTCCCCTTTAAGGCAGAGCAGCAATGGCGATCTCAGTTTAATGTTAACCAAAGCATTTGCATTCTTTCTTTTTCCTCTCTGCTTTAAGTGTCTGTACACGCTTGCACTCAAGCTACAGAATTAACATTGTGCACCCATCTGTCTTGCTCAGGTTCCACTGGAACCACTGTCAAAGTCCGCTTTGCTCTGACAGAAGTCCAGGTGGTTACTGTTTCTGTAAGGAGAGCATGTTTCAGACTGTTTTGGGACTGACGTTGTTACAGTTTCAGTTTCGGAAGTACAGCAGTACGTTCTCAAAATGCTCTTTATTTCCCACAAAGCCACAGTTGGTTCTGGGGAAAAAAAAAGAGTTTCCATGTTAAATGCACCCAGTTCCTTGCACATTCCTTCTAATTCAGATTGCCACCATAGCTGGTGTTCTGAAGGTAAGCAGTGTGCTCTAGATAAAATGCAATTATCTGTATAGTCATTCTTTAGCAGCTTTCTTTGATCTGTTATCTTCTGCTATTTGAGACACTGGAAAATAGGCAAAATTCCCTGTTTCAGGAATTTGCCAATATAGAAGTCTGTAAAGTAAAATGTACAAATACCATGATATTTGCCATGTTGTGCCATGGGTTTAACAAGTAGGTCATGTATTGTTACATTTTATTCTCTCCATACAGAATAGATACATTTTTTTGAGTTGCCCGTAGTATTATTCTGACCTGGATTTAAATAAAACCCCAACCCTAACCAAGCAAACTTCCAACCATCTTTTATCCATGGCCATCAGTTTCCCCCCAAACTGTTGTCTACCCTACAGTTGCAAATTACTTGGGGATTTTAGACTCCACGATCCACCCTTTGCGCCTTCTTTCACAATTGCTTCAAACCGTGGTTGATCCGAGGAAGGGTTATTGCTAATTTCTCATGGTGAATGAATTTGTGTCATCTTCTCTCTTTCTTCCCTAGTAATATTTTTGCTATTTCTTCTGTTCTGGAGGCTGCTGCAGGTTGCTGCTCCGTGCAGATTCTGTGCCAACAGGCAGTCAGTTGGCAGGGTTGGTAAGGAAAAGTATTCATATAAAGGTGTCACCAGAAGCACCAGGAAATCTACTGACGATAGATGAGGGGAAGACATAGAGTGGAAAAGGGAAGGGTGAATAAAGAAAAACACCGTGCTGGAAATTCAGGAAATAAAATGAGTTGACATACAAAACTGAGCCATCAAACCAACAGCGAGGGGAAGAGGAGGACAAAAATACAAACAAGTTGTGACCAATAGCCCATAGTAGTAGCAGTAAGAGGGAAATTTGAATTTATTCCCAAATTTCATGGAGGAGGGGAAAAAAAAAGCAGTAGGAGAGAACAGGGCTTAACAAGAATAAAAGGTCAGGAATTAATTACTTAGGATTTGCTTATAAAGGAAAGTAGGTGCTCAGTAGGCTATAGTGTGAGTTTATAGCATATAAGACACTGTACGCTCCTTGTGTGAATACTTAGTGCTGTGGCTGCTTTAAAAGTGGAGGAAGCCTGAAATTTTGTGTAAGGATGCACTTAATGCAGTATGAGCTTTATAGTGGTGTTGCAAATTGTTTGGCAATTTTTGCTTAAGGTATTGATGTTGCTACTTTTATTCTCTTTCTCACTTCCCCAGTTAGTGCATGTGAATCTGGTTTGTGGGGTGGTGGTATTTGTTTCTAACGCTTTTTTGGTGAAGACTGTAAACCAGCTTAATTAGTTCCCTTTATCCACCTCATAGTTGAGCCACACAGAGAGTTAAGCCAATGTTTCTGTGAAATACTTTATGGCATCACATCATAGCATAGAAGAGTCCACACAGAATATTAGTGTGAAGCATGTAATGTAATGAAATACATCCACTGGCTTAATTTCTCTGTCCTACGCAGCTTCTGGTTTTCCTATTGCATTTGCCCAAAAAGTAAATAAATCTGCCACATCTTTTTTGCAACAGGCTTGATAGCTCTTTGCTGGAGGATGCAACCCTGACATTACTTTCTGCCTTCCTGATTGGCACTGAAAAATATGCACCTTAATCACTCAGATTTTTATTCCTGTGGTGTATGAAACTCAAATGTTTAATCATTCAAGATATGTAGTTTCCAAAGAGCAGTTCAGGATTTCAGGTACTAAGCAGCTGACTGCCTTTTCTAAGCTAGTCCCCAAGCTGTTTTGATAATAGTGATGGTCTTGGTTTTGGAGATATGTATTAGAAGGGGTTATGGATAGCTCTTAAAGTGCAATTGAACTGTGGAACAATAGTCGATCTTCCCTTTTACATGCAGTTGAAAGCCAGTGATACATGATTTAACTTTCATCCTATTATATTATGGCTTTACACATGCAAACATCTATAGATACAGTGATAGCTAAACTAGGTATGTACATCTGTGTCTAATAAATATATCTAAACAAGTAAAGGTACAGTGTAAGTTAAGAGTCTGTAGAAGACAACAAATTTTTTCGTTAATGTCCTCTTGTAGTGAAGTAGGTGATAGTGCAAAAGATGCAGTATCAGACATGAAGTGATATAATTCAATTAAAAAAGGGCCAGGGGAACTTTTTTGCAGCTGTTGTGGTTTGATTATAGAATTTACTGCATGGCTTTCATTACCTATATAAAAATTGTTTTCAGTCTTTGGCCTGTTTTATATTGTTTAGGTACTATTAAGATACTTTTTTCCCAACTCTGTTTTATTATGCATTAGAAATTATTACTTTTGAGCATAGTTTTGGGCTTTTTAACATTTATAACTAACCTTCTCTATGCCAAAAAAAGGTAATTATGGTAACTGATGTCTCTTTGAGAAATGGAAGCATATTGTGTCTTAAACCATAGGACCTTGTATTTGAATCCATCTGAAATTCCAGGTGCTGCAACAGATTTTCTTCAGAGAAAATATTACTTACTCTGTTTTGGTTGTATGGCCTGTGTACACTCAGTTCCCAGTGCATTTTGATTCTCTTGAATCTGTGTAAGGCTTGGGCATGGCCTGCTTCCATCTCCTCCTTCCAATTTCTGCACCTCCTATGACTGTTCTGACTGAGATATTACCTTTTTACGTCTAGGCTAGGTATTGGACTCTTGCTCCCATGCCTGGTCTCATATGTGTCTGCGTGCTCACATCACTAATGGTTCTTTTTTCTGAGGTGCTGCTTTGACAAGAGGTCCTTCCCTGCAGCTGTAGAGCCTATTTCTTCTGTTCCTAGCAGAAGGGGTCGTAAGGCAGCTACTTGCTGGTATCTTAGAGGGAAAGGAGATTGTGCCTAACATGGCTCTTGAGAATATTGAGTTGTCTTAATTCACAAACTCAGGCTACCTGCAGTAATTCCAGAATTTCAGAGTAAGGACTAGTTTCACTCATCTTAACCTTCAGTAATCCAGATGATGGTGTTCATCAAGCTCTTCCCTGACTTCCCAGTGGGCCAGAACCATTTCTTGATATGAGGTCTCTCTTATTCAGCCTTTCCTGGAGTGCTGGCTATAATGACAGCTCACCTCCAATGGATTAGTGTAGGTTTCCCTTATCACAATGACTGATATGTTGAAAGGTGGATTAAAAGTCACGTCCTAAAAACGTTGTGGACTGCCTTATGTCTGTTTTCACTTGACCTTGGAATGAACCAAAAAAGCTGAACACTTGGTATGTGTTGTAATTAATATTTCTGAGGATCTTTTTCTGGTAAGGAAAGATTTGTTACTGTAACTGGCCCATTGTTGTCATGAGATCTATTTGTGCTTACAGTACAATGCCCTATGCCAGGGCTTATCTACAGAGCTTACAGACTTACCTCTCACAGTGCTGGCTTTTCAGAGTCGGGTCAGTCTCTTCCTTTTTGGGTGGAAGTCCCCTGCATTATCTGCATGATCTCTTCTTCATTGAGATCATGAAAACTAATGTCTTGTTCCTCAGCTGGAGAGTTCATTTTTGGGATCTGAGACTGCAGGGTCTCTGGGTTTCCTAGGGAGCTGGAACATGGTGACTTCTGATGGTTGTTCTGGATGAATGGTGCAGGATATAGGGTAGCCTTCGTCAAGATGATGATACCGAGTGTCTGTTGACCTTGCCCCCTCCTTTTTCCCTCTCCAAGACTTTGGGATTTTGCAACTGGAGGGGATGGAAAGCATCCTGTCCCTCAGACCTCTTCAGTGTGTATATGAGTGGGGGTGCACGGCTCATTAAAGCAGTTACATTTCTGGGCTCAGAATAGTAAGATGCATAGTTTTCAAACTGAATCCCACCTTGGATGCTGCTGTAGGAGCATGTAAGATACAGCCCTGACAGTCCAAACACTGAAGGTACTCAAAACTCAGAGGAGAAATAGAAGCATCAATGAAAATGGCTTTTCAGGAATATGCAAGGGACCGATGGCAGAGGAAATAATCCAGTCTTTCATTTCTTTTGCAGTTGTTCTTTATTGGTTCTCCTGACACTAAAATACTCTGTTACCCAGCTCAATGGTGTATACGTGCTACACTATGGGCATCATTTTTGGGTTTTTAATACCCACAAAGGCTTTGAAAATGGTGGTGAGAGCCGTGCTGCACAGCATCCTAAGTGCTTTCAGTCTTTGTGACCAGGCTGGGAAGAAGCTAGTTGTTCTTCGTGAAATCTCAGGCTGTTCAAATTCCCGGTGAGCAAACTGATGTTAAAAGAGCCGTCAGATGGCAAGGGAGGGCAGAAATAGTGGTGTTCAGCACATAACAGAAGCCTTGAAGATAGTTATTAATTTTGTTTGACTGCTGAATGAATTCCCATCAGCCTTGTTAGACGTACATCAGTAGACTGCATCCATAGTCTCCTTAAAATTGGAATAGTTCCTTTTTGTACTTTCTGGCAGTGGTGTGAATTTGCAATTTCAAATAAATGATGAGTGACTTCAGTTTCAGTGTCTTGAAAACTTTTTATAATATCTAATGTCATCATCTTATTTTAATAACAGAAGATGCTTTAACAGCTGCAGAAGGCACAGTCCAGGTATGTAGCAGTGCTTTTCGCTCATTATGCTTATTTTGCAGTTTGTTTTTGTTTCAGCTGCCACCTCTTCAGTGACTCAGCAGTTTGAGAGCTGGGTTTAACGGAGCAGGCTTTTTGTACCCTTTTGTTATGCAAGCAGAGCAATAGCCCTCATTTTGCAGCTCCTTTGAAACAGGCATAATATAACTTAGTCATGTGGTTCATACAAAATAGACTTTGCCATCTCCTTGTCTTCCAGTGGGCTAGCCAGCTGGGCTTGACAGCAGCACTGCTGTGTGGGTACAGGGTAAGCAGTATGTGTGCTCGGAGCAGGGAGAGATGTGGATGTAACCACTGTGATGTGCTGGAGTTTCTTTTTTATTTTTTTTTTTTTCCCCCTCTCTTCTGCACTTTTTTCTTCTTTTTTTTTTTTTTTTTTTTCTTTTCTTCTCTTTGCATGATTCCAGGGAACACAGCCCCCTCATTTTTTTTTCTAAAAGGAACAGCAGTATGCTGTTCAGCTTATAGATGTACATACTGTACAGCTTATAGATGCACATACTTCATTTTTGGTTTGTCTGAATTATCATTTAAAAATGCTTTAACTTAGGACAGCTGCTGTAGATGTTAGTTTCAGATTTACCAGACTGGCGTGAAAGATCATTTCACTAATGTGTTAGCTGCTTCACTGAGACTTCACAATCCAAGTTTAACAAAACTTCTATTTCAGTGCTGGCTGATGTGCTCTGTATAAATGAGGCTTCAGGAACATTGCATGTATGCTACATACTTTAAATTTTGGGGGTGGAGTTTCTTTTCGGAGGGAACACGGATGAGGAAATTCTGCCCTTCTCTTTTGTCTCCAGCTTTGCTGCAGCTATAACATTTCTAGAATTTCGTCCATGTATTTTTATGCCCCCCAGCCTCACCAAGGCATAGGGGTTTTAACATGCAGGAAGATCATTGTCTGGTGGTGGACAGTGTTGGATTGCATATTGAATCAGAAATAGCCGACACCTTTTGATATACTGTGTCATCTTATAATGAAACCTTTTAAGAACACTTTCATTGAGTTTATGTCAACCAGACACTGTGATACGACAGCCATGGGGCTGCCAAACCCGTCTATGAAACAACCCTTTTTTTCTCAAGAGTTGCAGTGTAGATTCTTTTCACAGAGTCTCTTCCTCACACTCAAGATAAGAGGCTGCTCTTTAGCTGTGTTACCTTAGGAACCAGCCAGATAAACATCCAATAAAATCTTGTTTTCAGGAGTTTGTTTCTGAATATCACTACAAAAATCTGTAGCTTATTTTCAGTAAGGCCATTTCCCCCTTCTCCCAACGTCCACTATGCCAGACAATAGCATTTTTTCTCAGAGAGATGGTTATGTCAGGCTTTTTTTTTTTCTTCCCTCTCCTCTCCTTCCCTTCCCACAGGAAATGCACTGCCTTCGTTTTAGCCCTTAGGAGAAAGGATTTCTTCAACATACCTTCTTAAAGTTGAGATGCTATATGATAAGATAGGCAATACTTGCTAATATATCATCATCTTGATACACAAGGCATTCAAAGCTTTACAGCAAGGTAACTTTGCTATCACAAGAATCTTTTCAAGAAAAAAAAATAAAATCCAGCAGTTTGTTGCTTACACGCCACAACATTGGAACTGATTTTTCCTATTGAGTAAAACCTTCTGTTTTAATAATAAAATTAAGTGGTTCCTGAGACAGCCAAGTACAGTAAATAACTTCTCCCCCCAAAATTCTAGAATGTGCTTAATATTTAAAGCTATTACCTTTTTTTTCTTCCTAACATGGTGAAACTATTGCTATTGAAAAATGTTTTGTTTCCCCCCGCCCTGCTGGATCCTAGAGTATGATCTCTTGCTCAGTAACCAGGAGCTGAAAGTGACAGGCGAATTCAGGAGCCATGCTGCAGTGCTTTTGCTACAGCTGAATTGTATTAAGGGAATTCATCAAAAAGTGGGGGAGGGAACAGCCCAGTGCTCCACGTACCTGTACTTCTGAACTTTTTTTCCACTAGAACTGTTGGAGTGGCTCAGAATTCATAGAAAACCTGCCAGTTTTTACGTGCTTTCATATAATGCTGCCTGGTAAAGGACAGTGTAGTCTTAGTAGTTAATAGATTACCCTTCTTATTAAGTCTCTGTAACTTGAGAAATAAACATACCATGACATGGATCTGAACATTTTATTTCATCTTCTGTTTCTTTATTTGCACACCTTTCCTCCCTTTTTTTTTTTTTTCCTTTTTCTTTCCTCTCCAAGTCTCAGCGAGAAACCATCTGGTTTTTATTCCAAGTATTCTTATGAATGACTGTTGCTTTCCTGGGTCAGAGGGTATCTTTTGTGTCTTCTCTGTTCTGACTATTGTTTTCAAATCATTAATCCTGTGTCTTACACGCAGACGGTGTGTGGTGTTCTAGAGCTGATCAAGTAAGTTCATAGATTAATATGACGCATGTTTCAATGAAATATCTAGTAAATGGAAGATTTTATTATTCACTTGTTGAAAACCAAACAATACACATTTGAGGTATGCACTAGAGAAGACGACTTAGTAGAATATTCTTGAATCATGATTAGTTTGCATTAGAGACATTTTAATACTCTATTGGCAGTATACTTGGCATATTATTTTTCTATTTTCTGTAGTTTTACAGGTTTCAGAAATGAGCCTGACACCAATCTTAATGCTGGAATTGATTTGAATAAATAAGAGCACACAGAAAATGTTTTTTCTTTAAATATCAGGATTGTTTTAACTATAATACTTTAGTCTATGCAAGTGGGATACTTTTTTTAAGTCACTTTGAAAAACTTTTGTCTTAGGTTCACCTTCTATGTTACTGAGTTAAAATTAATTTGCACGTATACATTATATACAGAATAAGGGAGAAATAATCTACTTTCTAGCAAACTTTACAGACTTTACAGTACCATTGATAAATTTTTTATCCTCAGTATTTAGAGAAAATAATACAAATGCTGGTGTTAACTTTTTTTTTTCTTTTCTGAATGAAGTCACTTTTAGCGGAAGGGTTTTGTTTTACCTGAGGAAAATTTTTCAATGATTAGATAAAAATGGGAGGAAGCAGACAAGTTCAAGTAAAAGTAAACCCCAAAATCATGTAGGTGCTGGTCTTCAAAGGTATGCAGTTATTGGAAGATGTAAATAATTGTGTAGTGGAAGATTCGGAAGTGGTGAAGCAGACTAGATGTCCTCTTTCAAAAGTTAAGCATGAAATATGTTTCTAGTCAGCACAATCCAGCTTTTAATTCAGTTTACTATGATGATTCCTTCCTTTATTTGGTAAATCTGATAGTTTTAAAAGCAGAGCATGTTTTGATAAACCCTTCTGGTCATGATTCCAGCACATTTAAGTTTCAGTTTTATTAGTGGAATTAACTGCAGAATGCTGTTTTCATGTGCTGTGAATTCCAGTTTTCATCCAAATGCTGCCTGACACAGATCCAAAGGAAAAACTATTGTCTTGTTAAATTAGGAATGTGCCATTCACCATTTTGTAATGTACTAAATTTAAAAATTAATAATCAAAATAAATGTCTGCTTAACTATGTAATTGCTAGAATGACTATGAGATATATTGGCTAGGAAAATCGGTTTGTAGAAGTTGAATTTGGTTGTAAAGCATTTTATGCAAAGCAACGATAGTGATACTTTCTTCTAGAAATTAAATATCCCAGTGCACAAGAAGAGCAAAATCAGCTATTAAGTTAGGGAACTGCTTTCTTTTATTTATTTATAGTTATAACTGGGGTGATTGTTGATCCCTTTTTTGCTTTTGGTCAATCCACCTTGATTAGGTGTGCATTTACACCCCCACAAAAACCTTCTTGACTAGATTCCTAGATTTTGGTGGTACTTTGCAGACTATGCTAAGAGGTTAATCTTGGAATAAGACAAACTGATAAATGCTGTATGGTGAAGTCTGTACTTCTGACTGATGATTCCTGTGTGAAAGCTGTGTGCAAATTATTTTAATTCTGTTTCTGCTTAGAAACTGCTTGAAGTCCATCTCTTTGTTCCAAAGATATGCTGACATTAAATGTTTCGACTATTTGTTGTTTTGTCCATGCATTGAAAGAAGGCCTTCCAGTGCTGGAATGCTTTAGTTCTTTAAGGTGTAAAATTAGGAACACCCTTTATGTCGGGGAGGGCTTTGTATGTTTTATAATGACTAATAAAAGTTTTAACTTTGGCTGCTATTTCTTCTCCTCTTGTGGCAACTGTGTGTTCAGTCATTAATTTAATACATATTTGAGTAGCATGTTTGTGAGGGCAGCCACTGAGGCAGTATCTACGTAGTTATGCGAATGAGATCTCAATCCAGAGCCAGCGTCGTGATCCCAGTGTTGTAATAGCTGCAGCCTCTTTTGAAATCTTCCCAGTTGTACATGCCTTAGTACAGCACTGAGAAGATTTTTAAATAGATTCATCAAAACTCGTAAAGGCAAAGTGGCAGCTCAAATAATAGCCTGCTATATGCAGTTTCATTGTATCTGTCTTTATTAGTTAAGGAATGTGGAATTTTGTCTTTTTATTGGTTATGTCATACATCTCAGGTAATTCGTCTTAGCTTAGGATGTAGGGCATGTAGGAGAAATACTTTCAAGGAGAAAATGCAGAATCATACGATGGCCATGTTTGCAAAAGCAGCTCAACATTATTACTGGTTTTGAATTTGCGGATCTAACCAGTTATCTAGCTATAAAGATTCAAACATTTTGGTATGAAAAGAAATTTTATTCACCTTGTTAATTCTGGCTTGAATATATTTCCTCTTAGTCCTGGTCAAAGCCGCCCGTCGATGGTCTCGTGGATGAATACTCCATCTGCTAACCCTGCTGCCACAAATACTGCGCCATCCACTTTCTTCTTCCCTAACCCTGCCGCTGGGAGTGACAGAGCAGTGGAAAGGTATGATGTACGCTTCAACTTTTGCTGGTTATTTATTTGCCTCCTTTTTTCTGTATCTTTTTAAAAATACCTAATTCATGTCTTCCATAGTATGTGAATGATTATCTCAAATCAAGAAATGCAACCTTAGCAATTTTTACAGAATATAACAACTGTCTACTTTGTCTTACTTTTCCTTTTGAACACCTTCCTTGTAGAAGGCACCCAGATTGAGCCCGTGGCTTGTTGGTTAATACAAGCAGACTTTGATCTGGGTGGTCAATTCATAGAGTCTGTCTACTGCAGTGATTCTCTTACAATGTCTTTTAAAATACAGATTCTTTCTTTTCCAAAGCCATCCATGCCAAATTTAAGTTTCTCAACCTAGCCGTCTTGCCTCTGAAAGACTTTCTCATGTCTTTACCTCTCTCTGTGGTTTCATTCTTTCCTTTCACTCCTTTGACCTGCTTTCCTTCCATCCTGTTTCTGCTTCCTTCCGCGTTGTTGTCGATCTTTTGAAGTATTTTCACTTTTTCCTTTGAAGGTCTTTACCATCTTAACTTTTTCCTTCAAGTTTTATAGTATTTGCTTTTCTAATTAAAGTAGTTGGGTATATTCATAAATTCTTTCCAACACTTGGTAACAAAATTCCACTTCTCATTACTGGTCACATTTTGCACCAGAACTGCATTGTCTGTTTGACTGCGAGTTCCTTGGGGGCAGGGAGAATCTTTCCCAATGTTTTATGTGTAGTTGTTGTTGCCTGGGCTCAACAAAAGATGATTTAATGGTGTGGGTGCTGTGTCTAAACAAAGCATCATTGGGCAGCAGCAAACTGTCAGTTTGCAAAGGCATGATTAAATAAGACGTGCCAAAAATACTTATATATTCCAAGATCTCTGCTTACGGTACTTGGAGAAATGAGTACTTTGGACAAATTCATATTGATGGCTTATTACTGAGCACCCTGAGAACACCTCTAAAAGACTGCCTGAAATGTTAGAAATTTTACTGCATTTAGGACAAAACAGCATCTCCAGTAGTCTAGTAATGTTGTATTGTAAACAAATATAAAAAGCAAATTCTGTACAGTGATAGTGAAAAGCTGAGTTGGAAGATTTGTGAAGAAACATTTCAGAAGATATCATGAGGATTAGTCTGTAAATTAAGTATAGTATACTTTGCCTACTATTGATTTCACTGCTGATTAGCACTTGGCAAAATTTTAACTGTAGTTGAAAGTTGAGTTTAACTATCATAAAAATAAGTGTGCATAAAGTTGGGAGTATGATATTCAGAAGTGCCAACAGTAAGCTGTGAAGCTTCAGCTTTGGCATTTGTGTGTATGAATGATAAGCCTGTAATGATGCATGTGAGATGGCGTTTAAAGTTTTAGTCATCTCCAAATGAGAATGGAGAGAGAATGGATGAGAAAGGAGAGTGTCTTCATAATAGTAAAAAATGACTATAACTCATAATTTCATTTTTCAGCGTTGCCCACCGAAAAGCAAGAGCAGTTTATCCATGCGAAGCAGAACATAGCTCTGAATTATCATTTCAGATAGGAGCAATTTTTGAAGATGGTAAGTACTGCTTGAGTAAATACAAAACAATGAAAAACAAATTGACAAAACTGCTAAAATGGCTTTGGATAAAAATGCGAGCCTAACTGCTATTCTGCCAGCGTTGCTGATGGCACACAGTTGGTGACGTAGAAGATTTCTGGTACGCAGAAGCTACTTAGCATGTACTTAGCACTGTGAGGCAATGCCTTTGATTTCTGGTCTAATTTTTCAGCGGCATTTAAGTGTGTTGTAGTACCAAAAAAGGTTATTCAGCAATAGAGAAAAACATCTTGGCCTATGAAACGGTACTTTTTGAAATGTGAACTATCATTGTTAAATAACATATGGGCTTTCATTTAAAGAAAAAAAACCTGTTTAAGGATTTTCAAGCAAGCAGAGCTCCAGGTAAATCAGGTGACCACCAGAGAGAAAAGGGAGTGTTTACTTTTTGGATCAGGGGGTGCCTTGGTGTGTGTATGTACTTGCAGAAAAAGGAATATTCACTAAGGCGCAGAATGAAGGCCTGTGTTTAAAGATTTCTGTGGACCCAAATATAGTATTACATATGAACATCCAGAAGGTGATTCCTGTGCTCAAGACTCTGTTGCTCCTCAGTGAGCTTCCATGGCTCTACTCTTCAGCAACTGCACAGGGACTTCAAACTGATAGAAATGGTTTTAGTTTTTAAACCTTATGCCAATGACTACTGTAATACAAACTCTGAAGATGCAGAAGATGACATTAGAGTGTAGTTTCTTCCTATCACAAGCAAATTCCTATTATAAGAAGGAGATGGTATGGAGTGGCTCAACAGGGCCTGGACAAATTCAGCAATTCTTGTTACTTGAATGCAATTTAATAATAATTCTAAGCAGAAATTAATTCATAGCAGCAGCACAGTAAGACCATTGTTTGTTACAAGACCTTGACAAAAAATTACTCGTATACTAAAAACCAGAAGATGCTTCAGTTTGGCCAAATCTTCATCCTAGTTTTGTGAAGACTGGGGGATTCAAAGTAATCTGAGAATTACATCCCTAAGAACCTTGTGAGTACTGAGACCGGTATTTCAGTCTTTCAGTCTGTTTAGAGGCAGGGGGCTAGTAAGAGGCATCCTGCCCTCTAAAGAATCTGGAAATTCTGCAGTGATGCCTGTTTTCTTCTCATCCATTGTCAGCTTTTAGCTTGCTACCAAGTCAGAAATCTGATATGTGCTTTCCAGGGGGAAAGTGGTATTTAATTCTGTATGACCAAACACACTTAGGGGATGTACTGCCCAGTCATTCAAATAGCACATGTGAGAATCTTTGGTTGGATATCCAATAAAGGGGGAGTATTCCAAATTCCCAGTTTACATCCAGCAGGAAAAAGAGAAAAGTACACAGTCTAAAACAGTTGGAAAACATCAACCTGCAGGCATTAGAAAGCTAACTAAATATGTCTTGTATTTCCCAAAATGCACCCTGTTAAGTCTGTTAGCACTGGATCAAAAAGTGTGTGTGGGAAAGTTTTTCTCATAAATGAAAATCTTTTTGTTCTGTCCTTTCCAACCCCAGTAGAACGTTCCTGATTTGTTTAACAAGCTGAAACAAATGGGAAGCTCATCAGAATCTTATTTCTTTTAGTATGTATAACAAGAACAACAAAATCACAGTCATAGACATCTCCTTCCCCTTCTTTGTGATGCTTATTTTAAAGCAGACGGAGCATAGGACATTCCTGTCCTCTGCATCCTCCCAAACAAATAAATAGTAAGCCTGGTCCAGACTTCAGTTCTGCTTTTTTTGCAGCATAAGGTGGTCTGGGGTCCCCACTAGGTTGTTGCCTACTAGTACCCACTTTACAGAATCATACTTGATGTTTCTTATTAGAGCTTCCTTGCAGGCAAATCACATCTGAATCAAGTTAGGTGGGAAACCTTTTAAAGATGAATTAGCTAAATGATTGCTGTTTTTAAAGTCTATAGCACCAGTTATTTTAATTTAAGTTTTTTAAAACATGACTGATAGGGATCTTCAGCAGACATAAAACTGTGTATAGGAAAAGAAGTCTAGTGCATGGGGGATAAGATCTGATGCATAGAAGAGAGACATTTCTAACACAGAACAGCAAGGGTCGCACACCTGTTGTGTTGGCATGGGGTAAGAAAGTCTTTCAAGAAGCAGTTGCTTCTGTGTCACACGTTTGTGTGAGAGCAGTGTTAAGATTCTTTTCTTGTGTGAAGAGATCGCTAGAAGTTATGGCAAAGCTACCATGGTTTTGGTGCATTACAGCCTCAGCTGAGTTTTTCAACTAGAGAGTTGGATTGTCCACGACCAAGTACAGACTCATGGGCAGCTGTGGAGAAATATTTCAACTGTAAGACTCTTTTTCCATATCATCATACAAATAAGGTTGGAAGCTTGGGAAAAGGTTACATGGGTTGCATATTGAAAACCTAATTGCAGATTTCCAATGGGAAAGATCACATTTCTTTAAATACATTTGTTTTGATTTATTCCACTGTATCCTGGTTGTTTTATAGGCATTGTCCTTGCCCTGCAGGGCTTTCAGCGTAACGTAGGCTCTGGACTGGCAGAAGAAAGGAGGAGAGCATGCAAGTAATAACGCAGTAACAGGACATATGTAGTAACTTAATGGTCATTCCATAATGGTTCCCAATAGATTATTGGGATAGATGGCTCTGTCAGTATAGAAAGGTATTCTCATTAAAAGTGCAGACCAGTCTCCATATTTGAAACCTCTGAAATGCCTTCACATAGGCCTCTTCTTCTTGTGCTAGGCACCCTTGTGTCTATGCTGGGATCAGATTCCAGTGAATCAATTCAGGTTCTTTAGTTACTCAATTTAAATTCCCATATGCCCTAATAAAGCCCCCAAATGAAGAATTAAAGTAATAATACATCAATTCTGCAGCTCTACCAATAACCTTAACTATCAAAGTGACAACGCATCAATCAAGTTGACGTACAGCTAGTATCAACCATTAAAGTAACTGTTAAATTAATGTCTACTAAAAAGTGCTGCTTCCATTAGTGAAGGTTTTATCCGTCTCTCTCCACCCTGACTGTCTCACTTTTCTAATCCTGTCTCTTTCATGTCTCACTGTTTGTTTGTTGAGTTTCTTCCTTTCTCTTCCCTCTCTTTTCTGCTTTGTTTCCTTCTCTTTTTTTGTTTCCTTTCCCTGTTGTTCTTCCATTTCGTGTATCTTGGTCCATAGATGTTGATTGCAGCAGTTCTCTCTTACCTGTTATTATCCTGGATGAATCTTTCTGGCTGCTCTAGCCTGAGACAGGATAATGGCATTTAGTGAAGTACAGTCTTGCACCTGTAATAGCTGCTAAATGTAATATTGGTGCAAGAAGGTAAGAGTTTAACCTTTACTCCTGCCTCCATTTCCTGTTTCTAAATGGGGAAAAAAAAATCTGTTTGTGTCTCAGGCTGGCAAAGTTAGATTTACTAATATTTTAAATTAAGCTCTACATCACCTGATAGGAATCTGTATAGAGTCTGAACATTTGCATATTCCAGTGTTTTCAATATTGCATGTATGTTGTGCTACCCCGAATCCCACAGTCTTTCCATTAAAGTGTCATAGAATATAAATGCTAGTGCCATCTGTAAGTTAAAAAGGCAAAGTTTTCTATTTAACTGAATTGTGTAAGAAAATGAATAGTGTAATCTGAACAATATCCACTGGATTTTTTTTTTTTTTAAATCTTCAATTCAGTGTGAATTGAGGCTGTGCCAATATTTTTATTTCCCAGTTGCTACAGGCTATATTATTGACAGCACATAACAATATAATTCAAGTGGTTAGAGGCAAAGCTTGAAGAGTTTGCAGCTGGATAAGGGCACATATGGGAAGAAGCAGAGTATGATCTGAGATTGTGAGAGACATATGCTGGCTGTATATTTTTGTTGTTGTTGTTGAAGCAGATATTCCCAATAATCATGGAAAGAATAATCAGACTGCCTGGCTTTGAAACCTTGCCAGCCTTGGAGCCAAGTGTTATTAAATTTCTAGTTCTTGAAAGAGACTGCTTAGAAGTCAGTAAATGGGAATTTCACTAGGGACAAGTGTTTGAGATAGGGTAAATGGTGTTTACACAACAAAATTCCTTGGCAGTATTGCTAGCAGGAAGGCTTCCTGAAAACTTGTTGTCGTGGTTTAGCCCCAGCCAGCAACTAAGCACCACGCAGCCGCTCGCTCACTCCCCCTACCCCGATGGGATGGGGGAGAGAATTGGAGGAGTAAGAGTGAGAAACACTCCTGGGCTGAGATAAGAACAGTTTAATAATTGAAATAAAGTAAAATAGTAATGCTAATAGTAACAGTATAATAATGATAATAATAATAATGATACACGAAGCAAGTGATGCACAATGCAATTGCTCACCACCCGCCGACCGATACCCAGACAGTTCCCGAGCAGCGATCGCTGCTCCCCGGCCAACCCCCCCCAGTTTATATACTGAGCATGACGTCATATGGTATGGAATAGCCCTTTGGTCAGTTTGGATCAACTATTCTGGCTGTGCCCCCTCCCAGTTTCTTGTGCGCCTGGCAGAGCATGGGAAGCTGAAAAAGTCCTTGACTAGCATAAGCAGTACTCAGCAACAACTACAAACATCAGCCTGTTATCAACATTCTTCTCCTACTAAATCCAAAACACAGCACTATGCCTGCTACTAGGAAGAAAATTAACTCTATCCCAGCCGAAACCAGGACAGTATCCACCCCTTATTCTATACCATCTACGTCATGCACAGGCCCTCCCCTTTCCAATGTGTTCCAATTAATCACCACCCCTTTCCCTATCTTGATATACACACAGATATCATTCCCTTCGTCTATGGCCCATCCCTCTAAAATGTCCATTGAGTTCATTTAGCCCATGACTTTGGGTTCCATCTGTCATCACAGTCTTTCAGAGCAGGACAGGTGGTGTGCAGTGTTGGACTGTTGCATGCTGAAGTCAGTTCTCATTCCAACATGGTTTCATCAAAGTTCATTTTCCTTAGGCTGGGCAATTCTTACTGCAATACCATTGATGCGGCATATAGCAATCATAATATATAGTATTATATACTTAATATTAACCTACTATATTATTATATTAACATGCAGTTAAGAGATAACATATAGTTAAGAGATAACATACAGTATTATAAAGCAATTAATATTATACAATTCAGTTCATTGGCTATTTTCACCCAAAATCAAATTCCCTTGAGGTACACATTGGGCTTCCCCATCCTTTCGCATCACCCACCAAGTGCACCCAGGTCCTTGAGCAAAAGCAATCCCACGAATGGGTTTGCCTTTGCCAGAGGGGGAAGTAACCCAGACTGTCTTCCCCAGCATATTTTTCATGTGCACTACAGGAACTTTATCTCCTTCTACAGTACGTAAAAGTTTTGATTGGGCAGGGCCAGCTCGATTGGCAGATCCCCTGGTGTTGACTAACCAGGTGGCTTTTGCTAAATGCGTATCCCAATGTTTAAACGTCCCACCACCCATTGCTCTCAGGGTAGTCTTTAACAATCCATTGTATCGCTCAATTTTCCCGGAGGCTGGTGCATGGTAAGGGATGTGATACACCCACTCAATGCCGTGCTCTTTGGCCCAGGTGTCTATGAGGTTGTTTCGGAAATGAGTCCCGTTGTCTGACTCAATTCTTTCTGGGGTGCCATGTCGCCACAGGACTTGCTTTTCAAGGCCCAGGATGGTGTTCCGGGCGGTGGCATGGGGCACGGGATATGTTTCCAGCCATCCAGTGGTTGCTTCCACCATGGTGAGCACATAGCGCTTGCCCTGGCGGGTCTGTGGGAGCGTGATGTAATCAATCTGCCAGGCCTCCCCATATTTATATTTTAGCCATCGTTCACTATACCCAAGGGGCTTGAACTGCTTGGCTTGCTTGATTGCAGCGCATGTTTCACACTCATGAATAACCTGTGCAATACTGTCCATAGTTAAGTCCACCCCTCGATCACGAGCCCATTTATACGTTGCATCCCTTCCTTGATGGCCTGAGGCATCATGGGCCCACCGAGCTATAAATAATTCACCCTTATGTTGCCAGTCCAAATCCACCTGAGCCACTTCAATCTTAGCAGCCTGATCTACTTGCTGGTTGTTTTGATGTTCTTCAGTGGCCCGACTCTTAGGTACATGAGCATCTACATGACGAACTTTTACAACCAGGTTCTCTACCCGGGCAGCAATATCTTGCCACAATGCGGCAGCCCAGATTGGTTTGCCTCTGCGCTGCCAGTTGCTCTGCTTCCATTGCTGCAGCCACCCCCACAGGGCATTTGCCACCATCCATGAGTCAGTATAGAGATAAAGGACTGGCCACTTTTCTCTTTCAGCAATATCTAAAGCTAGCTGGATGGCTTTCACCTCTGCAAACTGACTCGACTCCCCTTCTCCTTCAGCAGTTTCTGCGACTTGTCGTATAGGACTCCATACAGCAGCTTTCCACCTCCGATGCTTTCCCACGAGATGACAGGACCCATCAGTGAACAGGGCATATTGCTTTTCATTTTCTGGCAATTTATTATACAGTGGGGCCTCTTCAGCACGTGTCACCTCCTCCTCTGGTGATATTCTAATGTTTTTTCCTTCTGGCCAGTCCATGATCACTTCCAAGATTCCTGGGCGACTGGGGTTTCCTATTCGAGCCCGTTGTGTGATCAATGCAACCCACTTACTCCATGTAGCATCAGTTGCATGATGTGTAGAGGGGACCCTCCCTTTGAACATCCAGCCCAACACCGGCAGTCAGGGTGCCAGCAGGAGCTGTGCTTCAGTACCAACCACTTCTGAAGCAGCTCGAACCCCTTCATATGCTGCCAGTATCTCTTTCTCAGTTGGAGTGTAGCGGGCTTCGGATCCTCTGTATCCCCGACTCCAAAACCCTAGGGGTCGACCTCGAGTCTCCCCTGGTGCTTTCTGCCAGAGGCTCCAGGTAGGGCCATTCTCCCCGGCTGCGGTGTAGAGCACATTTTTAATATCCTGCCCTGCGCGGACTGGCCCAAGGGCTACTGCATGAACTATCTCACGTTTAATTTGTTCAAAGGCTTGTTGTTGCTCAGGGCCCCATTTGAATTCGTTCTTCTTCCGGGTCACTTGATAGAGAGGGCTTACGATCTGGCTGTAATTTGGAATATGCATTCTCCAAAACCCCACAACGCCTAAGAAAGCTTGTGTTTCCTTTTTGCTATTTGGTGGGGACATAGCTGTTATTTTGTTGATCACATCCATTGGGATCTGACGACGTCCATCTTGCCATTTTATTCCTAAAAACTGGATCTCCTGTGCAGGCCCCTTGACCTTACTCTGTTTTATGGCAAAACCAGCCTTCAGAAGGATTTGGACTATTTTCTTTCCCTTCTCAAAAACTTCTTCTGCTGTATTGCCCCACACAATGATGTCATCAATGTACTGCAGATGTTCTGGAGCTTCACCCTGTTCCAGTGCTGTCTGGATCAGTCCATGGCAAATGGTGGGGCTGTGCTTCCACCCCTGGGGCAGTCGGTTCCAGGTGTACTGAACACCCCTCCAGGTAAAAGCAAACTGGGGTCTGCACTCTGCTGCCAAAGGGATGGAGAAAAATGCATTAGCAATATCAATTGTGGCATACCACTTAGCTGCCTTTGACTCCAGTTCATATTGAAGTTCTAGCATGTCTGGCACGGCAGCACTCAGCGGCGGTGTAACTTCGTTCAGGCCACGATAGTCCACTGTTAGTCTCCACTCCCCATTAGACTTTCGCACTGGCCATATGGGACTGTTAAAGGGTGAGCGAGTCTTGCTGATCACTCCCTGGCTCTCCAGTCGACGAATCAGGTTATGGATGGGAATCAGGGAGTCTCGGTTGGTGCGATATTGCCGCCTGTGCACAGTTGTGGTAGCAATCGGCACCTGTTGTTCCTCAACCTTCAGCAACCCTACAATTGAAGGGTCCTCTGAGAGACCGGGCAAGGTGGACAACTGTTTAATTTCCTCTGTCTCCAAAGCAGCTATACCAAAAGCCCACCGGTACCCTTTTGGGTCCTTGAAATACCCTCTCCTGAGGTAGTCTATGCCAAGGATGCACGGAGCATCTGGGCCAGTCACAATGGGGTGCTTTTGCCACTCATTCCCAGTTAGGCTCACTTCAGCTTCCAGTACAGTTAGCTGTTGGGATCCCCCTGTCACTCCAGAAATACAAATGGGTTCTGCCCCTCTATAGTTTGATGGCATTAGCGTGCACTGTGCACCAGTGTCCACTAGAGCCTTATACTCCTGTGGGTCTGACGTTCCAGGCCATCGAATCCACACAGTCCAGTAAACCCGGTTGTCCCTTTCCTCCACCTGGCTGGAGGCAGGGCCCCTCTAACACTGGTCACAGTATTCGTTGTTCACTTCCTGTAAATGTGAATCAAAAGTTCCCTGATCAAGGTCGGAAGTAAAATTAGCCCTCTTACTCTGTCTCGGGAACTGCTCACTGGAAACTGGAGCTGCAATTTTCCTGGGAGAACCGCCTTTTCTAATAGTTTTTCCTTGCAATTCACGCACCCGTGCCTCTAAGGTTGAGGTGGGTTTTCCATCCCACTTTCTCATGTCCTCTCCATAATCACGCAGGTAAAACCACAGGGTGCCCCGTGGTGTGTATCCTCTATATCCTCTCTCTTGAGCATAGGGGCGTTGACTCCTAATGGCTGAGACACTGGTCCGTGCAGGTGGGGAGTAGGACAGATCCTCTCTGAGTTGTTGGAACTCTTGGCATATTTTTTCAGACAGTTTTTCCACAGCCGAGACACAGGCCCGTAGGGAGGAAGAGAGCTTTTCTTCGTAGTCCCGGAGTTGTCTAGCCACTTCATCCACCGTTGGTGCCTCGTCGTCTTTCCAGGCTAGTATTGCCAACGAGTTAGAATACGATGCTGGTGCGCTCCGTACCACCTTCCGCCACATGGATTGTGTGCACCTGACTTCATCTGGGTCTTTGGTTAACCGCTCATCATTCAGGTCACTGTAAATCACCTCCAGCACGCCTAATTCCCTCAGGTACTGGATACCTTTCTCTACGGTGGTCCATTTGCTTGGGCGGTATAAAACATCCTCCTTGAAGGGATACCTTTCCTTCACGCTTGACAGAAGTCGCCTCCAGAGGCTGAGCGGTTTTGCCCCTTTTCCAATTGCTTTGTCAATGCCCCCTTCCCTGGAAAGGGATCCCAGCTGCTTGGCTTCCCTACCCTCTAAATCCAGGCTACTGGCCCCGTTATCCCAGCATCGGAGCAGCCAGGTGATGATGTGCTCGCCTGGATGACGACCAAAATCTTTTCGCATATCTCGCAGCTCACTCAGGGATAGGGATCGGGTGGTCACCATCTCATTTATGGGTTCTTCCTCCTCTGGTTCTCGTGATGGCCCTGGTTCATCTTCATCCCTTACTAAACGAACTGATTTCCTCGTGTATTTTTTCTTCTGTATAGGGGCAACTGATACCGGCGCAGGTTGGTTCTCTGGTTTAGCCACAGTGTCTGTCACTGGGGTTTGAGTAGCCGCAGTGCTCATGGCTGTGGCTGGAGTAGCCACAGTGCCTGGGGCAGGGGTTTGAGTAGCTGCAAGGCCTGTAGTGGGGGTTGGAGTAGCCGCAGGGCCTGTAGTGGGGGTTTGAGTAGCCACAGTGCTTGTTGTTTTGTCATCAGATCCAGAGACCTTCTCTTTCTTTTGAGGGTACTGATTAGCGTTGACCACGGCTCGATAGGCATGGGCCAGTCCCCAGCATGTTGCAATGATTTGTGTCTCTCTGGAGCTACCAGGGTGACAACATACTTCTTCCAAATACTTTACTAATTCTTCAGGATTCTGCACTTGTTCAGGGGTGAAGTTCCAAAACACTGGAGGTCCCCACTGCCCTAGGTACTTGCGCATACGATCCCACACACCCTGCCACTCATAACTATCCAGCCTTGGGGTAGATCTTTGGATGGTATTTTTAAACTGCTTACTGACCTTTATCAAAATGGAAACAACATTCCCAAGAATTATCAATAGAAGTATCTTAACTGCCCAGGGGTGTTCAAGATACAGGAAAGTTGTTGTAATGAAGGAGGAAACATCATAGAAGAAAGCAGCAAAGGTGCCATTCTGTATTTCCTCCACAACAAGCCTCTCAGAGTAAGAAGTATAATTGCTAACTCTCTCTATGAGGTAGTACCCGAAGTACAGTAGTGACTTCTGTATGAAACCCAAATACCAAAGAATGCTCAAGGTCAGGGCTTTGATAAGGAGCCTCCCAAGCAAAAGATCATGAATCACTGCAGAGCATAGCACACTACACAAACTGACAGCAAGCTTTAACGCGTGCTGCAAAAAAAAGAACATGGTGCAGATCAGAAGAACTAATATCGTGACCGGCAACTGTTAACAGACTCCTTAATACACTCTGATTAATCTGTTGTTATCTCGTGCCCCACGTTGGGCGCCAAAAAGGACTGTCGTGGTTTAGCCCCAGCCAGCAACTAAGCACCACGCAGCCGCTCGCTCACTCCCCCTACCCCGATGGGATGGGGGAGAGAATTGGAGGAGTAAGAGTGAGAAACACTCCTGGGCTGAGATAAGAACAGTTTAATAATTGAAATAAAGTAAAATAGTAATGCTAATAGTAACAGTATAATAATGATAATAATAATAATGATACACGAAGCAAGTGATGCACAATGCAATTGCTCACCACCCGCCGACCGATACCCAGACAGTTCCCGAGCAGCGATCGCTGCTCCCCGGCCAACCCCCCCCAGTTTATATACTGAGCATGACGTCATATGGTATGGAATAGCCCTTTGGTCAGTTTGGATCAACTATTCTGGCTGTGCCCCCTCCCAGTTTCTTGTGCGCCTGGCAGAGCATGGGAAGCTGAAAAAGTCCTTGACTAGCATAAGCAGTACTCAGCAACAACTACAAACATCAGCCTGTTATCAACATTCTTCTCCTACTAAATCCAAAACACAGCACTATGCCTGCTACTAGGAAGAAAATTAACTCTATCCCAGCCGAAACCAGGACACTTGTCAAGATAGCTCTCATCAAAGCTTTTTACAATTTTAAAAATCAGGTTTTAGGGGAGAGAAAATATGGGGAAAACTGAGAAAGTGTTTTGTATAGTAATTTTCCTCAGGAAAGGCGTGGTACCGATTGTCCCTGCGAAGCACAGTAGGAACACAAAAAGCCATGTTCACACAGCCGTTGTCATCCCTCTCTATCTTTCCTAGGGTAACAAAGTGCCAGCCTTAGTTAATGTCCCTGGTTTTGACTCCAGGGCACTCTCTTCCCTCTTACTCATGCTCTGGCTTCTGGACTGTCTTTCTTTATGGTACTGACAAATGAAGGATTTACATCAAAGAGAAGTAGTACTCTCAAAATACTGTTTTGCACTCTATCTGCAAATAATTGTTTTGTTGAGGTAAAAATGAGGATAAAGCTGCTTTTTTGTGCACCTTTCGTCTGTGGATTTCAAAGCACTTGGAAACATTCATGTGCATTAATTATCTCCATTTTACACCTGGACAAACTGAGTGTACGGTCTGTGGACAGATGTTCTCCTTTTCAGATACCTGCATGCCATTTGGAGGTAGTTACCTCAAACTGCTGCTGAAACTTACAGTCGCTTCACTGATAAAAAGTACCAGATGACTAAAGTCTGGTACCAACAAAAAGTACCTGCTGACTTTGCTAGAAGTTTTAAAAAGTCACCGAAGGTAGTTTGACCTTAACTGGTTTGACTTTGCTCCTGCCAACAGTTTTGTGGAAGCAGTGGTCTCCAGAAGAGAAATGTTAAAATGGAAGATGTTTAAACTCATGCGTTTTACCTTGTAGCTGGTGTGTGTGTGTGACTATCGGCGATGTTCAGCTGTCAGGTGGGATGGGAATCAACTCAGGGGAAAGACCCCAAGTCTCATTGTCTGTGCACAGGTCACCAAGTTACAGCGCAGGGAACTCAGCAGCAGCTCAGCTGACCAACCACTTGCCTCTATTTTAGAGTGAGCCAAATTATTCTTTGGATGCTCTCTCTGTTCATTGGACTGACTAGATCTCCACCAGCTGTAATAGGAGCTTAGGCACTTCTATATAGGGAAGTCTCAGTCTGCAAGCTGAATTCCTTCACTAATTCCTTCACTAATTTGTCATGGTGTATCAGTGTGTTTGCTTTTGTTCACAAGCTTGAGCCTGTATAGGCAGACTGTTTTATTTGTGGTCACACAGTAAATCTTTAGCAGAGTCAGGAAGAAGATCCCTTGACTCCTAGCCCTGTGTCCTGTCCACCAGATAATTCTGCTTCTCACAACATACTTAAGGGAAACAGCAAGTTTTAAAATTTCAAATTCTGTGCTAACTATAAGCATGCTAAATGTTTGTGTATTTCTGTGGTCAACTTTACCCATAGGGATTGTTTCAAAAGCCCATAGGGATTTCTAAACATGGAGGGCTTGCAAGCACATTTTGTTGCTTTTATTTAATTTCTTGGTGAAAAATTGGCCAACGTGATTGAGTTCTATGGAAGTGTATTCTGGTGTTGTAGTAGTTTTAGCAGTGAGATTTCTGTTGCCCACAAAATGCAGACCTCATTTATGTAGCTCTTTGGGGTCATTTACTTTGTTTGGTAAAGTAGTCCATGAGAAAGGGAGGCCCTCTCGTGCCAGGCACTATGCATGTTAGATTGCCTCCCCCATTTCTGTTTCTTCCCAAAACAGCTAGTTTCCGCAGAGGTGTGTCAATCAGTGTCTGATTCAGTTCTGCTAAAGTTAGTGGCACCTAGGCAATGAACTAATACCACTGTGGAAGTGAGTCTTGGTCTCATTTGTAGTCGAGATCCATGAAACTTCTGAGCTGCCAAAGCAGAACAAGGTCTGCTTATAGCATTGGGTCCCTGGGAAGAGCTGCTTGCAAATTCTATGTACTTGCAGCTAGATGATCATAACATTGGCAATATTGAAGCTATTTCCTATGGAGAATACAGAAAAGCAAGAAGAAATGCTGTAAATGCCATGTTGACCTTACTGTGTTTCTTGATTAGATTAAATCAGAAAACCTTTTACTTAGAGATCTTATTGCAAGTTGAAAGTCTGTTGATTTTGTCTGTCCGTTAGAGTTGGCGTGATTGTTCCGTAGCACTTGCCATCCCTACCGATGGTCAGACATTCTCCTTCTCTGCGCTTTGCCTCCACTAGAGTGAGACTGCTGAAATGGCCTTGCAGCAGGTATTGAGGAAGCTGCTGTCCCACTTGGGGCTCTCAACTTTGCTGCTATTTCCACTGTCCTAAGAGGGGATGGCTTTTTGTGGTGGTTCTTTGATTGGTCTTGTTGTGCAGTCTTGCTATACACTTGTTAAACCTTCCTGAAAAGATTTAATTTTAGTTCCCTGCTCCATATCTTTTACACAACAAGTATTTTCCCCTCCTGTCCCTAGCCAATATAAGACTTAGCCCTATGGGATGCTTAGTCCAATAATGAGTTGTAGTTTTAAGGCCAAATGTGTGGTTTCTGCAGCAAGGTATTTTTAAATGAGGCAGGCCTGAGAAACTGCTAAGAACTGTAATTGTTTTTGACGGAGAAGAAATGACAGAAAGGGGACACTATGGAACTTATTTTCTTGAGCAGGGTATTTTTTCAGGAACCCAGGGGTTTAAGAAGAGCTGTGCATGATAGCAAAACATCTTTGGTGTGGTAAAGTGGTTTTTATTTTAAATGAATGCTGTTGTACACTAAACTTTGGAAATGGATTAGCAAAGAAAACAGGATCACTGGAGCTTAAAGCAGCTCTGCATTTGGACGGCTTCCCCATTAATAGCATTTACCTACAGAAGAAGTCAGTGATGTATGTGGGTATCTTAACCCTTCTTGCGTAAGGTGATTTGAATGGGGGCAAAAGTCTTACCCGACGTGACAGTTGCCACTGCTGCTGAATATTAAGAATTGCTTCTTGGTGTGTTTTTTAAAAAACGACTCGTCTCTAGAAATGGTGAGTTTATGTGTAATCTGAGTGCTAATTCTTTCTTCAGTCTTCATACAAGAAACTTCTGCTAAAGAAATCATGAGGCCCTGAGCTGTGTAACGTGCATGTACGTTATTTAATTTCCCAAGCACAGAGCTCAGTTGTACCATCCATGTCTAGTAGTCTGGGGTGAAAATGGTAATTGTCACTCAAGTCCAATTGCTCGGCCATCGTGCTTTATGTCTGAACGTGCTGCAGCGTGCAGAGTTCAGTATTAATGTTATCAAACTTGTTTAGAAAATACTTCTTTTCAAATTTGGTGTTGTGTTGAGCCAAGTGATTCAGCATAGTTTGAATGTTTCCTCCCCTGGGTGAGTTTTAGGTAAATTTAAATTTCAGTGTGATCCCCTCAGATGAGGGCTACCCTCAGTTTGAACGGGCCTTTGATTTATAGACACTCCCATGCCAGTAATATCTGTCCTCTCTCTAATGTGAATTGAGGTTGAGCTCCAGAGGACAAGTAGAAATTTCCTGCTTCCAGGTTTTCTAGTTGGTTTTCTTCCTAATCTGTCATTTTTTGGAGTTTGTTTCCTGTAATAGAGAGGTGCTCTGTCGGCATGGGAGACTTTAGGGAGAGGTTTGGCTGCCCGCTGGAGCTGCTGGCGTATCTGCTGGAAACGGTAGAATTACAGCCGCTGCGGTGGAGCTTCTGGGGGGAGGTTTGTGGTGGTGTCAGCGATGCAGTTTCAAATGCATGTGTACTCTGTAATTGTGGAATAAAAATGACAAAGGGAGAGGAGGGCCTGCTAATTACTAATAGTACTGTCTAATAGTACTGTAAGTTACTGTGTGCGCAGAGATCCTAAAAGGTAATTTTCTATCTTTTTTTTTTTTTTTTTTTTCCTTTGGAATCTTTCTGTCAAACATACTCCTTATAAATATAAGCCCAGACTTTTGATCTGAATCTAAACTATCAGTATCATTTGAAAGCAGTTTTGTTTTCTGCATTTCTTGGAGGTATAGCTGTTGTTTAAACTGTGGTTTCTGAGTACATCTTCTAGCTTCACTGTCTGACAATAACAGGACCCAAGGAAAAAAACAGGGGAAAGTATGTTTTAAGTGCTTAAATTTGGAGCCTTACAATACTTTTGAATGTGAGACTTAACATCTTGCTCTCTCTTAACTGTTACTTCCCTGATTTGTAGAAGGCTACAAATACCACATACCCCAATGTGTTAACGTGTTTTAAATAAAGCACTGACATGGCTGGCAGCATGTTTCAGCATTTGTCTGATCTCTTCCCTAAATAATGTCTGTCTCGGAAGCACTGTGAGGATAAATTAATATGGTAGAGGATGAAGTAGGTCACTAAAAGTGTGGGATTTTAGTTACATGGGTAAGTAGGTACCTGTATCATATTCTTATAAGGAATTTGATAGGGGAATTTGAGGACTTTTTAGTCTGTTTTCCAAAGAAATGAGGCTTATGCTTCTTTTTTTAACTTCCTGTCAAATATGGTCAAAATATATGTAGGAAGCCAGATTTCGTTAGTTCCGTTGCTCACAGAATAACTTGTGGGGCATTTAGAGTCTGAGCTGAAACTTGTCTTATTTTAGATTCATGGATACTCTTGCATAAACTGGGATCAGCAGTGGTAAACACTTAGGATGGCCATAAGGAACAAGGCGTATCGTTCAAGCCTTTCCTTCGTGTTTCGTGAATACCACTATGTATTTGAATTTCAGAGAGAGGGTTTAACCGGAAGAATGATTCAGAGTTTGTCCATTGGTCTCTTCCAAGAGCAGCTCTACTCTGTGAAGAGATGATACTTGGAGTGAGATCTGGCTCATTTCTGTTTCCCCTGTAATCCTTTACATGCTTACTGTTCATGCAAAGTCAGGTCCTATGCTGTTTTTCTGTGGCTTTGAGCTTACAGATTCATCGCCTCTGCTCAAGACAGGTTTTTGGTCTCACATTGACGCCAGTTACTGGAATTGTATGCTACTGTTTGATATGAATTCTGACTTGTCCCCAAAGGCATCTAGATTTTCTATTTTATAAACCAATCCTAAGTTCCATTAACTGTTTCCTTACTGAGGTCTCTTGCACCTAAGAGCTATTTCACCGTGTGTACTTTGCAGAATATCGTTCAAGCGCCTATATTATGCAAGTATTTAAGTTAATCATCCTCTTCATCTTTCCTAGCCAGATTCTTAAACTGGTCATTGCAGAAGACTGGATGTTTTTATGGCTGCTCTGCCTGGTGTCATGGAGCCAAAGCTAAAAGTACTAATTCAAGCATAAAAAGATGCAGTAATTTTTTTCTTTTTCTTTTGCAGTGCAATTTTCCAGAGAACCAGGATGGCTAGAAGGCACGCTAAATGGCAAGAGAGGACTTATTCCACAAAATTATGTTCAGTTTTTATAGCTTTGTGCATTGAACGCCAAGAAGGTGTACATGGTATCCATGGATTTTTGTTATAGTCACTTCTCACTACTTTTGTGACTGCTTTTAATCAACGAAGAGCCTGACTATGGGTTGAAGATCCTAATCTGTATAAAGACATTAAGTGTTGCCAAATATGAATTACAAAAAAAGATTCTTTAAGGGTTGGAATGGGTGGGGGGGACAAGAAAGGGGGAATGGAGGGATAGGTTAATTTTTTAATAGGGTGCTTTTTTCAATTGTAAAGAGCAGTAGTGGTATGTTTGTTTGCACGGCAACTAGTATTTTAAGTCAAACATTTGGTTGATCTGTGACTCAGCTATCAGTTGAAGAAGGTTTTTATAAGCTTAGTGTCCTGGAGATTATGCATCAATAACTAGCATTTTTAACAGAATATTGTTTGGGTTTGGAAAATACTGTTGGATAAAAAAGCTACCATGCTGACAATTAAATTATATTTCCAAGTGGAATAGGCAGTATGGAACAGACACCAGTAAGTAAAATAATGGGTGTCAGGACATGACATTTTTCAAATGTCTTCAAAGAACACATTGGTTTATGTTGTGTGTATGATTTCATTTATTTTATAAAGATAAGACACATGAACTTTTATTACAGGCTCCTATATGTCATGGTTCCTTTGCTACTCAAAAATATCACTGTAAATGAAATAAAATGTTATTTGCTATTTGACCTAAGTCGTTCCTATGTTGGAGAGTATTTTGCTCTGGTTCTGTAAGTTATGACGTGAAATAATTATTGGCAGCTGTACGCAGTCAGCCTCAAGCAGGCTCCAAAATGGATGAGGAACTTTCCTGACTTAAAATAGGCAACTCCGCAAGCTCAAGCCAAAAGGAAAAGAGAATCTCTGGCTATGATCCTTGTACATCCTGGGGGCATCTCGCATTTTATCTGTTGTCTGTCTGTCTAGCTCCTTCTTGAGCTTCCCTTTCTTCCTCCTCTGTAATTGTCAGTTGTAAGGTCTTAATGATACTTCAGAGTATGAGAATCCTCAAGTAGCTGCCTCCTAATTTGTAGGACTCTCTGAGTTGTAAGAGAGTTATCTGTGATCACAGAAAAAGCTTCCAGAAATCTTGTGGTGTATAAATCTGTGCCTTGTGATTAAAAAAAAAGTTACATGCAGTTTCTCATTAATCTTTGTATTTTACTCTCCTTCAAGAAAGACCCTCTGGGAGGCAGTGGAGAGGATGCAGGAAAATGTGACGGGATGACATGCTAATGCAGGCTCACTTATTTGTTAAATTGGACTCTGTGGATTTTGAGTCATTTACTGCAGATATACTTAGCTTGCAAGTTTTTGTAACTAATGATGTGATTAGTAAACCAGTTAATGGTTAATGCTGCCTTACGGTTGGGATGGCTTTTTTCCCCCCTTAACTCCATACCGTTATTTTGTTCCTTTGCCCAGACTGTATAGGCCATTGGAGTACGCACAAATCACTTCCAGATGGAGCAATGGTGGGCCAAGTCAGTACAGCTCTCCAGCACTAAACCTCATAGCTTGGAGAAGTTTCATTTGGTGTATTCTCGTGGTATTTGAGCAGCGACTCTCTGCCATACAGCTTTTTGGCAATTCTTGTCTTGGCATGGTGGCTAAGTGACCCAAGCACTGAAGATGACTTTTGGACTTCTGTGTAGGAGATCAAGTTCTTCAATTTGCTCCTTAACTCAGTATTAAGGAAATAGTTGCACCAGTACATACAGCAACAGATTGCAGGTTTCCTTACTCAGATTTGTTCATGTGGCAAAAGCGCTGTTCTGGCTGGGTATCGCGTTGCCTGGGCTCTATCAACTCATTTGTGGCCTTAAGAGTCATTCTGGAGGCAGGATGGTGTTTGTGTGGCCCGACTGAGTTTTCATGGCTACCAGTTCCTGGAAAATGTTGAAAGAGGAGCGAGAATGTAGATCTTTGGTATTAGCCTGGTAGGCGTGGCAGCTAAGTATGCTGGCTCATCAGATAGCGAAGCTGTGATAACTTGAAGCTTACAAGCTTTGTAAGTCCCTTCCATTTGTTTTGTTGTTGTTTTAAACGTGCAGTGCGTGTTTGATCTTGTTCTGGCTGCCGTCTTCCAAAATTCTCAATGTATTTCTCAGCTCTAGCTCTGTGGTTTGGGTTAGGGTTCCCCCCCCCCCCCCCCCCCCCTTTTAACTGAGGTGGTTAAAAAGGCAGATTATACAGAGAAGGAATAAAAGACATAGTGTCTCTTCCACCCAGTTCTGTGACCCTATTTGCCTTTAGGTGAGATGGTTTGAGACTCCTGTTACTTCTGGAGCCACGCAGAACCCAAAGAAGAAGAAAACTTTTCTACTGAGAAGTAAGTGATACACTGAACAGAGGTAATACTAATCCAAACTTTCTCACGTCCTAGACGTTGTCTGAAGGCAGTGGTGTGAGCTGAGCCAGATCAGATCTGGCTTTCAGGCTAACCACACTGCCTCTTAGGAATTTAGTTGTGGTAACTGCTACCCACTGTATGGGTTTCCACATCAGCCCAGTCATACTAATGCTGAGTACAGACTTGCACAGCCGAGTAGCCATGGCAGATCTCATTCGTCATCCTCAACTGCTGAACAGCACTGTAAATGATGCCCTCATATTGACTGTTTGGAAGTAGAGATTAAAGGATGATAAAAATTAAAAATTTTATAAAGCCAGGCCCCTTTTCCATCCTTTGGGCATGCCTCTTGTCTGTCTTTTCCATGGCTTGGTAGATTTGGGAAGAGCAGAGTAATGCACTGCTAACTTGAGGCAGGAAGGAGGACAAGGAATCAGTTGTGGAGAAAGCTGGTCAAAGGAAGCTTTTTTGGTCTGGCAGCAGGAGTGGTCCTTCTCCATGGGTCTGGCCTGACTCTGTCATCACAGGAACTGCTCTCGTGTCACAGCTGTGGGTACAGGTTCAGCTTAATCCTGAGGTTGGGTTCCCCCTCCCTTGCTATGCGCTGGTCACTGTGCGTGGGGGGCGTGTACTTACAGTTTTCAAAAGCTGAGACTCCTGGTACTGAATGCATGACACAGGCTGAAAATTAGAGAGGATGACTTTGAGGGGGAAGGGGAAAAAAAAAAAATTGTGCTTTTTATGCAAAATGACATTTGCCTTGCCATCACTGTGGGGCCTGAGATTGAGTCCCTCAGCCTGGGGATTAACGTCAAATGGGTGTTTGTTTGCTGAATAGTTAATGGAAAAGCTGAGACTCCTGACTAGCTGGGATCGGTAGGAATTTACGGTCTGTGTTAGTCACTGGACAGGGCGCAGCTCTGCGCCTTGGCCGGGCAGCATTTTCACTCTGCGGGGTGAAAAACCCTGGGGTTTTTGGGCTGCTGAATGTTGTTAATCATTGTCCCAGCTGATCTTCATGGCAGGTTTCATTCTGATGCTCAGTCCTTCATCAGGAGTGAAAGAAAAAAATCTCATTGCCTGATTTTATCTGCCTTGTAATGAAAGTAAGTGTTCCTGCTACGTTGCTCACAGCTTTTGGTAGCTGAGCCTCTGTAATTGTATCACAGAAAAGGCTTGGGAAGAAACTTGCCTTTCTCAGTGCTCTGGTCCTTGTTCTCTTTCTCTTAACCCATTTCACAATTCTTACCTGGTTTGCAATTTAAAGAGAAAAGTTGCTGAGAGAGGGCTGATGTAGGCTGTAAATGGACCAGTGCTAAACATGGCTTAACTGGAAGTCTTCACTGGAGTTTCACCTTTTAAGCTGAATGTGCCTTGGACATCTTTTTCTACATCAGAGTTCAACAGTGTGTCCTCATCTGTGCTTGCAGTAACCACAGGTAAACAGCAAATAAACTTCATCCCATCAACATCTACAATTAAAGCATTCTTTTAGAAACCTTATGGCATGGCATGTTTTACCTAGCAAAAATCTTTGAAATGAAAGGGCATTTTTCACTCCTTTCTACCTTAGTAATATTGTACTCATCATAAACTCCCAGTCTCTGTAGATACCTGAAGGAAAGGCAGTGTCCCAGCTTGAGGTCAGAATACAAGTTTCATTATGTTTTTAAGTAGCGATAGCGTTTTCTTATTTCTAGAACAGCATATGACAGATACATCTGCTTGTAAACATATGGGAAATTTTTCTTAACACTGCTGATCCTCTGACAATTCAGCAAACAGAAGGCAGGTGCAAGGATTTTTGGCAATAAAAAGTTTGTGTAACTTGTTATTGAAAAACCAAAATGCAATTAAATGGTGGTCTTGCACCAAAGACCTTTGCGCAGAACTTAGTGGTGAATTTTTGAGATTAATAGTGCGCAGAACAAACCAGGATAGCAAGAGTTTTATTTCCCTTTCTATCTTACTATAACTGGAAAAGACCTGACCCTGAGAAGGCAGTTTGGTTTAGTCACTGGGGAAACCTTGTGTATTTAAAACAGTGAGCCCCTATTTCCATGAGAGGAATTCTAACTTTGGTCAATGGGTACAGCAGCTCTAGGTTAACTGAAACGGGGAGCCAGACTTGTCTGGCTATTGCAGGTTGCTGGGTTTGTTTCTTTGAGAGTGGGATGTAGCTTGTGCATGTAGCGATGTCAGCACGGCCCTTGGCAAGCACAGTTATCCAGGTTAAGTGCACCAAATTCCTCACGGTTGGGCATTCCTCATTCTACAGCGTGAGTAGCAGCTCTCTGGCTGAAGCCCTCGTATGTGCTGCATCATCCAGATTAACAGAGCTTGATGAAACCAAATGTCTAGATGTAGGAAGAAAGATGTTACATTACCTTGTTAGTTACTTTATGGTACTTAACATCGTTTCTAGATGAGCAGAAGCTTGTCTCTAAGGATATCACTGCCCCAGCACCTATCTGAGATTAAAATGCAAGAAATACTTGCAATCAAACCAGTTTAATTCATGTATATTTGTACAATTTGTATAAAAAAAGGAAAAAAAAATAGGTACTTGCAGACATTAACATAAAGACCAAACAATATTTTCTATTTATTTAAAAAGCTTTAAACATACAGAAGCAAACCCCTAATTATAAATGCATCATTATGCATAGATTTTACTGTTTACACCATACTGCTGGCTGCTTTTATTTTTCATCCAGGAATCTATTTAAACTCCAAGAATTCTTAAACATTCCTCTGAGCTTCCTGGCCTCAGAACTGCTGTCTATCTTATCAAGTCATTGACCTCCAGCTGAAAACATTGCTCTAAAAAAAGAAAAAGTCAAATCTTTAATAAACAATTAAAAGTGCATTAACTGTAGAATTGTTTAATTTCATAAATGTTTAAACAAGTCAGTGAAAAACACCACCCTGTGAATTAGCTTTTTGCATTATTGATTGTAAAGTATCTTTTTAATAAGATTTTGATATTGCAAACTTTAGTCTTTTCTATTTTATTGTGCGCAACTGTTCAGTCGCACGATGTGTAGTATTCCTGAAATACCCACCGCAGTACATTAACACTATTTTACATTTTTTACTGTGTATACAATGCTCTTGCTGTATATCCCCGTTCCTTCTTACAACAAAATAATTTAGCTCAATGAACAGAAGCCCACTTCTAAAAGGTGTTTTAGTTTGTCTTGTATTTTGCAGGAGACAAATGCCTATTTCATTCTAAACAAATTCAAAAGAACATAACTTCCCAGTAGCTAAAAACTAGGGCTGTTGGTTTTGGGTTGGTTTTTTTTTTTTTTTTTTTTTCTGTACACAGGTTTAGATAAAAAAAGTGATGGCTATTCTGCTTAAGTGTCCTTGATAAGAGAATACTGCCTCTTACAACATCTATATCCAATTGTATCTATTACTTCAATGCTCTCTAGCAAAAAAATAATAATCAATGAATGGTTTCATAAACAACAGGTGATTAAAGTAAAGGATTTATTATAATCTGCTTACAGTTGTTTGCAAAGACAGACATACGTTTTTGCATAAAGATATAAATTGCTTTTTAAAACTAATTTAGTGTGTTTAATTATATGAAGTTTCTGTGAGTTATGAATTGTACCAAACCAAGATTAAAAGTAATAAGGTACAAAAATAGGAGCAAACAGACAACAATTTGGACTGGGACAGGCATTTAACAGTGAAGTGTAGAATATGGCTTTGCTATTTTAATCAAGCAAAGTTACTCTGAGACAGAAAAGGAGGCAGTAACTTTGTTAATATAAAAAGCTGCTGCAGACTGTATTCTCCCAGAACCTGGCTTTGAAGTTTTCTACTTTAGACATTAAAAAAAAGGTAAATGAGAAGATGGATGTATGACTGTGTCTTTACTGTAAACAACCAGTCTGCATGCTGTGTATCTCATGTTGGAAGTTTGGCTTTCATATTGCTGTGCAGGTCAGTATTTAAAGATCTGCCTATGAATTAGACTTCCAAAATGCAAATAATATATGTATGTATATATTTATATATAAAAAAACCTCTCTGAATACAGTCTTTACAGATTACCCTTTGCATAAGGCAGGTGTCATTTAAAAAGACAAGTAGTGCCGACTGTCTTCAGGGCACCAAAGCGCACCTCAAAATTTGGACTCGGAAAGGGTGTAGAATTCGTAATTTGACCACCATTGAAAAGAAATGCTACATTCTGACCAGCCAAGGGACAAACTGGAGCTCAGAAATACCAGTGGCACCCAGAGAGAACGCTATAGATTAGGACTCTGAAAAACTATTCTGTTTAAACATGAGCATATGGTAGCAACAGTTGAGCCTCAGAAAAGTTCACCTGTCCTCTATTCTACTCCAAAATTTTGTATTTGCTTATAAATCGTGAAATAGTGAAAATCACCTCAAAAATTTTTTTCTTTGCAGTCTTACTCTAGAGAAAACATTTTTGAGACAAAATCAGACCAACTGAGTTGAACTTGTAGTGTGAACATTTGTCTTCTCAGATGTATTCTGATTATTACAAAAATGCTTACAAAACTACATACGGTTTTAGCTTATCACTAAAAATTCTACTCAGCTAATCTGCCCGTATCAGTACCTTACCGGCCCTCTCACCAGTACAAATCTGTTCAGTATACTTACTGTAATGATCTGCATGTTCCCTTCATCATAATCAGAAATCGCTCTCCCCCATCTGAAATAATAATCTGACCTTTTAAGATGTTTTCTGAATCCAGTATTCAAAGGAAAAACAAACAATCTGGGAAACCTTAACAAAAAAAGAAAAATCATTCAACATCTTATTCGCCCCTGTTCCCCTGAGAGAGAAAGGGAACAGAGGGCAAGAACTCACTATGTCATTAAGCTGGCAAAAGCTTTGGAGAGACCGTAATTTGTCTTGTTAAATGAAACCTTCGTAAAGTGGCAAACACAACATAGTGTAGTTTCCAACAGAAATATGAAGCAGGACTTCTAAGATGTGCTCAAGTCACATACGCTTGCAAGCGAGACAAAAGGGAGAAAAATATAGAGGGGAAAATCGAAAGGCTTAAATACAACCAAAAAGGTTAAGTGTGGTTATTTACAACAGATACCGTAGGATGGTAAATTAGATATGATGCTAAAAAAGGCACAGCTTTCCCTTTCTTAAATACACTGTAAACGGTTCATTATGCATGCAGAACATTTCACTTTACAAAAAAATTACCTTGTTTGTTTAGACAAAGATAGTACTTAAATAGTCTCCAGCAAAATAGAGTTCTTTCAAAAATACTTTCCCATTCATCCTATTAACCATTAAAGATTTTTTTTTTGTCTCATTTACAAAAGTTCCTTACACCTTGTTTCAGGTCCTTCACAATTTATACATACAGCAATGTACAGTACAGCAAAAGACTGCAAAAAATTATTTGTAAAGCCAGCACAATAGATACCATAAATTGATACCAGGGCATTTGTTTTCACATCTTATCCTTTTTAATTAAATAGTAAATGGACACTTAACACAGTGTGTATCATCTATGATGGGATAACATGGGATAACAAATGCCACAGGTGGGGATAACAGAGTATTCCACACCAAATGTTCTGTTATTACTTTACACGTTAGGGTTTGTGTGTGTGTGTGTGTGTGTGTATATATGTGTGTATATATATAGTTTTTGTTTGTTTTTTACAAGAAAAGAATATTAATGCCCCATATTGACTTTACGTTTTATGTGCAAACCAAGGGTAAGCTTTAAAAAGTTCTCATTAGTTCTTGAACCCTTTTAAAACAAGCAAACAATACCAGAAACTACATGGCATATTTAAAACTCCATCTGTTAAAATATCAAAATCAAAGAGTTATTGACTAGATATGGCTTTTCATCCAGAGGAACAGGAACATTTTCTAAGTGTTTTAGGGTTATGGGATAATTTCCAAACATTTAGGTCTTGCCAAATCCAAGTCAACTGCTTTCCATTCCCCAAACCCTTCATATGATTTTAGACTATTCAGAGACTGCTGAACAAGTGTAAATAGCATGTTTAAAATATGGTTTCTTGGGTCCTTCATGGGTGTGGAATAACACAGGGAAACTTAAGGCAAAGTTCTTCCATTTAAGACATTTTCTATCACTTCCTGTGAAAGTACAGGGGCTTGGCATTCCCAGATTCCACCTTTGGTAGCTGGTCACTGATGATTTCCACCAGCATGGCTGGAAACTCGACTTTCAGTGCCTGAGACTCTCGGAAGGTGTAGAAACAGAATTCCAATAAGTCACTAACAAGCTGAAATACAGAAAGAAACACTTTTTTAGGAAAAACACAGAGAATTTCACATGCAAACAACAGCTTATTGATAATGGATTATTACAAAGAAATGGCAGTCCATTTGCAGGGGTTAAAAAGCAAACGAACGAACTCAAATCCCAAAGTCCTACTGAACTTGTTCAAAGCCCGCTAACTAGGGAAAACCAAGATACCACAGATTTGATTTTTCAGCGTAACTGCACTTTTCATTTCACTAACAGGCAACTGGCCACCGTGAAAACTGTAGGTACTCGATGTCTATGAAAATAAAGCCGCCTGCCCAGAGAGAGATCAGCCATAAACTATTGTATCTCGAAATTTCAGCTGGACGCATGTTCGTTAAATCAGATTATTTGGTTAATTTCAGTGCACTCTCCAGGGGCCAGAACCTACGCCTGCCAGAGCAGCTGATGTTTTTAGCTCAACAACTTGAATGCTGTGTCACACTGTAGCATTTCAGGTTTTATAGCATCACAGTCCATATGAACTTGTTCATCTGGTAAAGCATTTCTATTTATATAAAAATGCATTTTTTAATACACACACCCTAAGCGGTTTTTTTTCTGCTTACTACTCATTAAGCTACAGAGGCATTATTTAGGGAAGTATTTCTTTTTGAAAAAAATCCCCGAGTTCTCTATTTTTGTAGTGGTGGCTAACACCACGCTTTTGCTTCCTCTCAGTAGATTAAGCATAATGCTGAGCAGTTTAAAGATAAAACTTTCTAATTAGCTCTTCCATGACAGAGAAGGAAGCTTTGTTCTGTAACACCACAAGTACCGAGTTCTCTGTTAGGACGGGACCACCTCCACCGGCAGAACAAAGCTGCGCCTTACGCCGCGCCAGGGCACTCCTTTGGCCAACTCTGGGGGGCAAAGATTTTCACAGGTGAAACCGTACCACGCTTCTCCCAAATGGCCACTGACAGCCATTTTGTGTAATCCTAACACAGGTGGCCTCCAGCTGGAACAGGAACAAGGGGCTGAAGTACTAAATGGCACACAAGGTACCGTGAGCTCTTTGGGGTGTGGAAAAAAAATACCAGGTGTCTTCAAAGCACCAATAAATTTAGTCTGACTGATGACTTCTACCTTGTCTCATGTCCTGGTGTTCTCATTTGTCAGGTACAGAGCTTCAGTTTTGTTTCCCGTAACATGCAGACCATCACACTACAAGAATGAACATTTAAGTTTGGCTTTTGAACGTTTTGTTTTTTCTCGTTTTGCGCTGTTTTCTCCACAAAAAAATTATCTTTGCTATAAAACAACACGCCACTAGAGTGAGAGAACCGTGAAGACAAAAAGACCTCTTCCAGCATCACTGCTCGGGGAATTACTTCTATTTTAATGATAAAAACATGGCAAAGCGATCTTATGGCTCAGCCTACATGCATGCAGGCTTTTGCTGGGTTCGTTTTACATAGTACTTTGATACAATCGAGGAATATTTGTTCATGACCTTTAGTAGTAACAAGAGAATGTTATTTCAAAACTAGGTTGTTATGGTTGCTGTGATCTAAATGAAGCTCCTAAAGCCTTACAGTATGTTGGACCCTTTGCAATCTTTATGAAAAACACACGGCAAGTCAGTCAAGAGGCAGAGGCAAGTCAGCTTCTGGGGCACCCGTGAATGAAATGCATCTGCGTTTCAGTGAGCGTATTAATTTCTATTGCAGTTCACCAAATTACTGCGTTGTACGACTGAAGAAAAACTAGAGCCTCTGCTGTTTAGAAATTCAAAAGTTATGCACAGCTTAATTTTGGTGCCTCATGCCCTTGCAAAGGACTTCTTAAACCACTTCTGCTTGTGTAGTTTATCAAACGGAAGTTTGGCTTTTCAATCCTTAACGTGTGGAGTTGCACTCTACGTAAATAAATAAATAAAAATTAAAATAGAGTGAATAAAAATGAACTTCTGGAAAGCAGAAAAGGAAATTAAAAAAGAATAAATACAGGCAGGAACAGACTACTGTCCTGTAGCGCCATACCTTATTTTCAGGACTTTCACAGCTGTTCTTGCAAACATACAAGCAATTTATGAACAACACAGAGAAGTGCTGACATCACTCGAACACATGACTTTCTGCTATTGAGCACCACATGAGCCTGCTGTTGCTTAGTTCTGGCATGTCATGAGGCAATGCTAATTAATTAAACAGAGGCATGCTAAATAAGTAGCATAGGCATAATTTGGTTTTCAAGGGGAAAAAATGCTGATGTTCAAAGCTTTACTTTACCCCTTAGGAGGAGGTTCTTTCTGCATATACCGTGTGCCAAAAAATATTCCAAACGTAACACAAAACCAGACAAAGTGAAGGAAACCGTCCCTTGGTATAATGGCCACTACCTCCTCCCCGCCTGTGCCATCAAATACCAGCACCTAATCAAACGAAGCCTTGCACCCCAGCACAACCTTGATAACGCTTGATGAATGTACTGCTTTTCCTAAACTTGAGTGGTTTCACGTCACTGAATGTGAGGGGGCTGGGGGCCACCCCGGTCACACCGCCAGCCATCCCCGCCGTGCTGATGGCTTGCCCTCTGTGCAAGCCAAGCGCAGTCCTGCCTCCTTGCACGCGTGTGAAGCCTCTGAACGCGGCGAGAGAGGTACCACAGAAAAGCCTACATGGAAACTATTAATTCTGCCTTCTTAGCAAGCTTTAGTGGTATTGAGGACATACGTATGTCTGGTGAATACGCAGACAGAAGGGGAAATGAAAAATAACACCATTCATGACAAGAACATAATCCAGTCTGTACAATAAATGAGTTAGCAGTCCGGGGTGGGGACAGGGAGCGGAACAGGATGTGATCACGGACACTGTTGTAACGTAGCACATCAGGAGTCTCACCACAGAGGAGAAAGGTTAAGCTTACACAGCAATGTAAAAGAAAATACCTAGAACCCCCCCCCCCCACCCCCCATCATGTAATATTTGAGTTTGGAGCCTTAACTATAATATATATTCTATACCTATTTAATCTGCTCAAACTTTTGTTCCTTTCTTTCTTAAGCAAAGTTATCAACTTCAACACACTTGACAATAGTCAGCCACTTTAAGAAAACAGGAGTATTAGGAAGCACGCTGCGTGTGTCACGAGGAACACGTGCCTGCGGTCGGGATCTTTTTTAACTGCAACCTTAAAAGCTGTGTGGCTTTTGGGGCTGGGGAAGTATTTCTAGCACTAATTTAAAACAAAGAGGAATGAATGTGGGAGACTCAAAGGCCAACTCAGAGGTACTAAAATGTAAGCAACATGACAAGGTCAGCTAGAGAAGGCTGCAGGACAGCGAACTGAGCCAGGAGCAGCGCTCTTCCCTGCAGGCGCGTTCTCATCCGGTTTCAAAGGTCCCGACTGCCAGTCCGGCAGCCTTGGCACGAAGATGTGCTGAAAGGATGAAAAATTCAGGTTCCACAGGCAACGTTAATCTTGAAATTTGAGCGCCTGCCTCTGCATCCCAAGCAACATTCTTCTGACACAGTTTTGATTTGTAAGAGGCAAATAATTTAGCTAGTCTTTTGCTTTAAAAGAGAAGTTCCCTCTTCAGTAAGGAAATGACAAAAGTTTACTTTCTTTTGTAACACACGTGCTCTGTCATGGCAGGGACAGTGACTGACATACCGCAGGTTTTAAGTGAGGTCACACAAGCTATCCAGCACCTCTAAATTTGGCTTATGAATTTTCTAGATCAAATATACTTCTGATTGTTCTTCAAAGGCTTGTAAAAATCCCTGTGCTCTTAAGAACTCCTGACTGCATTTTACCTGACCACTTTTACCCTCTGCTTCTGGTAGTTTATACTGGAAATGCAGACCCCTCCTCCAGTACAGCAGCATGAAAGGCAGCTCTAATTAAGCAGTGTGAATGAAAGCACCACTGTTTTCACAAGCAGCACAAGAGCGACTAGAAATGTATTTACTTTTACAATCTCCAATTATTTCAGCTACTGAAGCACGCTGCTGAAGAGTTACAGCTTAGCAGAGCGCGGACAGTGCAGTTAAGGCCGCAACTAAAATAATTCCCATTTCCTCGGGATGTAACTAGGGCATCGTTCTTACTGCTTTAGTAGGTAGTTGTTCAACTGTCTTTGGAGCTGGCAATAGAACATGGCTCGGTACCTCCGACGGCACTGCAAGCCTCCCTCCGCACGCGGGGGAATCGGGCCAGAGACGGGGGACGGGAGCTCAGGTACCGCCTGCTCCCGGGAGGCAGTGCCAGGATGGAGACTGCAGCCTCTCCGGGCAGGCAAATACCACTAAATAAATTAATAGGAGCTGGGATGCAGACACACAGGTCGGAATTATCACGTCCATATCATGCAGACTGCTGTAAGACATGACAGCTCTTCTGCCGGCAAGTGGATCAGCTGTTAGCTATAACCTTTCACCGCTTCAGTCATTAATTATGAAGCTTTTGCTCATCACTACCCTACAGAGAGCGTGCTGCATTTAAACATTTTCAAGGCTACAGCAGTCTCGGTAATTCTGAGATTTTTTTTTTTTTTACTTCATCAATCTTTGCATTTGTATGCTGTATTAAGCACCTCTGAGAAATAGGCATATTAATCAAACATCATTTTCTGTTATTAGGGTGGGGTTTCCATAAAATGGACTTTTTCACCCATACTGTTCTTAATAATTAAAAAAAATGAATCCTTTAATGAAGTCCCTGAAGTTAATACAGTTACAGTGACCTTCAAGCACTTGCAGAATTTTTACAGCAAAAAGAATTTATTTTAGTTTGGCAATCGCACCGTGCCCTTGTATTTCCAGAAACGGTAAGAACTGTCTGATTCGCAAGGGTGCACATTTCTGTGCTCAGTTAATTTTCTGACTTCAGAATCTCTCACAATCTCCGAGTGTGGTATGAAAGCCCACAGTCACTTCTCCATCAGGAGCATCTTTGCGATTAAGCCTACTGATACGGCAATTAAGACAGCAGTAAGGTGACAACACGATGCTGAGTAATTTCGTCCTATTATTAGCTACAGCTATTACTGTCAGAAACCTCAGTGTTCTCATATAAAAATGACTCTCCAAAAACTTTCGCTGTCCCTTGCAGGAATGGGTCTCTGCCCGTTTCCTACGGAGCACGGAGCGGGTGTGTGTTGGGAGGAGGCAACCTTGCAGCTCTACACGATGCAGCTGCGTGGCGTTGGTGAGTACCTGCACCGAGCCAGGCTCCCTGGAAGGACAAGCTGCTGCCCATCAGCCGAGCAGCGGTATTTTGCCTCTTGCTTTCAAAACCTGCGTGTTTCAGACTGCGCAGGGGTCGGGAGCCTGCTGCCCTGCTACAGTACGAAGCAGCAGCCGAGGCCAGCCAGCCTCCTTTCCCCCGGGCAGCAAAGAGCCCCAGATGAGTATGGGACTATTGCAACCTCCTGCTTTTTCTCCTTCATGGGGCTTTTTCCCCTTCCCCTTTGTGGATAGAAAACTCTTGCTTCACAGCTGGTAGGGTTAAGGAAAACCATTGCCAGCCAGGTCTTGATTATTCCATTACCACTTTATTCCCTTTTGCTTCCAGTCCTATGAAAATCCCATGACGTAAATTAATTATTACTCGGAGGATTCAGGAAGTAAATTATTCCCCCCTCACCCCCGCCCTGGGATGGCTCGCAGGCTGACTCTCAGAGGTACAGATGTCCTTTGGTGCCACAGTGGCTAATTCCTAGCTGCTTATGAAATCTTGAACTCTAACCCAAAGAGTTAAACCTCCCACGAACATGGGGAAAAAGAGGTAAGACCGAGGGATGAAGCCTCTGATTCCACCTATGCAGTGTATTTACCTCACGCTAGCAAGGAGTAAAAGGTGGATAAAATGCGTATGGATTAGGCACTAACAGTATCTGACCAGAGCAAACGTGGAACCTGGTTCTGCCTTGACAGGTGCATCTATCTGATTTAAGAACTGCAGTAATTTCTTCGGGTTTTCTTCATAAACGTGCACACCAAAACCACAGCACTCGGTACCTGGACATGACACAGAGGGACCTGAGTTGAACTCATTTTGTATGCTTGGAGGATGCATGCAAACCCACAGTATCACACACCAATGAAGCATCCTCAGCCCTTGGCCAGGATTTTGGCCAAATTTTGAGCCAAGTCTCCCTTGCTCTTCTGTCAACAGTAGTGGGGTTCCACCCTCCTCCAACAAACACCTAGTAACATGAAGCAGAAGAGATCCAACCATCACAAACCAAGCAAGATGACCCTCAGAGTAGCCCCTTGTCTACATTAGGGAGCTGGGAATCAATTTCTCACTTGACAGACGCGTATTAGCTGCTGCAACACACACCCATGCACACTCTTACATTGCTGCTGCTTTTGTAGGGGCCACACCGGGAGTAGGGACTGGATCTAGCCTCTGAGTAAACAGAGGAAATGCCTACTCTGAGAATTCAGGCACTGGGACTAAAACATGGCTCCAAAAAACTCATCAGCTGTGGGACACAACTTTGGCAGATCAACAGCAGGAGTAAGCGCACCCAAAAGTGTTGGCAACAGCCGATGGGCTCATCTGCAGCTTCGTATTTCTGGGATTAAGCACCTGCAGCGGCACATTTGCATCCACCGCAGCGTGCCTTGCAAACCTGCCCCTCGAGGAACTGTGCCCTTCTTCCCACTGTCAGCTTTTTCAGCGAGCGTAATCCTGGCAGCCTCAGCCTATGGAAAGATCCACCTCAGCTATAAAGTATTCCCTTCAGGAACCATAAAAAATTAATTATTCAGCAGCATGAGCCTTAAAGAATTTATTTTTGTTTGGCAGAAAATATCAACAAGCAAATGACAGTGCAGTGCTCTGCCTTGCCAAGACAAGGGGAAGGTTCACATTAGGGTTTAATGTCATGGCATCGAAACAAAAGCCCTCTTAACTCAAAGTCTGTTTAGTATCAGCCAGATTGAAACCAAATTCAGCTTTTGTTCTGCAAACCGCCTAGCCATACACTACGCTCTCTATATGAAAAGAGGCTTGCCATGCAAGATACGACCTTTCCTGCCAAAGCCAACAGGAGATGCTGAGGAGGATCCAAATGAAGTTTTTGATACCACGTGTAGTACATCTGTTTCTAATGTTCCTGCATGCCGTTTGTCTGATCACATAACGCAGTTCACCTACGTTCAAGCGCTGCATATGCATCTCTCCCTGAAATGCCCACGGCCACCCGTGGGCACAAGACCGAAACCTTTGTGTCCTGGGCAGAGAGTTCGGTTGTCCTTGCTACGCTACGGTTCTCAACGCGTTAACGCTGCTTTGTGAAATGATGCACGCAGGCCAGCCGTCAAAGTACAAATACAATCCCTACAAGAAGGAAATACGTCGATTACATTGCTGCCCTCAGCGCTCCCAGCAGGTACCCACGCTGGGGTCCGCCCGCGCAAGCAAGGCTGAGCCACAGCACAACAGCAAGTCGATGGCAACAACCCACTCGCCTCTGTCGTCTCGTGCCGAGGGGGAGGAAGGGCGCGCTGTGTGACCGGACCAACGCCGTCGGCCAGCGCCTGCTGTATCAGCAACCGCTGCTTCCGCACAGCACCATGCAAACTGAGAGCGTTTCAGTGCCCGGCAGCAGTGACACAAACTACGGGGCAGCCTGCAGTGAAACACGCGTGAAACCGCGTTTACCTCGTCTACTCGGCATGGGTTTCGATCTCTCATTTTTCGGTTGCGCTTTTGGTGCTTTGAGGCTTTATGGATCATTAAATAAAGTTGCTGATTTTTTCAAATACTTAAGTGCCTACCTGGCCTTCTTGAAAATTTTCTTTTTTCCTCGCCTCGGCACTTTTCTACCTGCACATATGTTCGCTGTGTGGATGAATGATTTAGTATATTGAGCAATGTAAAACCATCTTGTTTGGGGTTTTTTTTTCCTTCCTCATATTATATAAGCCAAGCAGACTGTAATTTGATATTCCCATGCGCTTTATTTCACGTAGTCCTCAGAAAGACTACCTAAAAATGAGGTCGATGAAAGCAAGTGTGAAGGTGCGAAGGAGCAGTATTTTTTTTATTGTTTATCGCTACACTCAGGTAAAGCGAACTCCACGAATGATGAGATGCTGCTTTGCTCTGATGGAAAAGCTGGAGGCAGCAGGAGGGCTGAATAAGCACGAATTCTGCACCGGTTCCTTCAGGCTTGCACTGCAAATGCCAATGCTGTGGCTGCAGCAGCATGTAAACATGGGGCCTCAGCTCCAGTTAGACCGCTCAGCACCAAATATATTCTGATCCTCTAAAATTATAATGGAGTAAGTTAAAAATAGATAGGTGACAGCTGAAAAAGTGCTCCTCCTGTACTAAGGAATCGAGCAGACAATTTGCATTTACAGTGATAAAACAGAGAAATTCTGCACTAACAGGCAGTGGGGGGAGAAGAGTAATTCTCACTTCTCATTAATATTATCAGCACTCTAAATTTATTCTGATGGATTTCATAAACCAAAAAGCAAAAAATTAGTTTTAAAGAGAAAAAATAAACAAGTGCCATTTGTTGAACAAGTCTCCAATACCATCTCTGAATGGAAGCACTGTTGTGCAGACAACCAGCCCTTTTAACGGAGAATGCTGACAATGGGACTTTCTTTAAAAAGTCCTTTGTAAGAAAGTGCTCTATTAAAACAAAAGCAATATAAAAATAGCTTAATTAAAAATTAAATAAAATGCAAGAGCAGTCTGCTTCCTCTGGTTAGTTCAGCTCCCAATGGTTAATGCTGTGTTTTGGAAAATGTCTGTAGGACATGGTAGCGTTCTCAGTAAGCATGAGTCTGTCATCCAGTCACCTTAACCACACAAACACACCCATTTAAATAACAAATCATAGACACGGCCTACTCTGAAGAGGATCAGAAAACTCCATAAATGCAGGGGTTTGTTACGCTGCCCTGAGGTTCAGATGTGAGTATCTTGCAAATGATTTTATCACCCATCCCCTTTCTTTCCACTAAAACACTACAACTTCCTTTGCTGGCACGGAGCAAGTGAAACCCGATCTCTGAAGAATGAGCTATTACTGCAGTACTAATAATACTCTCCCTGCCTCCCACTAAGATTTGCAATGTTTTAATGAACAACAGAACAATATTTGAAAAATAATTCCATATGTACGTTCTGTAAACAGACCTCAGGCTCTTATACAGATTTGACCTGAAGTGCACTGTACTGTACTGTCTCTACAAAAATGAAATTTAAGTCGAGTACAAAGAAGTACATTCATATGCAGGCTCTGAAAGCAAGTGCTGTAGGTTCTTCATGCAGCAAAGTTACTTCCCTGCCCACCCAGGATGGAGAAGGACAGTTTTCCCCTTTGCTGCAGTTTACCAGTTTTTACTGGGAGGTGATCAGCGCGTGCTGCTGGGCTTCAGCCTCTGCTCACGGGACCCCTCCGCTCTTGTACCCAAACACGACTAAAGGCCGCTGTCACGGGCCCCACGAGTGTCCCGTCACGTGCTGCACCACGGCGCAGCTTCAGAGAGGACAGGCGCCCACCCCGGCACTCTCAAGGGGCACTGGGGAAGACCCCTCAGCTCGAGGAGACCATTACAGCTGGGCTTCCTCTGTGGGGACTCCAGGCTCCGTTACGGAGAGCACGGAGATACACCCCTGCTGACGCTCAAAGCATCCGGAGAGGTAAATCTCTGCACTTAGCATTTTCCTGGCTAGAACCGGGTTGCTCCCAACTCAACAGCTCCACGTTACGGATGCTCCTTCTGAAATCGCGAGCCGGTCCCTTGCACTAGGCACCTACTGCAAGCCCTCAGAGTCACTCCGGGCTGAGGCACCAACAGCCTGGGTGTTTTGGGACTAAACTTTTAGTTTCCCATGTCATTCATCACATCTCACACCAGACGCATGTAAAGCAAACAGCTCTCACTGGAATGAGACAGGGCGGTAGAAATAACCCAACAACAGGACAGTGCATCTTATACTTGAAAAGCTCAAATAAAGCTTCAAACACCCAAGATGGCTCCAAGGTCTTAATACGTCTTTTAAAGTCATCACTATTACAATCCCAGCTGTAAAAGATCGCCAAATTAATTCAACGTTTATCAGCACATCAGGCATGTTAGATGCGCGACACGCTAACCCGGCACCTTTCACTGAGAAGGGACTCGTGGGATGCTCTGCGTGGCGCACTCGTGCTGCATCTAACGTAGGGTCTCGGCTAACATCACTTCTCCTGCTGAAGAGCCTCTGACCCCACTAAGAGCTCTACCGACCTTCAGTGAATCACTGGAGGAACACGTTACCATTTAACACAAGAGAAGGCAGCAGGACCCAGCCCTTAATGACTTCTATTTTCTTATTTTACTTGGCAGTTGTCCTTAAATTCATCTAACAACTTCTCTCAGATGTTCCTTTAAAAAGAATTTCATTTTTTTTTCTCCCTGTTAGTTAAGACAATTAAAGACTACTGGTTTACCTTAATGGAGAGTTTTTTTGCTTAACTTGTCTGCACTCCCTGAGGAGTTATACTTACATCATGCATGGAGTCAAGTAGTTTAGTCAGTTGGTAGAATCTCTGCCAGCTTTGCCCAGAGTTACTTGGACATTTAGTTACCATCTTCTTTAGTTCTTTAATGTAATTTGCCCTCATTTCTTCAAATGCAGCTTGGCTTTTGAGACCATCCTTGGGAACTGTCATTGAAAAGACAGTCTTATATTAATATTATTATTGCTTGTTCTTTTGATGTGCACACTTAAAAAGTTACACTAGTTAATGGATGAAAGAATTAAACCTTTAAGCAAAGTCCATAATTTTACACACATTGGTAAGGAATCAACAGCATCATACAGATTTTCAAGTGATTCAAGCATCCTCTCCAGATCTGTGATAGCAGAAGCTGTGGCAGAGGACAAGATAACATCTCAGAAATATGACACATGCTAACCTCATGCTGAAACTGGTTTTAATACAACCCAAACACACACATACACACAAAAAAAGGGCAGATGGATCAAGGATAATTTTTTAGAAATTGAAGAAGTGATTTATCATTCTTGAATGATTCCCCACACTTGGCAGAGGAGGGGAAGGTACAGAATTACAGCTACTATGTGCAGAAATGCTAGACCAAGTAACACGTTTTTATGCCATCCAGTAACATCTAGAATTTCTTTGAATGTTAGTAAGCATCTGCATTAACACCTAGAACAAACAGAGCCATTATTCTACATGAAACAGAAGACTATTTTCCAAACAGGCATCCTGACCAGTGTTTGACCATGCCGTACAGTTGCAAGCATTTCTAGTGTCCTATCAAAGTTCCCGTCTGCCAGAGGGATCATTTCACAAATGGTCTAAAAGTAGAGTTTTCTGATACTTTTTACTGTGACTGGTATCAGCAAGGCTAATTACAAAAGCAAATACACTGTTTCTTTACAAACTGCAAATACTCTTGCACTCCAGCAGGTTCTGCCCCAAACAGGAATGGCTTACAGGATCAGATCTCTAGGAAAACCCCAAAGAGGTTGTTAACTACATTACATAAAGTGTTCTGTTGTTTTAATACCTGGATTGGTTGAATACTGCTTAACCATCAAATATTTTTCTACTCTGCATCTCTTAAGGCTAGTCCACAGAAGGAAAATAAAATACTGCACTGTACAGGAGCGAGTTTATTTTCTAAGCAAGCCAGAAAGCCATGTCAGAGTATGCTAAATGGGAAGTTACTTATTAAAAAAAGGAAAGAAAAGGAAAGAAAAAAAAAGGTGATCTTCCAATTTAGCTTACCCTGACTTAACATCCTGACAGAAATTGCCTTGTTCATCCATCCCCTTCTCTTTAAAATCCTGTGAACTGCCTTCTGTCCCACTGCAATCACACCAAAAGCATGTAACAACCACTCAAATGGCTCCAGAGTAGAAGCTTTAAGAAAAAGCACCAGTATCTTCTATCACCAGTATCTACCAGAGCAATTTAGCACTGCAAACAAGGAGGAGCTCTACCACCACATGAGCAGCAAGGACCTGTGACCATCAAGTGCTGGAAGGAGGCACAAGGAGGAATCTTTAGAAAATGCCTAGGAGGTAATGCACCAACCTGCCTACCGCTCAGTAAATATTATATATTTATATTATATAAAGATAATACTCAATTTGTAAATTCTAGATGCCAAATAGTCAGCCAGCTGACAGAAGAAAATGTCTGGAACAGACGTACAAATTCAGTTCAAGCTGAATGAATAGAGAGACACCAATCAAGATGAGTAAAGCCATCAGAGCATACTGTGGCCCTTACACAAAATGCACGGGCTTTACAGTTCCTTTAATATTTACAGGCCTGTATTCCTACATGCTGCTTGAAGACTGTTAGAGCCACTCTTTCTTTGTCTACTACTACGTATTTTACTGTTCTGTCTGAAAATTATTATACCATCACTCCAGCCAGATTATTAAGAAAGAAAGAAAGACCACAAATAAAGAGAACTCAAGCAAAACATGAAATTCTGGAGGTTTGCCCAGTGTTTCTGATTTTGCTTATTAAATGCAGCAATGCTTTTGGCAAGCTCCCAAAATCTATGGTCTGTGGAAAGCAAGAAAACAATTGAGTTGTAATGTGTGGTTTCTTCCACATGTAAATGGAGTGAAACTTCCTTGATGTGGTCATCATGAAAGTTTCAGAATAACTTGTACTCTGCTCATCACACGATTCAATAAAACATTTTAAATGACAACAAACCTGGTGTTTTCCGTCGTAAGGTTGTATCAAGGTGCAATCGTTAGAAACCCAGTTTGTTGCCCTTCACATGACACTTTCTGGGTTTTATCGCTGTCTTCATTTCCATTTCGCTCTCCTCTCTCTAACATAAATATCCTGATTCTCCCAAAACAAACTATTTTTAGTAGGTTTTCTAGTGACCGTGGTGTGTGTTTCAAAGGGACCCAGCTAGCTGAAGTTAATTGGCCAGGCTGATCTCACCTAACAGATTCTTGCAGTAGCTCAAGTCATTAGTTAACACTCTCAAGAGGGTAGAATAATAAATACCTAGCTTAGAGAAATTTTGCTACCTTTTTAGAATGCCTTTAGGCTCTTTTTCTAAAGATTCTCCCCCTGTAGGGCTGATTAAAAAGTAGCAGAGCCAGATCTCCAATCCAGACACTCTCTCAAGAACCTTTTGGGAGCTAGACCCCCCCGAGCACATCCACGTTAAGCACTGCTAGTTGCTTCTGGAAGGACTGCAAGTGACAACCTTCAAAAAAGCCCATTTACCCCCCAGGGCTACCCTGGAGTGTATCAGCTCCCCACAGTCCCAGTTTCACCAGCAGACCAGCTCCTCGAACCCTCGGTGGAGCAGGACCCGGGGGTCAGACCCCATGGGCCGGGACACAAAGCGCTCCCCAAATGGCAGCCTCTCTCCACAGAACTGGAACAGCTTCAACGGGAGGGAGGGAGGGAGACAGCCAAGCCCAAAAAACTTACAGCCCCAGGAGGTTTCTGTTAGCGGATCCAAATCCCCTCCAGCTGGGACAGGAACTGCAGCTTCATGTCCTCCTTCAAAGGCAAGTACTTTAACCACAGAGCTACCAGCTGGGTGGGACGGGCGGGGTCTGAACAAAAGGCACCCACAGACGGGGAGAAAGTGCCCATCCCACCACCTCGCCCGAAGGGCTTGCCACTTGGCTCTGCTGGATGCTGCAAATCCCTTCGTAGGCACCTAACTCTGCCTTGCAGCCAACGTGCCCACGCCATGGCTGGCGACTCGGGAGGCTGCTGGGCATCTCAATCTGCCGCTGCATCAGCCCGCTCTGGCATCCTTTAGTGGTTTCGGCGATAAGTGCCTCCCAGCGCTGCACAACTAACATCTGTCGCTTGCCATTTGTTTCTTCTCTCAGCTTGCTGGGGCAGAAGACGGGGCGATGGGAGAAGACCGCAAGGTCTCAAAAGGCAGGCTGGGCTCTGCTCGCCGCTGAATGGGGAGACGCTCTGCGCAGCGCGAGCCCGGGCAGCCCCTGGCCCCGGCAGCCTCGGGCACGGGTCCCGCTGCCAGCAGCTTGCAAGCGAAAGCCAGAATAAGCGCAGCAGCCCCTTTGATCTCCTGCTCGTCCTCTTCCCGTGCAATGCCCCCACATCCAGCCTCCTTCTGCTGGGGGAATTCTTGCCCGGTGAGTTCACTGAAGTGGCGTCATGAATGCTCACCAATCAAGCTGATGAGTTATCTCATGATGTCACTGAGGGCGTCCCACAAAAAGGAGCACGATGATACAGAAGAAAGTTTGTTTACAGGTGATTGGCTTTTTCATCAAGACTGATGGAAAAGGTACAAACTGCCTGTGTATTTATACAGTTGTACTGGGATGGAAGTTTTTCAATATTTTCAGTAAGATAAGATCAAGAGATCTGCTAATTACTACACACTGCCGTAACAAACACCAAGATGTAATTTCGTATCTTAAGAAAACTCAAAGCATGACACTCGAGAGAAAAATAAAGCGTGCACTGTCATTTATTAAACTTTCAGAGCCCTGTAAAAGGGCTTACCATTCTTGATTCACTTGGCATTGGAAAATTACCAATTTTACAGTACAGGCAATGTACATCTTTCGACATTGAAGGTGACGTTAAGCCACCCCAGCCGGTGGCTTTGAGTGTTGAGTGGGGATTTCTCCCCAATCCCCACAGCTGTTGCACTTTCTTGGCACACCTGGCCGACTCAAGCGGTTCCTGTACGGAGAGGCGGGGCCAAAGCCCCTTTCCCGGCCACTCCTGTCCTTCCAATGCACATGACACATTCAAACTACAAAGACGCTTCCCGTGCAGAGTGAGATCTTGCAGATAAACCCTAAGACATAAAACCAGGCTTATTCCTGCGGCCCTGCTGGAAAAGTTTGGCTCTTTTGCCACATTAGTTAAAATCACTGCACCTCTTTGTGAATTGGACTATTTTCAAGTATTCCCATGTAACCGTGAATCTAACTTACCTGTGCTTAACAGCAGCAAAACTTTCATTACAGTGTACTCCTCAAAGCTAAGCTGCAAGCGAACAAACTGCAGACTGATCTGGTGCATCCCCTGGCACAGTTCAAACATAGCAGACTGGCGCATCCGTTCCCTGCAAAGACAAAGAAACAAAATCCAGAGGATAAATACGGGTGAGCGCAACACGCACGGGGCAGCCCACGCTTGAGGAAAGCGAGGTGTGACCTGGAAACCAAGCACTGAGCGCGCAGAGGTCAGGAAGACACACCGCAGCTGCAAAGTTCAGGTTAGGTAAGGGAGCTGGGGACTACGGAGGCGAAGCTGGAGCCCTGCCAGCCCTGGAGGGCAGCCTGGTCCCCGTGCTCCAAGGCTGGCAGAAAAACCCACTGCCTGTGGGTTTCGGGGGACCTGGGCATCGCCTTTGCTCAACTCCTACGCCATCCACAATGGATGGCTGAGTTCACTTCGCTACCCAGCAGACCCCAGGCAGCATTAACATTCACCCCCCTAAAAGGAACAGAAACAAATGTAATCTGAGTTTTACATAGTGACGATGTTAATGAACTGGCAAAAATGTTTTAAAATGTGTTTGACTTGTCAGCGTTTGTTCAACTCTGTCCTGGCTGATGGAAATAAGCCTGCTGAAGGGGTCAAAACTGGTGCAATAGGGGAACCTACACCCATTGCATGCATTTTTTTAAATGATACGTGCCCCATCAGTTGACATACAGGTGGAAACAGGTTTCAGAAGTGCCTGGTGCAGAGATGAGCTGGGGAAAGGATGGCCAAGGAGGACTGACAGCCTCACACCTACAGCCTGCACCACTCAGGGCAGTCAGCCCCGGCCCCAGCCCAGCAGCCTCCAAGGCTGCCTGCAGCCACAGACAACGGGAAAACCCACGGCTAAGAGCTCCGCTGCCTACTGTGCACGGTCGGGTCCACAAGCCAGCAGGGCCCCGGGATCAGGGATTTCCACCGTGCCAGCAGACATCTTGACTCTGCTCATCCTGAATAGCACTGTCCCGTAAAAATATGGCTGGCAGGTCTGGAAAACAGGGAAGTGGCTTAACAAAAATAAAATAAAATGCATGAGTTCGTGTTACTGCCTTTATGTCTACTGAGGAGTCTGAAGTTAAGAAATGATTGGGATGACCACTGCCTCAGCCAGCACCACCTATGCATCCTTCCCAAGTAACCTCCATTTCAAATCTCTGATTACTCCTTTTCCTGAAAATACAACAGGTCTAGCTCCAAGGATGAAAGTGTAGGAACAACAAGGAGAAAAGATTTTCCAGTCACGGAAGTTCTCATTAATATACGACACTGGACCTCCTATGGGGAATTCTTAGTCAAATTGTTGCAATGGTCTCTTATTTGAACACTGAAATATTCAAAAATTCTGTATGTTTTTTCCCAAAATAATAATCTGTCTGGAATAAAGGAGTATATAAGACGACAAACTTACTAATTAATACAGATTTTTGCCTGTTAAATCATAAAATAATAAGGACACATGACTTGTATCCAGTTTACTCTTTTTTTTCTTTAAATATGCTTTGATACATTTAGCTTCAGACCCTCTCTCTCTTCTCTGAGGTAACCCCAGGCTAACATATCCTGCACAAGTTTCAGGCAGAATTAGTTAGGATTTTGCTATACTTCTAAAGCCGCCATCCCAAACCACAACAGCTACAGCAAAGAGTCACTGAGAACTGCCTGTCTCATTTTGAAACTACGATATATATGCGGGTATTTAGACAAGGCGCTATAATTGTTCAGTGACCACTACTTTTTTTTTTTAATTGCTCAACAATAATTGTCTATATTTCTTCAAACATTTTTTCACATAATTGGAGAATTGGATGAAGTTCAGCTAATTATTTTAACCAAGCAACCGCCTTTTCAAATATACAAATTGGCTGGTGAAAGAGAAGAATCATACTGTGTGCAAACAAAGACTGACGTAATCTTCCTGGTGTTGTATTTCACTACTGCCAGAGCAGATTTTATTTTCCTCCTTAATACTAATAAAGCAGACTCCCCATTGTTATATGGGCTCTGCACTTTTCTCCTGCTCCACCCTCTTCTTGAGACTAAGAACTTCCAGCTTCTTTTTTTTTTTTTTCTTTAATTTAATAGTAGTAGTAGTAATGCCATGTTTATTTATTTTTATTATGCATCATGGACTGCAGGGAGAAAACGAATAGAAGAAAATAGTCTTTGAGCGCTTTGGACGGTGACTGAAATACCACTTGGCCCTCTGTTTGAGAAGAGCAGCCTCCGCTGCTGGAGCACGCAAGCCCAGTTGTGTGCTGCAGAGGACTTACAGATGCCACTTGCACCCTCAACGCCGGTCGCATGCTATGCATGCACACAGAGTGACCCTGAGAAACTGGGATCAGGTGAAACAGAGAAAGATTTGCAGAATTAAAAGCTGTCAGATGCACACAAACAGGCGTTTCTGAAGCTGCTGTGCCTGGCGTCCCCCTCCAGCCCTGGGCCTGCCCGAGGCTGGTGGCCACCATCCAAGGCTTGTGGCCACCATCCAAGGCTTGTGGCCAATCCAGCACAGCAGCACCTGGATCTCTCCTGGTGTTTGGACGTGCCCTTAGCATGGACGAGCGAGTGTGCCAGGGATGGGTGGTCCTTCATGTTTGGCCACTGCATGACTCAGCCTACCCCACTTTGGGGACATCACCCTAAACCAGCCCGAGGTCCTCCTGCCTGTCGGGTTGTTATTGCCCAGAGACCAAACGGCTGCAGGCACCTCTGAGCTGACCCAAAGAGAGCTGGCGAAAAAAGACCCCAAAAGACCCCAGGGAGTGATCTTCCTGCTCCCCTCCCTCTTCCCAAAATTACCACATCCAGGTCTAGGACACAGATAATGGTGGCTCCTAATTGACCTCTCCCAGGAGGCTTAAAGGGATACGTAGTAAAGGTGAAAGGCAAATGATTAATAAGGGACATTTCTATTTTAAAAAATGCATTTTAAGGTGTATCTCAAGACTAGCAGGATTCAAAACAAGAACAGTCTATTATATCCATTTTTACTTTTGCAGGACACCAAAGTTAGTTCCTCCAGCCTCAGAACATAAAGCAGCTGCCACCATCCCTGCCTGCATTTGACCTCCGCAGACATGAGAAGCGCCAGACCTTTCATCCGATACCACAAGCCACACAGCAAGTAAAACGAAACATTTTGATGTTTTGTCTCAGGTTTCTTATGCTTTCACTAAACAGCGTGGCAAAACACTCTCTGTGACAGCTAACCTGAAAGTATCCTGACTCAAAACCTTTTTTTTTTTTTTTTTCATTGCATTGCACTTCTGGTGACATTTCAGTTTTTCTCTCTTATGCTTTTCTTCGTATTTATTTTGCTTTTGTATGATTGCCTAAATAGAAGAATTTTAGTAAAAGTCAGGGTTTTTTTGGTTGGGTTTTTTTTGTCTGTCTTTTAAATATTTAGTCTTTTATCTACTTACAAATATTGATCTCTAGTTTACCTTCAAGGAAAACCTGGTTGGTTGTAGCGAGATAAAATTATACACAGAACTAGTCACTAAGTAGTTTGTTTAACATACAGCAAACCTGTAATTTCAAATCAGTTTCCCTCCCGAAAAATCAATTCAGTTGATTTAGTAATTTATTTACACATTATTACTAACTACAAATTATGTTAGTTAATTCATGACTCTGTTTAATGTAAGATAAGCATTTTGTCGGACTTTAACATTATTCAACTTTGCATTTGATTTTTAAACCACACCGTGTAAAGTAAGAGGGTACAGAGCTTTTGGAAAATTCAGATGCTGACATCGCAGGTATCCCAATACCATGAGAGTATCAACAAAATAAAGCAACAGAAATGGCTTATATATTAAAAGAGATGGGGCACATAGAAATTAGGGCACGTCAACATAACATGAACAAAATTTTCCTTCCCAAATGCCTCATCTAAGAATAAATACCATCAAGTCATCACACATGCCATTACCACCATGGGGAAAAATGAAAGCAAACTTCTATGTTGCCTTCATCCCCTGCCTTTTTTTTTAAAGGGAAAAAAAAAAAAAAAAAAAAAGGCAAAACCTAACCAACCGAAAGCAGTTCTACCTCTGACATAGCATATAAACGTCTCAATATGGAAAATGGAGAATGTGAAGATCTGGAATATAAGGGCATGTATCTTTATGGGGACATTTAAGAAGGTAAGTACTTTTAAGTAATAAAAGGCGTGGAGCCAAAGCTCTGAATCCGCTGTGTGGATATGCATTCAAAAGTGGTGTCATTAGCTCAGTTTAGCTTAATCCTCCTTCATAATAATATGCTTTAAACTTTACACCTTAAGTTAATCCATCTTAAGTTCCCCGAGTGTCTCCTTACAGGCTTAATTTAATGCCTGGCTCACATTCTGCCTGACCTTTCCCGCAGCCGCAATACTGTGGGCAGGCAGAGCGGCTACAACCAGCCCATCCCGCCCAGCTACTGCTCTGCCCAATTTCTACCTGCTCCTGGAGAGCCTCTTTGGCCACAGGTACCTTGCGTTAACTGAGTTGCTCACCACATCCCCACTGGAACTGAACTGCTGCTGCTCTTCCCCCCTCCCCCCAGGAGGAAGGCGAGGTGCGTACCTCTGCTGGCAAAGCCCTCCACGGCACCTCAACCACCTTGGTGGTAAGAGGGGGTTTGTTCCTGATGTTGGGTTTCTCTCAATGAACTGCAGCAAACCTGTTCCTAGTTGAGACACTCCCTGGTACTTTCCCTGAGTACTGTCGCCTTCTTTTTCTCCCCACTTGATCTGGGATCTCCCCCTAACCCCACGCAATCTCTATGTCTCTATCTCTGCCACCCTTATTCCCAAATTGACTCCAGATCTCCTATCTTCCTTCCACGGGCAGGCTACATGGAGACAAGCTCTGTGGTACCGGCCCAACACCTCAACTTGTTTCACCCTCAACATCTACCCATGGAGAGTTGAATACGCGGGGGAGAAAGTGGCAAACCAACCCAGCTCCTCCTCTTCCCCTACTCCGTGGAAGTAGCCATCCTTTTACACAGGGGCAAGTGACGAGGCAAACGGCTTGAGCACCTGGCCAAAATGGGACTGATGCGCCAAATCACCAAGGCATGAGCCACCCAACTACAACAGAGATGTAGGATTTGAACAGTCACACCATGAGAGGAGCGATGGTTTAAGGAAACTGTTTAAGACAAGGCCTCCTAAATACCAAACCAGTCATACACCCTTATGTGACCTCCACAGAAACCAAACAGCCACATCAAGAATTGTGACACTACAGGCATACTGTACAGAAACAACTTGTTATGAATAAGTAACTTATAATTTATGAAGTCATCATGAAGCCTAGCATCGTAAATCTCCTTGTTGAGGATGGAAACTGCAACTCAACTGACCGTAACCAAAAAGAGGAACCATGCATCATGGAATATTCACTCACAGGCGAAACTCAGCCCCAAACCAAACCTGATACCATGCTTTATTTACTTTCTCATGGATACTGTCCAAAGCCGCAGCACAAGGCATCTTCCTAAATTAGACAGGGAAGCGAAGAAAGGGAAAGCTGTGATGGGCGTTTTGAAGTTTCATCAGTACTCAAGTGGCTTGCTGATAATCCCAAGAGAAACTGGGCAAAGGCATCCCCTTTCACAGCACCTCAGAGGAACAAATGTGCAGCTGACTTAGTCCCTTGGCCTCTGCAGCTCAGAAAAGACTTAGGAAAAGACCAAGCAACACTTGTAGCAAAAGTCTGATGTCAAAGATATTCCTTGGTTTTCCTGACTTTACATTTTTTTCCCCCCTGTAAGAACTGTTTCCAATTTTATAATTAAGAGTGTTTCCTTTGCTAGACTAAAACCTGTATCCATTTGAAGCCTGTCCATCATTTAAAATTATTTCAGGGTAATGCAAGAAAACACGTTATAGTATAACAAAACCAAACCAAATAAACAAACAAACAAATGCAACCCAACAAGAAAACCTGCCAAAGGCCTGAAGGTCGAAACCAGTTTGGAAACCTCAGAAAGCAAGGTATGCTTTCCACCATGCCAGAAGGTTTGACAGTTTGAACTTGGCAGAGAGAGGAGTGAAACATCACCAGACACCTTTAGGGCAAGGCAGGCAAGTGTGGATTAAGGGGGAAAAAGACCAGGGACATGGGATCACAGAGTCCCTTGTTCAGCTGCTCAAACCATCTAATAGAAAAGCCCTTGGCCTGAATTATCTTACCTGCCTTAGGAGGGGTTCACTTGTCTGGAAGAAGTTTTAAGGTTCTTGGGGAAAGAAAAAACCAAACATATTATTGTAACAACAATTTACTCTTTCCTGAGGGACTACTCTACTTCAACAGCTCCATGATGAAGAACGGTGGGAACAGAAAGACACTACCTAGCACAAAACTAATCTTTGCACTTCTGTGCAAAGGGGCAATCACGGCACTACTTTGTGTGCGGCGGCATTGGGCAACACTGGGTACAGGTCATTGAGTAGAATGATGCACAGACACCTGTCTCCCATCTTGAAGCCATTATAAAGGCAACCAAAGTCAGCAGTACTGGAGCAGCATCATTAAGTTATTGCACCAATCAAAATCCAAGCCAAAATACACGCAGAATTCAGGCAAAATCCAATTATGACTTTTCATTCAGCACTTCTTATTCAGCACTTTCTGATCTCTGCTTGCTCTGCAAGCCACAGCAGAAGGAGACAAAAACATACTCCCTTCAACACGCTGCCTTCCACTCTTCAAGCTTTAGAGACATCTTCTTCCAGGAAGGAAAAAAATACCTGTTGCCTTGCATCAATGGCAAATGCAGGCACTCAGTCCTGTTGAAACTAATGGCAGTTTTGTCATCAGTTTCTACCAGAGAGAAATTTGGGTCATGCCCCTTTTTCCTTTAACTTGCCAGCAAGCCACCAGAAATAAATACCCCATCTTTGGCACCACCAGCGACCTCCTCCTCCTATTGATAAGGCAGCAGATGCTCTCCCTAAGCAGCACGGGGTAGAGAGTACAACTATTACCCTGCAGCTGGTTAAACTGCCATGGATAAACATAGGCTGGGAATTAGGTGGTTTATCTAGGAAAGTTTAGCCTAGAGGTAGCATAAAGGTGACACCCTCAGACAACCACCCTGCCGCCTACACAAGCGATGGTGGATCTCAGCCAGGTTACAACATCACAGCCCCTGGATGCCCGCTCTATTGTGCTGTTGGAAAATACTGTCCTCGAACCAGGCCCAGGAAAAAAAAACAAACCAAAACAAAACAAAACAAAAAATGCCATTGCCTCAGCCCCCAGTGACAGTCTGGGTTTTCAGCATACTCCCACATTCCCAGGCCATTTTGGCTGATACTGCTGAACTGCCTGATGCAGCTATTGCCCGCATACATGCTCCTTCATACAGAGGCAGGCAGGTGCCAGCAGTCACGTCTTAAAGCAAAGCTGCGAGACCTGCCACCAAATGTCCCCTCAGCTCTTCCTGCTGCCCCAAATCCCTCTGCCATGTCCTACCTGACTTTTGCCACTACTGACAGTCAGCATTTCTCCTCTCTACATAGAAGGTGGGGAGAAAAAAAAACCCGTGCCCTATTAATCTGACATAGCAGCCAAGGCCTTGGCCCTACCTTCTACTTTGAAAATAAGGAGGTTTTATGGTGAGATCCTCCTGCAGCAGCAGGAAATTGGCTTGAGGGTCCTGGAGATGCCTCCTGCTGCTGTGTTCCTGCAGGAATCTGACTGCAACAGGAGAAAGCTGCTCCCTGCAAGGAAGCACACTGTGCAAAAAAGACAGATTTCCTACTCTAAAAGTTGCTGAAAGTACTTCAGTAATGATCTCCCCCCACCAAACCTGCCACATGAATGTGTAAACCCACTGTTACCGAACTAAAACACTTAACCCCACAAGCTTCTCTCCAGGTGACTGGGATGCTGCAGACGAAGGGGTGCGTAGCTGGGAGCACTGGCACTACAGCAATGACCTTGGCAGAAGCAGCTGCCGAACCCAGGACAAAACACGGATTAGACTAAGGACCACCAATGGCGAACACTGATAATCAGACAAGGAAGGTCATTTCACATTAAAACAGACCTACAGACATAGCTGGTATTTTGTGGGCTTTAGCCACCCAGGCATACAAACTTGGCAATTTTTACACTGAACTTTAACAGAGTCAATTCTGAAAATTAGTTTTCTCCCAAGGAAGTCCCCCTGGTGATTCTAGAGAATACAATCCCAGGTAACTGACACTAAGAAATTTAGAGCTGCTTTAAAGCTTCAACTAAGTGTCCTCCTCTTATACGCCTATCAGCAAAGGAACTGGCAACAGCTCGTGCATAATGATTGCCAAAGGAGAGTTTCAGCTCCCAATCAGTAACAGAGAACTTGTGCTACAATCCAACTTAATAATCACCCAGTTATGTAACCCTAAAATCCCAAGCACATCAATAGCATAAAACCTCAAATATCTGCTGGAATTAACGGTTAATTATGCAGTTAGCAGAATGCTGATACCAAATACTCTCTTTTGGTTTGCATTTGCATTCCAAAAGAGGCAAATCATAGTTTAAATGAGAAAATACATAATTATGCCTTTACCAAAATGCTTCTATAATACCATGTTCAATAATAAGTGATGATAACATACACATGACAATAAATACTCTTTCAAAGTTGATCAGAGAAAGGTACCACCAGCCAGAAAAGGTGCCCATTAGGTACAGTTTTATACATCCATTATGCCAGGGCTCATTGTCACTTGCAGTGGTTCATCAGCAAAATTACTGCTATATTCCACATGTGGCAGCAATTCTCCTCTTGTGCCATCAATGCCTCAGAAATCAAGACTTTGCTTGCGCTGTCATGCAAAGCCTGGCATTTTCTGGAAGTCAACTAAGGCATGCCTTCCTCTCTTACCAGTTTAGAGAAACTACTTCCTAATTTTTCTTCTAATCTGGAAGATTAGTATTTAACTCCATAGGGGAAGTAGCAAAAGGAAGCACTATGCATGTGAAAGGCATTTGGAGATGCCACCAAACAGCTCACTGATGTGCAGAAAGAATAAAGCAGCACCATGTTCAGACAGACACTTGAAAGGAACAAACCTCTTCTCTATCCTAGCCCTTCCTACCAAGGACCGTGAGAGAAGAGAAAAGACGCCCTCCCAAAAGGCTTGTGGATGTCCCAAAGTCATGCTGAGACAATACTAAGAGAGCATAATTATGCCAAGTTAAATGTAAAATCATTGGGCAAGTCTTCATGCTAAAGTCATAAAAACTAACAGTCAAACCCTTTCAAGCACGTCACAAGCTGGAAACCTGCCAGAACATCCACTGGGCCAACAGATGATCAAGATGAAAAAGAAGTGTTTCAGAAAGATCAGGCCATAGCAGAAAAGTTAAATAGAATCTTTGCATCAGTGCTCTGTGTAAAGGAGTCCAGGAAGGCTCTGCACCAGTCTCCCTTTTCAGTAAGCGAGTGTGAGAACTAGTTTCAGATTAAAGTGCGAGTAGAAAAGGGTCTAGAAAGAAAAAAGAAAAATACAGTAAAATGAATAGTAATAAATCACCAAGACCAGATGGCATCCATCCATGAGCCGTAAAGTAACTTAAATACAGAACTGCTGAACTACTAACTCTGCTGTGCAGCTTATTGCTTAAATTGCCCTTATAAAAGGCGTGGAAGGTGGCAATCGTGACTGATTTCTTAAAATTGGTCTGGGAGTGGGGAGGAAGCACTCGAGAGACCAGAGGCTGGTAAGTCTCGTTTCCATATCTAGCAAAACGATTGAAAGAGGAGCATTAATAGATAAATAAATATGCTATAAGGGAAGAAAGTCAGCACAGCTTTGGCAAAGAGAGGTCATGTTTCACGAATCTGTAAGAGCACCCTGATGATAGCACAAGGATGTTCTGGTCAATACAGGCAACGTCTGTACAACAGAAATGCTTTGCACGTGCCAGGTCTAGCTGCATCCCACAGCCATATGGGGTGAGACCTAAGCAAACACCAACCCTCTCCTCCTCCTCGCCTCTGCCCTGGTTTCCACACAACGGAAACTGGGGCATGCAGCTTGGGTAAGGGCTGCAATACCGTCTGTCGGCATGCCAGCATGGGTAATTACTGGTCTAGGACCTCCTGCACACTGTGCTTTGCATCAGGAGGTATGCGGGGATGCAATCACGGCAAAGTTGGATTTTAAAGCTATTAAAAAGATCTCCTGAAAGCTCTTAAAGAGAGCTTAGGGATAAGGAGGAGGGTTCTTCATGGATTATTAGCATCTTAAAAATAGGAGACCAAGGGTAATAATAAATGGCCATCTCTCAGAAGTAATGGAGGTTACCAGGGAAGTCTCACAGAGCTCTGCACCGGGGCCTGGGCTTGTACATCATCTGAAAAAAATCAGACCTATGGAAGTGACAGAGCTTGCTGATGACTCCAGACGATGAAATCAAGAGCTGCCTGTGAACAACTGCTGAAAAATTTTGCAAAACCGTGCGGCTGGCTGACAAAACGGAAGGTGAAAATCAGTAATTGCAAGACAATGCAGACAGTATAATCCTCTTCCACCATACATACAAAAAAACTGGCTCTAAATTAACAAACATTATGCAATAGAGAGACCTAAGTGTAACTTGGAACAGGTTGGTGGGGCTTCTGTCTTTTGAACATGCTTCCTCAGTATTTACTAATGGTCAAAAAAAGCAAAGGGTGAGAGAAGAAGAGTTGAGAGCAAGACAGAAATCGTAATTTTGCTACTGCATAAATCTACTGCCCTCTGAACACAGTGTGTCACTCTGGTCTGCTCCCAAAATTAATACAAATTGGGCTAGCAAAAGCACTGAGGGGGGAGATGACGATGGCCAGGGGTAGCAAACAACTGATATACAAGGGGAGATTAAATTGGCTAGCTGATTCTTCAGCTCATAGAAGAAATGATGGGACTTGGCAGAGACCTGTAAGTGATAAAGGGCATACACAGGATGAAAAAGAATATATCCACTATTACTACAAGCACAAGAATGAAGTGGCACTCCATTAAATTATCAGCTACCTGCTTTAGAAACATCTCCAACAAACAAATATGCATAATTAAATTGCAGAAGCGACTGCCACAGAACATTTTAGATGTCATGATTATAAATGTATTCAAAAAGGTATTAGGCAAATTCACAGAAGAAAGATACAGAACGGTTATTAAGCACAACTGTCCGAATGCAATCTCCCATTTGCAAAGTACCTAAATCACTGACTGCTGGAACAAGCAAATGAAAGAAATATCATTTTACCCTTGTCCCGATCTTATGCTTTCTTTGCAAATGGCCAGTTTAAAGGATGAGAAACTGTGCTAGAGGGACCTTTCTTCTGACAGTTTTCACATTCTTACGGATCTCCTTAAAACTACTTTATCTCCTGTTTTCCTTTATAGTTTCACAGTTTTAATTAAAACACCCTAGAAATTTAAGAAGTGTTTAGAGATAAAGGCATTAAAAGGCAAACCTTTAGAAATTTATGCAAAGAATCTATTGCTTTGCCCAACCATTGACCTGTTTACAAAGAAAAAGCAAAATAAGACTTGGAAAATCCAGCTAAAGCGTATTACATATATTACGTACAGGTATGACAGTAGTTCTTCAAAATTTCCTTCTGTGTCTGCACTATTTTGGGGTGGGTATGTAACAAAATCCTTCCACATATTTCTCTGGATGGGAACTGAGCTGCACTTTGTGAAAAAGTAAGTAATAGTAACAACGTATATAAAAAATTTACTGATAAAGATACCCACTTCTCACTGCACTGACAGTTTAGATTGTATGAATGTGGTACTGCTCTTCAAAATAATACATGGAAGCAAAAATCATGCAGGAAGGAATATCAAAGAGTGCTTGCTGACCTTTTAACAAGATCAACCATCACACACACAATTTATTAGTGAAGAATGAACACTGACAACTCTTATCAACAATCATTGTGGCAATACTAATTAAAAATGAGGGATTTGGAGACTGCCAGATGAAAGAGATTACAAAAATGTATCTAAATTTAGACACTACAGGATTAACAGATTGCAAAAGAAACCAAAAGGGTTAACAGCCATCATCATGCAAAATGTAAGCAGGGAAAAAGTAATCTTTTAAACAATAAAAGAAGTTACTTATTGGCTTAATCACCACTCGCAGATGATCTAAGTAATCATCCCCCCCATCCTGAGGTTATATAAGGTTAAAAAAATCTGCTGTTCTTAAATATTCAGCTTATTTTATTACGTTTATCTTCCTGCTGTTACTATAGAAATCAGAATACCAGAATGACTTAGAGGCTTCAGCACCAAAAGGGCACAGAGAGGCAGCTGCATCCTTGCGCTGCCTTACGCAACACGAAATCCTAATGGCCCCAGCTTCCACAAGTATATTATGAGAGGATATTATGAACATAATGAAAAGACAATGAACATGCTATTTACTAATAAAATACACATAATTAATAAATGCAGATTTTAAATAAAATCTTAGCTATTCAGCCAAGCTACATCTTAATTCTTAATTTAATTTTACGCCTGTCCTCAATGTTACAAAATCCTCTGCCCATTCACATCCAATGACAGCATTAGCACAGAAACTTCACAGAAATCCCCATGTACTGAAGCTGGTTTTCCGCCTCTCTATACCTCATTTGCTCTACCTCAGCTTTCTCATTTGAAAAGTGTATTCTGTATTTTTCCTCTGTTGCTAATATCAACCTCTGTCTGCTTTTAAATTTTAAAACTTGGGGCAATTACCAAAGGCGTAACATGAAAAATCCTTGCAGTACTACATTTTTATTTTACTGAAAGTTAAATCTTGCACTTTAAAGGAAGGATTTATATTAATTTGTAGTAACCTTTGTTAGGTTGTTAAACTACATTACATACACAGATTATTGCGTTATTTAAAAATATCTGGAGTAGATGATTGAATTTCATAATGAAAAAGCCATCCATACTGCACTAGAAACTAGAAAAGTGGCCAGTAGTGTCACAATTGCCCGAAATGGCAATCATGAAAGGACAACCATGTCTTAGTTCAAAATCCATAGCCTGAAGCTTTGCCTTACCAGTCAAAAGCACCAACCAATATGTCAATTGGTCTATTCTGCTCTTAATGTTTTGAACACAATATTTGATAAACTGCAGCCTCTACTGAAACCTTTTTACTGTAAGGATTGAACTGTATATGATGTAATACAATAATTTCAGAGATGGAAAAAAGATATGGCTGATCCAAATGCTTGTGAAAACTGGCCCGTTTTTAGACTCAGTTTTTCAAGTTCACTTTAATAATTTTGGGTACCTCGTGCAACACCTAGTGCTGTTTTTATCAGGCAAAACCTCAAGTCCTTGACTAGGGTAAAAACCTCTGTAAAAATCCGATGACAGTTAGAAAGTACAATGGCCAGGAAATTCAGAACCCGCACACTTATGCACCTATGATTTATTCTTTATGCTGCAGATGACAAACCAAGAAAAATCAAAGGAGCAAGAAAACATACAGCACATTAGTCATTCGGTGCATTTGCAAAATACTGCTGAAATATTGATGCTGTACTTTAATGTACTAAAGTGTCTCAACACAGTTGTCTCAGCATTCCTGAACTCTTTCAGTATCCCACATCATTGCTATTTTACAGCTAGATAATGCTGGAATGGTAAGAAAGATAATTTGGGTAAATTTGCTAAAAATAGTAAATGATTTGGGAATTTGAGTCTCTTCTTCAGAAGTCCCCAAGGATTTAGAAGTCTACAAAGAGACTCTGTAAAACCTAAAATCAAAAGGAAAACCGAGACCTGCAGGGGAACTCCAGCGTCGGGCTGGCCCTTTGGTTTCTTTACACCAGCAGAAACCAACACCTGCCAAAGAGGACGCACGGCTTGATTTTAATATTTGTCAGCAATGCCATCAGCTGGGTTTTTGCCCTACGGAGAGATGAAGAGCCACCATCCCTCTTCTCGCTAGGGGAAGGGATGGATAAGCAGGGCAGCTCGCCACGGGGGATGCAGTTTCTGTCCTCCAGCTGGGAGGGGGATACGCGGTGGGAGCACAAACCGTGGCCCTGAAGGCAGCCTGTGTCCCACTGCTCCCACTGGTTTCCCACACTGGGGGAGCGAGGATCCTTGCCGCACCACGTCTTGGCTCCTGCTGGGTTTCTGTTGGCAGCGCTGCACTCGTAAATGCTTTTTATCCCTTCCTGAGCCTCTGAGAGGTTGCCAGCCGATGCCCTGACTTAATGTATGGGTGGAAGCAGATACCTGGGAAGTTGCCTGAGCCCGTCACCGAAACGTGCGCGAGAAGGAGCATCCCTTGCCTTCCTCCGGGATTTAGGCATCTGACTTCTGCACTGCAAACACATAAATTCCTACTATTGAAAGACTCAGATCATCAGATTTCTTCTAGGACCTAAACTGTCACGCTGCCTCTTTTCAAAAACTTTGGGGACTTTTCCTTCAAAAGGACACAGCCAGAGAAAGGGTCATTTTAGCTATTAGTTCAGTGATGAATTCATCCAGAAAGGGAGAGACCGAGGAAATTTGAAACTAACTTCCCTAGCTTCCAGGACCACATCTTAAAAAGCATGTTTTAGGCCATTCCCTGTAGCAAACAGTTCATTTTGCATAGCTTCAGACAGAATCCTTGAAAATGAGCTAGCGTTAAAAAACATTGCATTTTGCTACATCCCTTGCTTTGTTCTTGCATCCATTCCAAGCAGCACCACTCAGCTTCCTGCTTTCAGTTGTGTATAATTTTACCAATTTAATGCTCCAGACTTCAATTGTCCATACCTCTGCCTGCCTCAGGTTGAATTAGATTAGAAAATTTCAGCTGAAGTCTTTGGTTAAGTCTTAAGAGAAATTTTCTCCCTCCCTCAAGTTAAATAAACAACAGCCATTTTTTTCTGCGGGGTTTCTGTTACTTTGCAGTAGGAACCTGAAATGTCTCAGAGCTTAGGTCTTGAATCAGGGATAGCCTTTTGCCATGTCTTAAGAAGATCTTCCCCATTAATATTTCTCTGTTCTCCCAAATCCCTAGATCCATTCAAGGTAAGGCTTCCTTGCTGGCAAAAACTGAAGCAAAAATCCAACAGTCTCTCACTACATAATCCTGTATTATCCCTACAACTCATCCAACCTAATCCAAAAAGGAAGGAGTCACATGGGAAAAATATTATGGGATAACATAACTTAAAGGTTTGGTTATGGATACAGCTTTCAAAGCACATACGCAAAGGGCTCAAACTACGGTTTCACAGACCACCTTAATTTTGGAATTTTGCAACTTCTTGGATTTGAGCTTGCAGCCTTAAGAAAATTACTGCAACATCTTTTGAGTGTCATATGCAACAGTCATCCTTTAAGAGTGTTTACCTGCAACAGGAATTATGTGGCATCACATATATGACGGTCTTTTAAAGATTTACTGTGGATTAAAACTAAAGCTATATATAGACAATAGTAGTCTTGATTACAACTACTATGCCACAGAAGAAATGGATTAAAAAAACCCACATACTGTAACTTATGCACACACTACATAAAATACACTGGTCTATTTTATGCCTCTTTTTGGGCTGTTTTTAAGCATTTCTGTAACAGGCCTGAGCGGCCATCTTCTCATCCCTCAGTTCACAACTTCGTGTTTACTTATGCCCAATTAAAGCAATGGAATATATGCACGATCCATAAAGACAAACAGTACACTTAATTAGATATGTAACACGACTAAATGAAGGTGAACAAGTATTTCCAGCCTTCCATAAGCCTAATCAAACCACGTATGAGTAGGGAGGCATTTTGCACTGTATTTATACAATCAAAGGCACATTTAACAGCTATTAACAACAGAGATCCTCATTTGTTATTTGCCTTGTTTACAGGCCTTCAGAATAAGAAAGAAAACAAGATCATATACCATGGCCTTCCAGAAACATTACAACTTCCTTTTATTCACAGCAGCTAAGAGTAAACGGAAAATTCATTTAACGTAAAACAAAGCAACATAATTCTGCTAACGCCAACCTCTACTTTCACTCTTTTTTAACTGTTCATTGAAGAAAATTCTGAACCCTGTGTGGGGTACACAGTGCATGCTACTGGCCAGGGACCTTCCTAATTACTTAGAGACAGAGACGGGAAATGATGTCTCCAGACACAATATGAAGAAATATCAAGAAAATCTTGGCCAGATGATAACAGTAACATAACTCTCTCAAGCCAGCAGAAGGAAAAGTAATTTTAAAGCATCTCCTTTTCATTCTGCATCAACTAATACATGTCCTAAAATGCCAAGGGCACTAAAACACTCAAAAAGTTGCACCATATGAACCTTAAGGAGGTCTGATAAACCTTGAGGCACAGAAATGAAGGCCTGTGTTTATAACTACACACCACATTTCCAAGTTCATGGTACTCAAAAAGTAAAGGTAAGACCAGCCTTCAGCAATTCCAGAGCAAAGCTCCAAAGCAGTATATTTTCACAAACAGGAATATACATTGCGTTCTGTGCTTATCTGAATGCTTTCTACACTGAACTGTATTGGCTGACTTGTACAATTCCAGTAATTTACCTCTAACCTTATGTCAAAATTGGGAAAAGCGCTGCATCTCTTAAGCTTGGAATCATAAAATAATTTAGCCTGGGAGGGACCTCTGGAGGTCTCAAGTCCAACCCCCTATTCGCAGAAGGGCTAATGTCAAAAGTTGGAGCAGGCTGCTTGGGGCTTTGCCCAGTCAAGGCTTGGACATCTTCAAAGACAGAGACTCCAGGGTCCCTCTGGGCACCTGGTCTGCTATTTCACCATCTCATTATGAAATGTCTTCTCCTGCTGCCCAGGAGGCAGTTTGTTGTCCTAGACTTGCGATTGTAGCCTCTCATCCTTCCACTGGGCACCTCCATGAAGAGCCTGGCTCCCTCTTTTCTACAACAACTCAAGAAGCTGAAAGACGCAATTAAATTCCCACTGCACCCAGCACGGTCTTCTGGCTGCACGAGCCCAGCTCCCTCGCTGTCCCAGCCAGCCCCCGACCACTGTGACCAAACCCCACAGGACTCTGCAATTTCTCAACAACTTTCCTGTGCCGGGGAGCCCAAAACTCAGACTCCAGGTGCAGTCTCACAACTACCACTCTGAGCAGCAACGTGACAAACTTGGAACAAATGTCTCCCATGATCTCCATTGAGTATGAAACATAAGCGAAGTGAAAGAAATCCTCTCATTCCAGAGATGCGTCCATTACCGTTCTGGAGTAAGAAATGAACTCCTACCCTTTTACTTCCAAGGAAATTTCTTGCCCTGATAAGCAACTTCAGAAGTCCCTGTCCCACATCTCACAGCTCAGCACAGCTCCTGGTAATTTATTTTTCTTACCTTTAGAAACACCTGCCTTCTGCTACCTCTGGTAACTCTGCAATGAGTATATTGTTAAATATGTAGAAGAGCTGACCACTATCTTACATACATACCTGATTTTGGATGTTTTTATTTTGCACTCCATGGCACTGCACTCCTTTTCCAGACTGCATCCCAACCTCAACCTCAGTATAATTCTGCAGGCACCTACCTTCAAGGCTTGCAGCATAAAACTCACAATTGATCTTGACTTCTGGAAACCACTTCTAGCTGCAGTATCAAGAATGCTGGCAATGCACATACACTTTTATTTGCAAGCGGGATTGATTTCCCTGTCCAATAAATTTTGACCCCCCAAGTGACTATCTTCAGATGAGGGAAAGCTGCTTCTGTGTTTGAACTTTTAGTCTACATTTCCCCAGGAGAACTAAACTCTTCGAAGTTCCCATTTTCACTTAGCTTTAGCTACAGATACTTTTTCTGTGATGATTCTCTAATGTCCAAGTCACAGTGGAGGTGCTTTCAACAAGGAAAATGGCTGACACTACATTTTCAACCACATGCAGTGAATCACCAGTTCCTCCTCTTAAAAAACAAAAGCCCAACCAAATGATCCTCCTTTGATATTGCTCACTGCTTTGGGACCAATCTCATACACATTAATTATTTAGGAATTCCTAAATCAAAGAAAGACTATTAAGATGGACAGCAACAAAGCATCTTCTCCAAAAAAAACATTTCAGAAAGCTTCAGAAGATTGAGTGGTAAGGTTTTTGTTCATTCTTTTCCTGCGTTTCTTTTTTTCTTCATGAGCACCCATATCCTATTGATTATGCCTCATTTTTACCTCTAGAAAAAAAAAAATACCTTCTGGGATAAGGATATGACATGACCCCAGTTTGACTGCCTGTTTATTCGCTTAAATTTTGACTTTACTGTCTTGGAATAAACACTAGGCGAATGAAACAGAAATTAAATTATACTCATCAAAAGCAAAGCACTAAAACACAAAGTTAAAATATGAAGGAACACACACACTCAGAAGGAATGGTTCCTTGGTTGATCCTTCTTTTTGTCTGAATGCATCATAAAAGAAGTTGTGTTTCATTACTGAAAAAACATTTTGGCTTTTTTCATGGTTGCAAAGAAGGGTAATTAAGACTGTCAAGAAAACACATTGAACAGCTGTATATTGTTAACAAAAGCACCATTATATGACTGCTTTGAAAAAAACTGGCAATTTAAACATTCACATTTCCTAGAAGTTAGATATTTTTCCAAGCTCCAGGAGATACCGAAAAAATGATTTTTCCTATAAAACTTGGTCATGTATCACTCATATTTCAAGCCAGCAGGATGGTCCTAGTTTGAGAACACATCCACATACATAAGGAGAAGCGGATGGCAGTATCAAAGCTCTGACAATTGAAAACTGAGTCACTGAAAAAAAAAAAAAAAAAGCTACCTTTTAAGACGGAATTAGCTGAAATTTTCTTAGACTGCAGGTATGCCTGAAGACCAAATAAAGACAGAGTAATCCTTCCAGCCTGCACCGAAAAGGACGATTAAGGAATACTTACTCATCGAAGATCAAGTCTGGAGCAAAATAGAGGAACTGGCTGTTTGTATGTTTGTACGATCTCCAACTCAAGGCAAACGATGACAGACACATCCATGAATACTGAATTAAAGTAATTTGGTCCTCGAGAGGCAAGTTTCTAAATCCTAGAGATCAAACCAGAAAATACCCATGAACTACATTGCGCTCTACAAGGGTTGGCCAAACCAGCACTGAATATATTGCTCATTATTTTTCCAGTATTAACGCACAAGAGCAACACTCCCACAAAGTATACTTCTGAAAAAACAAAATTGTAGTTTTTCATTCCAGTGACAAAACATGTTTTCTTCTTAAGAGGCTATTATTCAAAGTGAAAGCTTTTTAAATATCGATCACAGACATATGAAACAAATGTTACATAAAATAAAAAAAACCCAACAATCTTCTCTCAGATGTTCATCTCACACCCCCCTGTGAGGATTTTCAACACAGCCCACAGATTAAAGATGCAGTTTGTCAAGCAAATAGTTCATTAAGCTAAAAGAAACACCATTCACCAAATGTCTCGTGGTCCTACCTGGAAGTATCTTTGCCCACTTCACCACCTGAATCATCTGCTTGCCAGCCAGGCGGTTTAAGGTGGAAAGCAGGTGCTCCGCTGTGTCTGGCTTCGAATTGTCGTATCCTGCGTATACGATCTCCGGTTCAATGCTTTCAAGGATCTTAACAGGAGAGGGAGTAAGTGCTGGTGAGATAGCAGACATGTGGGGGACAAGTGCTGTGTTTACAGGGGGCTCGGTCACGGGTGCGATGTACGTCGTCCCTTCTTCAGGGCTCTGGGGTGGTGGCTGCTGCCGCTGCTGTGGCTGCTCCTCGTGCATCCCTTTCAATTTCCCCAACTTTTTGGACTTCCGGGCTGTGAAGATGAGCAGCACGAGAACCAAGTCAGTACAGAAAGCTGGTGTAACCTTGGCCTTATAGAAAATGGAAGCAGAAGTATCATCTCAAAGTTCTCAAGTGAACCAGGTGCAGGACCTTAAGAAATACCTCACTGTCTGCAGCATCATTATGCGGGAAGAAGGACCAAAAGGCACATGTTAAGCTCATTTTCATTGCTTTACTGGATGTTTTTGTAAGTGACAGAATGTCCAGTATCTGTCTCCATACAGACATGCATAAACATCCTAGTTACTGTGGTCGGTGCCAATTAAACATTTCAGAAGTTTGGTTTGTAGCTTAAATTAATCACTTATCACCTACAAGTCTGCAATTCATGTTCTCCATTGAATTTGGTCCTCAAAAGAAATCTCCCTGGCAATGCCTAAAATTAGCAGACGTGGAGCCCTCCTAAGCTTCTGAGTCCTAGCGCCCACCCTGGCCGTGCCTCAACTTGAAATGCCATCAATCCATTTTGAACAGCCTAAGCTAGTCAAATCCCTTTGCTTTTGCTGCTTTGATACTTCCATAAGATCTTCGTCCCCTTCTCTTGAGTAGTTCTCTAATAACGCTAAAACTATTTACCTAAAGAAAAAACACTGAGCCTCATGTAACACCTTTCTCACTGCTATCAACATTTCTCTAATGATTTGCCTTCCCTTTTATTTTCCTTTTCTTTTTTTCTTTAATGCTACCCTCCCTACTTTTCTTTACTAAGTATTCTTAGAATACAGCAACACTAGTGTGCTTCCACTCTTTGCAGAGATGCCAGCCATTCTCTGTGGGTTGCATTCCCAACTTTGCCCTGTGAAGCACAGATACATAAGCAGGCAGAAAGCCCTGCTCCTGTCCCGCAAAATCATCTTCTAGCGTGAGGAAAGAATGGGAAATAAAAAGCAAGACAATTAAGTTAAAAAACCACACACAAAAAAAACAAACTAAAAGCCCATCACCCCCCTTTTTGCAATAGGAAAACGTAACTAAAATAATCTTTAAAATCAATAAATAATGAACTAAATTTAAATGTTCGCAGCTCTTTCAGCGTAACTTCTCTCAAATATAGTCTTTCTTATCTATCTGTACACAGCTAAAACCCTTGTCTGGACTTTTATCTTCCCGTCTCTCTCAATTATTGGAACATCCCTTTTACTGGCATGAGTAAATACAAGTCTACCTTACTCCTACTTAGAATACCACTGCAAACACCCCTCTTAGTCCGTGCCCTGTCCCAAGTCTATCTCCTCGAGTTTTTTCCCCGTCATCAATTCCCCTCCCTATCTTTCCTTAAATATAGCGCCTTTTCTGCAGTTTCAAGATCCTTTCTGGCCACCCTCCATCTCACCCCTCCTCTCTTCTCCATTATCGAAATGTTCACTTCCACTCCAGCTCAGCATGCCATGCCACTGCCTCCAGGGAAGTTTTCAAAGCTTGCTCTATGTGCTTCTTCCTAATCCTCTTATTACAGTGCAGAAAACTCCCCACAAAGATCCACAAAACTACCTCATTACTCTTCTACAAACTCCTTAAAACCCACGTTTTAAGAAAACCCTCCTCAACAGCAGAGCTGCTGTTGCCCCAAGACCATTGCTGGCGACAGCAGCCATTAGTGTTTTGCTGTTTCCTTGAAATTGGGGCTGCCTGCCCAGAACCAGTGGCTGTGACTGAGCTCGTAGTGCCTGCGAGGCAGGATACAGACGCCCAGGGTCCAGGACAATGCACGCCCAAGTGCAACAATAGCCTGTTGTTTCCAACACTTCCTTGCTGGGACAGTAGCTTGAACTCTAAGGAGCTGGCTCATCCCAAGATCCAAAAGAAAAGCTTATTTGTTAGGGTAAACATGGGACATTGCTATAGAAAACAGCGATGTTACCACTCATACACACGATCTCGAAGGTGCCCAGCCAAACAGCCGCTCCTTGACTATCACCTTCAAAACCTGAATACAATTCATTACTACTGCAGCACGTATTGCACTGAGCAGTAAGTGCAAAATCTGAACGTCAGTTTGGTGTCATTTCCATCACACAACAAAAGACGGATCTTCCTGGCTGATTTCAGCACCAGCATCGCTCAGGAGATCTACACAGAACTTCAGAGATCTTTGTGTAACTTTCATCATTTTTTCTTTAGCGATCTGGACACCATTTCATTAATTCACCCACAGCATGTCTGTCTGCTTCCAACAATTTCGTAATTTCTCTATGCCTGCAAACATCCATACCAATTGAGGTGGGTTCAATTTTTTAATAAAAGGATTAGATATGCAAATAAAAATGTGCCGGTCCTAATAAAACTTAGTTTAAAGTTCTGTTGTTCAACTATCCACATACACTTAACAAAAACTTCCTAATTACCTGAAGCGTTAGCACAGATTACATAGGGAAACACAGGAATCGCTGTCATTTGAGGTTATAAGGAAGAGGCGAGACAAGTATCTGTCAGGAAAGGTTTCACTGCAGCTGATTCTGTCTCAAGAGACAGAACAGATGAGAAGACCCTTATAGAAGTCCCTTCCAATCCTCTTTCTTACTTTTCTATTATGAAACTCTTAAAAAAGCTCATTCAAACAATGAAGCACAACTGAAGGATTTTTCATCCTCCGGTGCACCAAGTTACACGGATGCTGACATCCATTCTTCAAGATGCAATTTCCGTTCCTAGTACCCAAAAAGCCATTTTACAAAGCAGCAGCTGATCAGACATTTTGTTAAACAGGCTTTTTCCTCACTCTGCAAAATAAAACGGAGGGAGTTACAGGCAAAGCAGACAACTCTGATAAATTTAATTCTGAAAAGTAAGTGAAAATGCTGCTGTTCCCCATTTGGTATAGTGGCACCTACGTGATGACGTCCTGGTGAAATCACTGTGAGCATTAAATACAGTTTGCATTTATCTTAGAAAAGCAAAGCTGAACTTACACATTTTTCAACAAAATAAATCCCAAAAGCAAAGCAAGTATGGCCAAGTTCAGCAGAATACCTTATGATGAGTTAACAGAGCTACTGGCCACTGAAAAGAGAGTTTAAAAATAAGCCTGGAGGAGTGGATAGAGATTAGTGTTTGCTGTTATTATTCATTAAGTTTTATCAGGCACTATTTTTTTTCTGTTATCAAAACAGGACTAAAAATAAAGAACTCTACATATCTTTCATGTTTGCAGAGGCAAAGAAAATGCATTCTCACTGTAACTACACCAGAATAAGAAATGTATTGGTTTACCAACTCCATCAAGTATCTAGCAACACAGATAACTGATTATGTATTTATTAAGACATAATTTTGTATGTTCCATTCTCTAAGAGTTTTTCATTAAAAGAAAAAAGAAATAACATTCTTCCATGTATAATACTGGCATAAAAACGTGTTTTAGTTTCATTTTCTTCCATTATAATGCCTTTAAAATGAAGCTGAGAAAAACATTACTGCTTGACAGTCATGTTTACAGTGAAGAAAACTGTATTTTTCATTTGGCTTCATGCCAGTGCTGTAGCTCAACTGGTTTGGTAACTCCCACAGAAACCAACAACTAAAGATTAAATACAAACTCTGAGCAGTACTTACTCCAAGTCGGTCTTTTGAAGCTGTTTTTCACATTTGCTCTCTAACTGCAATACCAGCTACAAAACCGACAAAGCCACCTCTGAATCGGTGGGTAAAAGCCATGCTCATCAGGACTGCTGTGTGGAAATGTTCAAGAAGTCACAGGCTCTCCACACAGACCAGGAGATGGGGCATGCGTGGCAGCATTTCACGTGGCAAAGCTGAAGTCTGAAGCCTGTTTGGGGTTAGGACAAGACTTCCCACAGCCAGTGACTGCATATTATCTCTAATTGCAGGACTTCTTGCCCCTCCTGTTCCGTGTTATGTGCAGCCATCCTGTGCAGCCAGGATATTGTATTATAATCCTTGTATTTCAAATCATCTGAGACAGAGTAATAGTTGAAGAAAAACAAACAATATTGAAAGCCACACTGCAGATACACCCGAGGTTAACACCTCAAATACCTGACACGACTTTTGTTGCGTAAGTATTGTAGAAGGTCTTGTAGATTGCAATAACTAAAAGTAAGGTGAAGCATCTGAAACGTCACAGAAAGTTGGACTTTAAAAAGGCATGTCCAACAGACCTCCTCTGTAGCTCTAACAATAAATTACAGCGTAACTAACAGGAATGAGTAAGCTACAAGTCTGACCACAAACAGCAGTCCCTGTTCCTCTGGAAGCAATAGCAAAGTTTTACCTGGATCTAATATGATCAGGCCTGTGTCCAGCATGTTCAAAGAAAAGCCCACAAATTCTGCAAAACCACACGTTCCCCATGCTTGGAAGACCTCAACAAGAGCAGCCTGCAAACACCAGCTTGCCCGTTTATCACCCTCGATGCCAGTCCCACCTGCCTAGAAAGGGACGACGGTATTCCTGCAGGGGCGCTGAGGAAGGCTGAGATGCCATATTAAAACCAGCTTAACAGAGTCTTGAGCACTGTTAAGACCGTAAGGCAAATTAATATCTTTCTCCCCTTACTACAGCCTCAGCCTTATGGTCTAGCAACAAGACGGGACTTAATCATTTGAAAACAGCTACTGGCAGGAGACTGAGGTGAATTCAGATTTGTACAACTGGTTCCTTAGTATTGACCCTTCATCTGTAAGACTCCTGTCACAAAGCTGAAGCAGGGAGGCCTGCAATTTCAGGATCAGGAATTTTCATGCCGTGTGTACAACGCTGAATAGGCTCCTGGTCATCTGCAACAGTGAATGCTACTCTAGGTCAAATAACAGGATATTAACCGCATGGGACGGACCCTATCGTGAATTGTTTTCTGAATACAAATTAATGTGAACATCAGCTACAAATCTATGGCATTCCCGATTTTTAAAGGTTAAGTTTGAGGTTTTAGGGTAGTTACAAAACAGGTAAGCTACTATACGCTCTTTTTAAAAATACCATAGTAAACTTACACATGCTATACAAGTTGGGTCTAGAGGGAGCTAATCTATACTCCCTTCGTCCCCAGGGAAATACCCACAAATTAAGTTACGGACTCCACACAGCCACACATCTGATAACTATTTTTCATAGGCTTAAAATTAATAATTTTCATCAGCATTATTGTTAAAAAAATGGGATCCAAAAATGCCAAAGAACAAAATGCTATCAATAGTAGATAAAAGAACCCATAAATATTATGATTTAACTCAGCAGTTTTATAACAGAGTATCTTGTTTGCAGAATTGTATCAGTGTTCAAATTTAGCAAATGACCAATCCAAAATGCTCTGCAAATTCATGCTGGCATCCAGTGCTCTGAAGCGAAATCTGAAGTTTAGAAAATTATCTATAGTTCTACATAGAGTGAATTACAAGACTTGCAATGATAATCCCCTGGAATGAGATGTTTTTTAAAAAGATGATATTCAGAGCTTGCCTTGCTGCCTATCAAAAAACAATTATTATTTGCATAGCTAAAGACACGATACAGACAACTAAGAGCTTTATTTATCACATGTGTAAAGCTCTGCCAGAGCCAGGACCAAACTGATCCTGACCCAAAAGATCTTTATTCTATCCATGTCGCAGAACGAATTTGAAGTGGTATCAAAAGCACATTATAAGAATGTACGCTATCTCTAGTGTATAGCAGAGAACATCAGTGGAAGGAAAGGGGAAAACAAAATGGACACAGCACAAAACACAGAAAGCGATGGAAGTTTAAAAAAGAGGTAAAGGAGAAGAGAAAGTGGCAATTTGAGTAAATACATGTAAAAGAGAAAGGGGAAAAAAATCACGATATGCACTTCAAACAAGGTATAATTTGGGACTCTTCCAAAGTATGTACAGTACTATCAGTGACCTGGGCAGCCTGAGGGTGGACAATACGCTGCAAAACAAACACACTCCAACCACCTTTAACTGTGCCGGCTCTGTATGCCGCCACGCCGGCGTACACCTGCATTTCAAATACTTGAGCTCCTCCATCCAGGTCCCAACAACCTCACTGCTCGAGCTCTGCACCCGAGCTACAACCACCACCTCCTTCCCACCCTCAAGAGCTGTCAGCTTGGCCCCTTCCATGCCAGCCAAGTGCTTGAGGGCTTTCCCGCACACCCCTTCACTGCCGCCTGCCTCTCCTCTCCAAAAGCAACCTATAGCCCCTTGCTGCACCAGTCACCAAAGGATCAAGCTGCCGGTTCTCCCCTTGAGGCAGCCGTAACAGCCTTTGGGTAGACTCTCCTCTGAGCCCTCACACCAAGCGCACACACTTTGTCGCTTGCTTCCACCTTTGTATAGATAAATGCTCCATCAAAATACCACTTTTTCCTCCTCTGAATCTTGTCATGTTTGCCTGGTGCCTTTGCCTCGCTTACTTCAGTGAGCTGACATCTGTTCTCATTAGCTATTTTACTGCTACCACAAATAGTGTTTCCCTTCCCCCAAAATCTGTTGTATCTTGACATATATGAAAATTTTGAGCTATCTTGGTACAGACATTTTTTCACTTAAGTGTCTACCACAACGGGTATGAGATTTTGCTGAGAAATTTCGAGATAATAATACAGACATTTTATATATATACACACACACACATATATGCACACAAATACATGGAATAAAGTGAAAAAGCAGTAATGCAAACAAGATCTTACAGCATCATCCCATTCACTCTATAGTGTGCATTCAGGCACGCATCCTTTATTCTTCAGGAAACAAAGAAGGGAACAAGCAAGACAGGACCCTAAAGACTCCATAAACCAACTACCCACTTTGGGAAGGAAACCACTGTTTTTCAGGTAGAGCTGCGGTAGATGAAGAACCTCTAAACATGACCCCAAGCATCGTCCCGTGCATAAGGGGAAGGGCCAGGTACAAATCTGGGAGACACATGGGCAGGTGGATGGGTCACTGGTTTGACTGGACAGACCAAGGGGAGGAAGCAAATGAAAAGCAGCTACTGAAGCAGGGGAGAAGCTGTACAGCAACTTAAAAGGAGAGCACAAGATTATTTTATCATGTAAGACACACTACCAAAAAAAGAACTTTGGTCTTGCAAAGCAGGCACTTGAAAGGGCACCTTTCAAGGGTGATTTCTGCAGTGGCATTTGGGATATGCTGAAGAGACCAAGTAGTTTGTCTGAATATACGAAGAAAGGAAGACTGCAGCTGGTGAGGAAGAAAATACAGGTCCCGCCTTCACTTAGCAAAATAAATTTTAAAATCTGTTTCTGACAGCTGTGACCCAGAGGAGATAGAAAGTGATAGAAAATGGTATCACTTGTCATAAGCCTGAGGAATCAGTATAGTTTAATTAACAAAGCAATGAAAATTTCCTAATTTCTTATCCTCCACCAGCAGAAGCAAGCTTTTCCTGCAGAATAAGCTCAGAGCCAATGATTGAATTCAGTAGAATGAAACGGTAGGCATAACTGAAATAATGACATAGTTTGGCATTGCCAACATCATTCACAACTGCTTACTAATTAATAAGTAACACTTTAATCTGACAGGATTGGACAGCTTAAAGACAAGGAATAAACGTGCATGAAGTCTGATCTATGGGTATGTCACATTTTATTTGCTTTCGGTCAGACCCTGCAAAGATCCAGGCACATCCATAAATGTAATTCTTGTTCTCGGTTCACACTCGGTATACCAAAAAGGGAGGTACAGCACAGATGAAAGAAAGAGCTTCTAATGCACATTTTAATCTACATAATTGTACACTATTTTCATTGTGTTCATTTAAACCTATTTTGGTTCTTTATTCTAGTTGGATTTAAACTACCAATAAAACTGTCTGTAACTAGGTAAATATTTCCTGCTTATTACTTTGCTTACTTATACAACAATTTCAGAAGTGTTTGCGTTTTGTTTTGTTTGGAACAGATTCTAATACACAATGCAGTGCAATGCTGCTCCAGTACAGCATTGTAAAGCACATATATAATATATGTGAAGCAGTTTTTCCTCTTGCTTTGAGCAGGATCCACTATACTTTGCCCAACCCAGTATGTTATTAATCTCCAGTAAAGGGAATCCCACAATATCCCCCATCTTCCTCCAACATCTCACCACTCAGTTTTTCCCCAACATCTCCAATGTCGCATCATTTTTTCTGCAGTAAAGTTGATTTCTCTTCCTCATTTCCCCAGCGGCCATAAAGAAAAACTTACCATTCCTGTCCCCTCTTTTACACCAGTTTTGTATTGAAAGACCAGCATCATGGCTTTCTTAATATGTTTCTCTCTTCTACACTAAAATAAATTGAGTTTATTCAACTCTTCCTTACAGATTTTTTTCTAAGCTTCTTATTATCCTTGTTCTTCCTTGGGCAGTCTCTAGTCAGCATACACCTTTCTTCAGGCACATGATATGAAATTTCAGGAAGGCAGGTTCAGTTTTAATGTTAAGGAAACCTTTCTAAATGTAAAAGTCTGTGAAAAACTGGAGCATATTATCAAGGGACACAGCAGAGACTTCCACACTGGAGATCTTCAAGAAGAGATCAGAGATGTGTCCATCAGGAAGGACGCTGGTACTGCTAACCCTACCAACTGGCACAGGAACGTAGGAGACAATTTCGTAAGGTTGACCCATCCCCACCACCCTGACCAGCAGTGCTGAAAACCAGACATAATCACCAGGCCCACACTTGCCAGCTCTGACAAGAACAGAATAATGTCTTAGTATCAGATGAGACCTGCTTATTTTTGCAACAATTTTACATCGCTGACTCTAAATTTGACGTACAATCATCATGCAACTGTGCTTCTTTCTTCACTGCAGTCTCTAAACACCTGCTCTCAGGTATTCCATTCTTGCACACCTGAACTTGCACTTCTCAACATAACCCTCTGCACTTTACTGAAAATGCCATCGTGTTGGTTTCAGACACTAGAACCTAAGATGCTTTTGAATTCTGATTCTGGCCACAGAAGAGAATTTCCAAATATGCAGATTTACATATTTACTTTCTACTTTGTTATGTAATTAGTAAAATTGTAGACCCAGAACTGACCTTCAACAGGACCCTACTAGAGGTGCCCTTCCAGTGTGAAAGCAAGCCACTAACAGCTACTTTTGGAGAATGCTATTTCAAATAATTATGCACCCTCTTAATGAGAAATCTTATCATATTTTAATGAGAATTCTGCATTTCCTTCTGATTATACTTACGGCTAGAGATACTGAGAGGTGAAATACAAACACCTACAGAGAGGTGGCACCTCATGACAGCGCCTGCACACATCTCATGGAACAGACACGGTTCCTCTGCAGTGCGCTGGCTTTTGCAAGCAGGATTCAGGACTGTGGATCCACAGCCATGGAGATCTGCTCACAGGGATGGCCTTTGTAGCACGGATAAAAGCAGGAGCTTTGCAAAGATGGCACAGAAGCCATCACAGTTGCCTCTGAAAAACTAAGGTGAAATCCCAGATCAAATCTTGCGTATTTTGAGGTCTGACTCAATGATGAAGCTCAGGTTACCCACTTGTCTGATGACTGGGACAGTGATGTCCACAGCAATCAAGGAATGGAAGGCACTGGAGAGGGTTTGGGTAAGAGATAGAGGGAATTAATCCCTCTTCTGGCTGTGCCGGGCTTCAGGCTACGCATTTGTGAAGAGATAGCGGACAAAAGTGACAAAAGAAAGCTGAGTTCCAAAGTGCATTTTACAGGAATATTTAGGTTGTCAGGGAAAATGTCTAACACATTTGCTTGTTTCTCAGCAATCCTCAAAGTGATAATTAATTGAAAAATAACAGTTTCATAGGGGTACTCCTCCCCGTGTGGGAACAACTTTTACCAAATGCCAATTAGTGGTTTCCTGTTAAAATCAAATCAAGCTGTTTTTGATAAAGCTTTTTAATGAGAAATGGCTAAAGTATGAACATTTCCCCCACATATATTTCATGTAAAATCCCAAACTGACATAATACAGTCTCACAGCTAACATTTTTGGTATATAAAACTCCCTCTTGTACTTCTTCATTAATTTCAAAAGAAATGTATTTACTAAATATTTAAATCATCCAATAAACAAAGCCTTAAAAACGCTTACAAAGGAAAATTATAATGTTGATGAAAGCCAATCTTAATCAGTCCTTTTCAGATGTTCCCAAAACTCATACTTTACTGACTATTCATTCATTCTTCAAACGTATGGCAAATTCAATGATTTTTGAGTTAAGCATTGTCTACTAAATGCATCAGTAGTTTTGACTATTCAGCAAACAGATTTAAAAACTAGCAGTAAAATACCAACAACAAATATGAAGAGTAGGTCACCTATACTTCCAGTATTTGTTGCCTACAACTCTAAGACACCTGCGGCAATGAAGTATCAGCAGCTTGAACTGCTAGCATTGGTAATAATTTGGTTAAAAACAAAGTTAGGGAAACTTTGAAGAACAGATTTTGAAATCTTCCACTGTACCAGACTGAATGCTCTTGGCTATGAACACTGGTTTCTGCCTTGTGCCAAGCGACAACCTTCCTCCAAAGACACCCATTCCCGTCCAACCTTCTGCAGGCATTCCTCGTCCAAGTCTTCTCTCTTGCTTTAATTTGGGTTGACACCCAATGCTAAGTCTGTGCCATGATCTATGCGCCCTTCATCCTGACCATAACACTAAGCCATCTCGATTGCCCCTTATACAGTCCTGTAGACATTTACTGTGTGTGAAATTTCCTCTTCATACTTACATTGGAGACACAAGTACTCCACAAGCTTTTCAGAGTTTTTCAAAAGTGTTGATAAGCATACTTTGCCGCAGCACCTCTCATCCTGTATCTTGAGTGCTCACGCTTCCACTCCATGGTAGAGTGTGCCATGCTTAAATGCTTCATTTTTGGTTTTGCACTACTGTTACTAGAATTCAGCTTGGTAAGTGCTGCACTTCCCTCTGCGGCCTTTCTGGTTACGTCGTAATGCACCACATCCTCACGTGTATTTTTCCCAAGTAACAAAAATTCCGAAATACTTCGTCTCCTCACCTGTACGATTTCCATATCCCCCATTTTTATCAACTCAGACTTCTCTGAAATGACCTTATTTCTAATACATTCAATGCTGCTGGTCTGTCCCTCACATTCTAGAAATCATCTACCCTGCTTCCCAGAACAGCAACACTATCTGTGAAATACAAGCTGGCTGCTGCTTATCTTCTGCAGTTGTCTCAGCCATATTTTTCATCATCCAGTTCATGATTAGTCATTAAAAAAAAAAAAAAACCCAAACATGTTAATCTCCTGCTTTAATAAATCACCCTGAACACTAGTGAAACACCCTGTATATGATATTAACCACCTTTCCCGGGAAAACGCAACTCTGCAATATTACCCATATGCACGATCTGAATCATGAAACCGAGTATCTCTTTGTGACTGACAGTGTGGTACATTTCTAAATTCTCCTGAAGTTGAAGTAGTTGTGCATGAAATGCCACTAATGACTAAAATTGACACATGGCTCTCTAAGAAGATGTCTAAATTACATGTCTGAATGCATTTGGTCCATGTGCAGACAGACCCAGAAGCCACATGTGAGTTTCCTCAGCTCTTTCTTTCCAGTTTGACAACTGCATGGTTTTGAGGGCAGGAGAGTTGCCCCACATCAGTATCTTCTCTACCTCCTACTGACAAATCCCCTTACTGTCCATTCAGGGTAGACCAGTCTTGTGAGCTCAGGTTCTACAGTCTTCTTCCTCTTGCACCTTCTGCAGGGATACTATGCAGGGAAGATGATTCGCATTACTAAAACATTACAGCATTGAGGGAAATGGGAAAACCGGTGCAGAGAACCACAAAAGCATGCAAATCACCAGCACCAATTTGCAGGAGGAGGTCTGGTACTGGCTGGCTCAGGTATGCTCCAACCAGTGCCTTCACCTTGCCTTCCTCTTTGTTAAACACCACCTTCTTGCCTGTTCTTTCTAAGGCTTTCTAAGCTTTCTAAGGCTTTCTAACCTTTCTAAGGCTTAAATGTGCTCAACGTTTCCTTCATAACCTGCTGTGGACTGTTCTTTCTACTAACATCAAACTCTAAAGTCTGCTTTTTGAGCCAGGTATCCTTGCCACTTCTGACGCTTATTTTAGCAAAACACAGATAATAAAAATGGAAAAGCATGCACTTGGGAATTGGTGGGGAAAAAAAGGCAGGAAACAAGATTCAAAACAAAATACAATTTACTAAGGTAATTCTGAAGTAAAGTACATATGAGAGGACAAGGGGAAAGAACAACAGATTCACATGCTAAGGCGCAATCTGTGATTGAATAAATTTTCCTTGTGACATTACTGGAGTAAACCACAACTCTAGAGTCAATTTAAAACCTGTGAAGTGCCAAAGTAGCAGACAATCAAAAAAGCAACACCATGTCAGAAGAAAGAGCACGACTTGCATAGTCTTTGCATCATTGCTTCTTCAAGACATATTGTCACGCAGAGGGCAGGGATACAGAATAGCTCATTCAATGAAAATGAGTGATGTCAAGATCTAAAAAGTCTTTTTGTACATGGAAATAACATTTCCACTTTTTTTATTTTTGATTTGCACACAAATTATCTAGCTTAATTCCACTTACCTAATATTAATCATAGTCTGGAAGAGACCTGGGACAGTCGCACGATCCATCTTCTTGCTCAGACCAGAGCCAACTGTGCCTTCATCACTTCTGACAAATGTTTGTCTTATCTGATCTTTAAGGCACCCAATGGCAGGCTCGACCTCTTCCCCAGACCATCTATTTGAGTGCTTCCCTAGCCTTATGGCAACAGATACTCTTCCGTTTCCTCACTTGCATCTTCCTTGCTGCTCATTATTTCTTGTTGTGCTTTTCACAGACATGGAAAGCTGATCATCTCCTTTTCCTCTTTACCAACACTTGTTGCTAAAGCAACACTTGTTGCCCCTCTGTTCAATTATCCCTCCAGCCTTTTTTTGGACTAAACAATACCAAGTAATTCAATCTGTCCCCACCAGTCCAGTTTTAAAGACTGCTGATTATTCTCATTGCTCTACTCCAGGCTCTTCCAAATTGGTCCACAGCACACTTGCAGGCAACTAACAATGGTTTTCACAAAACCCACTATTCAGCATAGTGAGCCCACCATACTTTGGACAAGGTTGTGTCAGGCATGGCAAGTTAAATCTTCATGCCCTCTTACTCAGGTGGAAACTCTCTGAAGCAATGGCTTGGCGGAAGCCGAAAGGACAAGTTCCTCCTGCTCCTACAGCTTCTCACAGTGATGGGGAAGTGAGTAATGGAAACACACCACCACAGACCACAGGGGGAGGTTTCAGAAGGACTCTGGCGATAACCAGAAGCTCTGGAAAGAGGAACAGGAGACACAGGCATGCTTTCATAGCAGGGACTACACTTTTACTGTGGGGAAGAGTAAAAAGGATATGAACTTAGAGCACTGTGGAAGGAAGCACGATAATTTGGTGATTCAGGAAAAAACAAAACATCACCAAGAGCTGCGTGTAACGAATTTCGGAAACACTGAAGCACTCTGGTCTGCTCCAGCACGATGAGACAAAGCAACGAACAAGAGGAGTTATGGGTTTGCTTGCTTTTATGCGTCTGTATGAGCAACAAAGATAAACAGCAATTCATTCCAGGATCCTCAGGAAAACAGGTTGTTAAATTTAAATGCCCTACAAGACAGAGAAGTGATGTACCAGGGCACAGGTGCAAAAGGAGGGTCAGCCTGGGTCCTTAGGAGTCAAGAGGCCACAAACGTCATTTACCCTGGGAGTATCCTGGAGATGAAAGCCGGAGTCCTGACAACAGACAGAAAATCTTAAAAGCTCATGGGCACTGCACAGGGGATCCATACAAGCCAGCCAGCGAATGCCTGGCAGAAGGCATCCAAGCAAGAGCCACTGCTGTGATTCAGTCGTATCGCCTAACAACAGCACAATGGCAGGAGATTTTTTTGCACCTCTTCTGTGAGGACCTAAACCTTCCTCTCAGAAAGCTGTGATCACCCCTCTCCATTTTGTGTTTTGAACCGAAGCAAGACACCACGTATAGAATACGAACCGCCCGGGAAAGATCAACCTCTGAGCCTGTACACCGAGTGCTGTACGCTGCTGAAATCAGACAAAACCCCACAGAGCCTGCATGCACAGTGCTGCCATGTGACACAAGGCAGGCTGGGACACGTACTCCCAGCAGGAGCCCAGAAAAGTTGCAGCTCCTTTGCGAAGCTGGCAACCAAGGGTGTTATGCCGTGAATGGTACGATGGAGCGTCCAGCAGATAAAACAGGGAAGTCTGGAGTTCAGCAGACCTGTGCCAAAAGCCTGAAAGGCTGTTCCTGGAGGAAAAACAAACGTTGCTGGCAGCTGGGCGCTTGTCAGAAGGCAGAGCTGAAACCAACAAAACTTGAAAAAACAAAGGAGCACTGAGAACATGAACCTGATTAGGAATTTGATCAAGGATTCCTGGATGCGAGCTGTGTGCTTTTGGACTACTGCAATGCATCTTCTTGAGCTGCCTTCACATACGAAATAAAATCATCAGCAAAATGTGAAGTACAAGGACACACTTTCAACGCAGCTTTTTAATCGTTGCCCAAGAGATTACTCTGACATTACCAGCCCTCTTCAAAATTCTGCCTTTTTAATCATCATTCCCAAATAGTTTCTTAACAGTTGTGGCAAGTGACTGTTCTAATACTTATCTACAATATTCTTGAGGATGGTTCAAGTTGAAAAGTTAGAGGGTCACATCACGAGTGGGGCAAGAGCAGTATCTTGTAACATGGAGGAAGACGGACACAAGAGTAGGAAAAATTCGTTGCAGCAAGGTTTGAAACAGCAGGACTGACTTTCTTTTTCTTTGGTTTTTTTTTTTTTTTAAAATATATATTCACAAGTTGTGGGGTGGTGGTGCAGCAACAGCAGTGCCTTAAGAACAACTAACCCTTACTCAGGCAGAAGGATGTCCTCTTCTGAAGAGTCACCAGCACGGCCTCCATGCAGCACCACGAATTTCCCTGCTGATCCCTCTTATGAGTACATCCATGAGACAATTTGGGAGACCTAACATAATCAACAGCACAAGGTAGCACGGTTGCAGGCTACTTCTTAAGGTTACATTACTCGCTTGGGCTCAATACACTGTACATGCAAATAAAAGTAGGTAAATCAGTGCTTCTCTGCTAAGAGAAAGCACAGATTTTTTACACAATCTCATAACTTGATGAATTTCTAACACAAATGTTTTCTGAAATCGTCACACCTAGAAAAATACAAATGTTCTTTGAAACAATACTAGTGATAACCTAGGCATTGGTAGGTACCACAACTAAGTTGTCCACCTAAAATGCGAGAAAAATTGACAACATGAGGTTTTGCTTCACACAACCCACAAATAACTGTAATATACTGCTGTGTATTGGTAAAAGCCTCTTGGAAGAACTGTCACAAACTCAGATGAATGTTCAAGTTAAAAAAAATTGACTAGATTCCCTCAGATGAAAATGCTACATAATAAATGCAAATAAAAATGCAGTTAAAGTTATTGGGCATTTCAAAATACTTTGCAGTTAAAGTTTAAATGAAAAATAAAAGTTAACTATACATATACCCAAAATTGCTTCAGTTTCTTACACACAGGGTTTTTTTTCCTTTCAAATTTACGAAACCTTGGTCAGTAGAAAGTTGGTAGGCATTTTAAAAAAAAAAAAAAAAAACAAGATGATACATTTTTGCTGTATTTAAGTTTTTCTTAGTTTTCAGTTTTGTAATACTTGTGGGTTTTTTCTCTTCCTTTTCTCCCTATTGCTTTCTTTTTTCTTAAAAAGATAGGAACAACGATAATATAAACCACATAAGCTGCAGTAACTGAAAATAATACTGCAGTTTTAAATCCCTACAAGTTATTAAACAGAAAATGGAAAGCTGGGCAAAAATGTGAAGTACTGTATCTTATTACTGATTCTCTCATTTAATCTATTTTTCAGATTATTGAAATATTTTAATGTATAAAAAATAAGGATATCTGCAAGCGAAGACTACAAATCACGCGCAGCATCTTGCGCATGAAGTGTCTTACATATGTAAATGCATGCAAACCCAAGACTCAAATTTCACAGGCAGTCTCTGCAGACAGAGCGATGAACTATGTAATTTGCAAGGTGAAGTCTATTTTATATCCCTTCGATATCCAAAGGGTATTTCAGCAAGCTGCTTCTCACTGTTGTGGGAAACCAGTACCAGTAAGTCTCAGCAGTGTTTTATATGGGAGCTGAGGCAGGGAAGGATTGCACGGATTTAGACCTGTACCTACCTACACGGTATAGACCTCTCCAACACTTTTTTGTCCCCTAAGCACGTACGGCACATCACACAGCAGAAGAGGGACCTTCCCTGATCACGCAGCAGAAGAAGGAGGGATGCCTGGTCACCAGGTCGCATCAGAGGGGCAAGGACTAACCTGCCAACAAAAGGGGTGGGTGGGGGGGTGGGGGTACCCTCAAGTCACACCCTATAAAACATTTCATGTTGTGGTGGCACAAGAAACCATGCTGAGCACCAGCGTGGGATGGGGGGGTCTCAGCGCGACACACACACCGCCCCCCCCCCCCCCACCCCGGTGCCACCGTGGGGACAGACTCGACTAAGGCACAGCAGCATGAGGTGGGAGTCAAATGAAAATGTCTCGTGTGGAAGTGAGAGACTCGACAAATCTGATCACAGCGTATGCTGGAAGAAACTTCACAATTCATGAAGTCATTCTGGTCCATAATTAACTGAAAATTAATTACAGAAATCTTGAAAAGAGCATAAACCAAAAATGGGCCAGCATACCTTCATAGTGCAGTTGCTCACTCTGAATCTCTTCCAATAATTAAGTCTGGCATATGGTACTGGAGTTAAAAAAAAAAAAAAAACCAACAAAAACCAACAACCAACAAACAAACTATGATTCCCAAAAAAGTTTTGGAGTCCTACTTGCTCAAGGGCTATGTCTGTCTGCAGTGCACACACATACTTTCTAGAAATGAGGAGGTTGAATTATTTGGCAACTTCAACTTTGCAGAAATTACAGGTTACAGATGCTTGTTATAAAATCAAAACAAAAATTGAGAAGAGAACATAATTAGGTAAATTATTTGCTGACTTGATGAATAATCTTCTAAAGATTATTAGAGGATATAAGAGCTTGGAAAATGCTCCAATTTTTCAACAAACAAAAGGAGGAGATAAACAATAAAACTGCCAAATTAATTTGCTTGAGCATTCATGAAAAGGTGTATTTTGTATCACTGAATTACACATTTTTTTTTTTTAAAGGTGCTTAAAGCATGGCATGCTGCCACACATTAAAATATTATTTTTTTAGAAAAAAAATGTTAGCATGCCGGGAAGTAGAAGATATGCCATCAAAACAAACCTGTATCACTTTGACACAGTAAACAAAAGAAAACATTTTTAAAATATTGAGAAAGAATATAATCAAAATAAAAAAAAATCCAAAGAAAAAACGATCAATAGATTAATCGGAGATTGTGCAAAAATGTGCTGCAGGAAACATGGAAACTCTCTTTCTGATTTCCAGTTTTCCACTATGGAGATTAGTATCTTCAGTAACAGTAAGATGACAATCACCGACTTTCAAATTACAAAATCTGCTTTATAAACGCCCTATTGCAGTAACTTGGAGGAGCTGGGTGGCAGCCTGGGGTCTTTCACTCCCATCCATAGATGGGGAGAGCTGCAAAGGAGCGTCAAGTTCTTTTCCAGCCCATGGCAGACAGGACCTTGTTCCCTAAGGCAACATTTCTTCTGGATCAACTGGAGGGGTTTTTTGTTCATTTGTTTTTGTTGTTTTGGGTTTTTTTTAAAATGAGGGGATAAAACACTGTAATTATGTACAAGTGGAAAAGAAATGTCCACGGCTTCAGCAGCTTGCCCACATTTCAGCCCTGAGCTTTGCTTATGACCCTTTTGCATATCATCTTACTCTCTCTCTCACAAACCACACACACTGGCATCTCTGATACAGTTTGGTTTTTGTGTTTACCTTTGCTTCCATTTGGAGGGTGAGAGCTTAAATTAGATCTACTGCACAAAGAGCACAGCACTGTGCAGTGTGACTCAGCTATAGAGTCTGCAAATAGGACTTCAACTAAATGCATTTATAAATTAATTTTCCTCCAGCTCCTTACTGATCACGCTGCCTAACAAAATACTTGCACATTTTGCCCGTAAGTCCAAACTGGAAACACGTAAAAGTCCATTTTTATTGGAGTAATGTAATACTCTTGGCAAAACTAGGCTGACCACGTGAAACTATAAGCTACGATGTATCTTCGTAATAATATGAACATAGTCTATTCAAGCTAATTATGAAAAAATGTTATTTAATACCAAACCTTGGAAATTTATATGAAGAGAAAATTACTGTTTTCAAATATGCATTAATATCTCTTCTTGCCATTTCCACCTCTTTTTTTGTGATGATCTCCACCATACCAGAAACCCCCTGCAACAGCACAACAAAGTTCCCCAAATTAAGTCCGAGAAGCTGTGTTGCTCCTCTGTAGATGCCCAATGCAAAGCTCACCACCAGGGAAGAAGGATGCCCTAAGCAGCAAATGGCCTTAACCTACCAACATTTCCTGCCAGACCCGGGCTGGCTCAAAGGCTGAAAGGTCCATCAGCATAATTTGGCAGCCCTTGGGGCCCTCTAAACAGTAACACTGTCTCTGGGCTGCAGCGCTTTTCCTCTCTCTGGCAGGGCTCTCCTCTGTCTCCAACCTGGCCTTTCTCTCCTGGACCATGCAGAAGGCACCGTATTGCACTGACATCCAGAGCCATTTCCCCACCGCCTCATTCATGGCAGTGATGGAAGGACCTTTGTATGCTATTTTAGCTCCTTTATGTGGCATAAAGGGATCAATCAGGAATGGGAATTTCACCTTAGTTCCTCTACGTGAAGAAAATCACCAAAACAGCTAAACCACAAAGCTCAACCGCATGCCAGCTGTACACTGCAGAGGCAGACTTGGCCTTCTAGGTCATTAAATGCAGATCACTAATTACAATTTCCAGCAGACTACCAAGCTCCAACATCAGGGAAGATTTTTCAATGCACTCCTCATTTACAGCATTCCAGCCTATATTAAAAAAAAAAAAAAAAGCAACACCCCCAAATAAAGTTTACCCCCTCCCTTGTTTTTTTGAAGATGACACTGTGTGAACACATCCATTGAAACACACCAGGAAATCACAGTGATGAACTCATGACATTGTACACAAGGTGTCACGTGTTGCTCTTTCAAAAGGTTATCAAGTCGGATGGCAGCCCTGTATTTTGCTGGAGTGCTAAGCACACACGCCTGTCCAGGAAGGCAGGCTTGCAGGAGCTCTGCTGGTGCTGCACAGGGCACGGCAACGGAGGATGCCCTGCACCAGCTGCTGGCGGGCTGCAGCAAAATTTCCAGCACTCCAAGGAGCTGGGCTTCCTGCCCCACACACATTTGCAGCACCTTTTTTTGGGAGGAAGGAGCTACTACCATGGAGCTCCCGTTTCATCAAACAAAGGTGCCGTTCTGCTTCCCTTGCTAGATTCAACAGTGCAGATCAAAATCAAGGGAAAGCTGTCAGCCCCCAGCATGCCACAATCTGGCCCTGTTTTCCTTTGGGAAGCAGAAACAAGGGGCCTGGGGGCAACACAGCATCTCAAAATTAGGAAGGGTGTTGAAAGAGGTCTTAACAGGGCTACTCTACCCAAAAAAGTAAGCAGCAGCTTGCTTGAGTATTTCTGCCAGGAGACAAGACAGAAAAAGAAGTCTGGGAGGTAGAAAAAGGTACCAGGCAGCAACCAGGATTTTGCATGTAACCTATGAAAGACAAGGAGCTAAATCGGTCTGCAGAACTAAACTAAGCTACTAGGAGAATAGGTCCAGGAGGATAAAAAGCAAATTGCAAGATAGGAAATTATTTGGAGGAATTAATGTGACCGTGTTATAATTTTCTGGAACAGTAAAAACACTCTAAGGGAAGGGTCACTGTGCATCAGGGAAAGGACCTGCAGCAGTATCCAAACCCCTGTTCACAGACAACATAATAAACCTAAGAGTGGTGGGAAAAAGTGATTTGTAACACAATTTGCTCAGGTGATGACTTGAAACAAGATGTCCACTGAAGCACAGCCAGAATTGTGTAGACATTGCAATTGAAGAATGAAAACAACGGAAAAAACTATTAGAAGTTGTGCTATCATACGGTTGTCAAAATCCTTTTGATAATTATTAAGAAAAGATTTTGCCTTTTTGTTGTTGGTATATGAACGCTGGAGTAACGTCATCAAAATTATTCCATATCCAAACAGTTGCAGAAATAAATGAATATAAATGTTGAATAAGCAACAAAAAAAGTTGAGAGGTTTCACTACGTGTGAATTTGCTTTTGTGATAGTGTAAAATGTTCTTCGGTATTCGAGAGAATGCTCATCACCAAAAAAAAAAAAAAAGCACGCAATACTTGAAAGCTTAACACTTTTAGCTATATGAGATTCCACTAAAATTACTGTCATCATAAAACACCCACTTTTCTTTTTTCAGAGCCATAAAATACATATCTCCAAAACCTGATTTAGAATGATAATAGAGTTTATTAGCTATCAAGCACTTCTTCAGGATGATTCCACCTTAAACTTTTGAGATTATGCAGCTGCCAGAACTATTAAAAGGCTGCACACTTCCAATGGTTTTGCGTAATCAAATTAAGAGACCAAACTATTAATATTCTGCTTACCTCCTAAATTCATTCCAGCTTGCAGACATTTCTGTAATCGACAGGCTGGGCAGTTCTTCCTCCGAATCTTATCAATTATGCAGTCATTCCGTCCCGCACACAGGTAATTGTGCTGTCCTGAATGAACCAAAACAAAATCACATTATTAGAGGATGTATTTACACAATTCCAATTTGTTCTTCTCTGTTTTGCAGTCATTTTGAACTTATTAATGTAGACATTCCTAATGCCATTCTTTAGCCTTCCCAATAATCTTGGTGACTTGTCACAGGCCTTACTATGAGCATCTCTTCTGTTTAATTTGGGAAAGAGTTTCAGTGTGTCACTCACAAGAGAGATCTCATTACTTTTTTCTAGGCAGGACTGGAATTTTTTTTTTTTTTTTTTTTTTTAAATAAATGATTGGTTTGCGCTTTTTCAACATGCGCCTTATCACAGAGCAGCCTGACAACTCAGTTTTGGTACAAAACCTGGGGCCATTCTCATGCCAAAGAAGTGCACAATCTAAAGCAGAAATGCAAAGTAGAGGTTAGCTTTCCCAATATACTCCACTCTCTTCAACCAGTTCACCGAGCGTGTGATTTCTGATTTAATCAGTTATCTTCTACACAGCAGAAGGTTTCTGAAGGGTTTACCAAAACAGGCTTAAAGCACAACCATATTATTTCAGTTCTGTAAAGCCCCACAGAAGCACTCCTGAGGAGACAGCAGGTATTTAACACACAACATTTAGCAGAAGGGAAATACACGGCAACCGGGGAAATAGGCTGGCATTTAACAACTTGGGAGACTCACAAGGCGTTTTGCTTCGTGGGAGGAACATAGGTAGAGCAAACAGATGCAGTGTATCAGACAAGAGCACTACCAGGTGGACTTTTCAAAGTAAGGTGCTTGAAGTTGATGTGGAAGAATAAAGGAAGCCATAAGGGGCTGGTGCAGCATGACAGGAGAAGCGAGAGGAGAAGATTATTTTAGCTGCCTTGATCCAAAGGTGGCACACAGGGACCCAGGGCGGCCAGAACAAACGGTCTGCAGCACATGCGACAAAAAGCAATGCAGAGGGTTTCCAGAGCAAGGATGAAAGGAGAGGACACAGCACGCAGAAGTACAACAGACTAAGGCAAGCTGCAGGATTTACCAGCATGGGAAGCTGAAGAAAACAGTCCTGTGTAAAATACAACAGTGTATTGCAGGCTTATGTAGCGGGCGCTGTAAGAACTATCAAGTCTCAGGGACAAGCATTTTAGACATAAGGTAAGAAACTCATTACTCTGTAAACTCAACACAAGTTCGTAACAAAGATGACTGAAATGCAAGGTAGAGGGGGAGAAAAAAAATCAGATTGCAAATTCAATAACACCAACCAGCAGCTAAGCAGAGAGACTCCTAAGTAGGTCATGAATGAAGCAGGCAAGATGTGCAGAAACCCAATAGTTGTACAAGTAACGTCAAAGTTGACGCCAATGACGGAAGCGAGCACCAGCCGTGGGTAGGGGGAGGAAGCCGGGGCAGGGCTCAGAAGCAAAGCTGCACTGAAATGCGTGGCAGGCCGACGTGTGCGGGGACTGGGAGCAAAGATGCAGGCTCATTAAGGGGACAGAGCTGCTGTAGGACAAGAGGTACAAAAATGTGTTTGCCAAGGTATCTTCCACAAGACACACATGCTTCCTTGGGGAAAGAGAATATTCATGGGACATAGGAGACCTGGCTTCTGGTTTGGGCTCTTTCCGGAATTTGCCTTAAAACTTCAGATAACTCATTTTCTATCTCTGCATCTGACTTCCCTTCACCCTTACCCAATGTTATCTATTTAGACAGTGAACTGAAGTTTGGGCTGTTTCTTGCACCTCTTCACTGAGCATCTCACACAAAGAGAACTGGTCTTATTTAAGTAAGCGAAGTGTTACTGTAATATCACAAAGTTATCATCATTTAAAATAATGCTTTAGATGTTTAAACAACAAGCAGATGGGCAAATAAGGGTTTTTATTAAGGGACCTTACCTAGCACCATGACACAAATGAAAAACAATAAAACTTAGGCAAAATAATTCATGAATATGAGCTCTTGAAGTTACGTCAGGCAAAAAAATCAAGTTGTATAGTATAGCGATGGCACCACTATCTATCAGCTGGTCTTTAAGTAGGCCTGCTAAACAATAAAAAGATAAAATTCTCAGCTAATCACAAAATGAAAGCCTGCTTATCACAGAATATTTATTTTGTGATGTGATCTATAAAAAAAAACCAGATACAGAACAGAAATGTCAACTTAATTCCTATTTACATTTTTGCTCTGAACTGACTTGAGCACATCTCCGAAGAAATATCATGCAGATAGCATGAAAGTAAAATTAAAGAAGAAAGCGAAAGTGTTTGAAATAATTATATATAGTACAAAGATGGTTTATATGCCCTTACAAATACTGGTATACTATCTTTTTGTGGGGAGAGCGGAAGAATGGTTATTTTCTGCTAGGAATGCAAGTACGATTGCTCAGTGCTCATACAATGTCCTTTGTACATCACAGAGTACTGCAATACCATTTTTAGGCTTCCATTTTAGGCGGGTGCAGGCTATTAATATGACAAGTCAGCTCTAATGCTGCAAAATGAACCCCATTGCAGAATTACCCTGAAGGCAGTTTGCTCTACAAAATTGTACACCTGTTAAGTCAACATTTTTCACTACTGCTTTCAAAAGCTAATGGGTTTAATAAAATAAGGTTAACATTTGTGTACTCGAGGATAATTACTTGGGTCACATTCTTAAATATTGTGGAAATGTTCATTGGATTCAATCACTGTCACCCTGTGACTTCACAAGAAATATTCCCACAATAGCAGAATACTTCCATAAGTCACCCTTCAAATGGCTTAGGTAGCCTGCAATTATTACTTTTTGGCATATCTACTCTAGACCAAATAATTTCGGAAAACATAACTTAGTAAAGGTTCATGAATTTTTGATTCATGCATCTCTGAATACTGACGTATGGTACAAAACCTGTATGCAGTTTTTCTAGTAAGCAAGGCAAAAGTCTTTCCAAAACGCAAATGTCATCTTGACAATTTTTTTAATTTGCTAAAAAAAAAAATTAAATAACCACAGTCATCTTAAGGCTTACACTACTAGAAGTAACTCAAAAACCCTTAAAAAAACAGAACAGATCAGCATTCAGGTATACCCTCTACATAGAGTACAGCTATGAAAGAATAATGAACAATTTTTCAGTTAAAAAGTTTATTATCAATTATGAAAAAAAAGGCTTCAGATTTCCATGTAAAAACGGTGCATTTCAAATAAAACCAATTTTGTAAAGTAAGTTAGTGAAGCAAAGACACTCATAATGAATTAGTACCTCCTATTTGTGTAGCATGAGCCTCACTCATGCCCCTCAACTTCAGAATCAAAACAGAAACCTACACATCTGAAACTGATGCAACTCTCTCAAGACCTCCAGGGCTCTTCAGGATCTCAATGAGGTGATGGAGACAGTCCTGCAAAGAGGCTGATATTTTTGTGGTGCTAGATCTCCAACTCCTTCGAGACACATATCGATCTGCTTGTGTAGTTTGTGTTTAGCTTAATCCACTTGTTCTTTTTATCCAGTTTAATCACCCACAAGTGGGCTGGAAAGTGAGAGAGTAGATATCGAATTCTCATCTCCAATGTGCTAACTGCATTAAGATGAAAGTAATTTTTACATATGCCACCCTTAAGTGCACTTATACGAGCTAATTCTGGTTCCATCTAAAATGCAGAGTTACAAAAGATGCCAGGAAAATGTCCTGTTCAAAATAAATAATTAATAGGTACTACACAGTTGCACACTAAGAAGAAATAGAGATCTGTCCTATTCACAGTAGAGCTAGAGGAATATTTGAGTTTGCAGTTTCCAGGTTAATGTGTCACTACATACCACAGAATGACACATCCAAATGTACACACAAAAATACTTCAATGTTTCCAACTCTCTCACCTGCAAAGACTCTTTAATTCCCTGTGTTTATAGGCTTAGAAAAGAAAACAAAAAGGAAGTATTAATGAAATTCAGTCTTCCCTCTTACTACATTTTCTTGAACAAGCAAAATTCAGATTTTCAGGAAGGGATTTTCCTTTTCAGGAAGGGAGGAAAAAAGCTGTTGTTCTTTGGCCTATGAATTACTGCCAAAATGAGGTTGCAGCAGAAGTTGTGCCTTTCCCCATTTTAAAACTCCAGCACAATGATTGAGTCACTGGTCCCCAAAACTGACTTCCTAAGATGAGCTCATGTACGTGTGCAGAGCGCTGCTGCACTCTTCAAGGGGCTGCGATACACTTCCAGACATGTAAGGCTGCCACAGGAATGGGGTATAGATATTTCTTGTCAGTAATATTTCTGTTACTGTCTAAGGCAAAATTAGAAAATTACAGAAATTTCTGAAATATTGCACATGTTTTATCTTCCCCCTAAAAATTATTTTTTTTCCCCAGTTTTTTTGAAGTCTAAGTCAGGAACCGCAAATCATTAATGGGTCTTCTACATTTCTCCTCTCTTGTTAAAATAGCAACTACTATGCTCAAATGTTAAATTTTCTAAGGAAAAAAAAAAAGTGTAGTGCTGGCTGGAAGAGGATCCAAAGACTGTTTAATTCAAGCCCACTCATGGAAGCATGATAAGACTAGCTTAAAAGTTCAGGCAGGGTTTTTTTTCCCTTTCCTTTCTCTAAACTTGTCTCAAAGCCTTCTGAGGAAAGGTATTCTGCAACTTCCCTACAAGCCATGGGATTAGGCTAGTGATTAGCTAGCCTTGAAGCTGTGTTTTTTCCTTTGCATTTAATGAAAACAGGAATATTTTGCAACTGAAAGAGATATTACCACTCCCCCTAAGACACACAGAGTAATAGATCGCCACCTTCTTAACAACAATCTCATGGCTATAGAAAGATTTATGTTCCCCACCTCTTTGCTAGACTAAACAAATCCAGTTCTCTCAATGTTTCCTAAATCTGTCCTCATTCCTCTTATTCTCCTCCAACTTCTTTCATAAAACAGAGTGCCCAAAACCGGGTGCATTTTTCTTGCTGAGTTTCACCATCACTAAGCCCTATAAAATGGTTGCTTCCTGTATCTTGCACACAAGAGCCCTGCTACTGCAATTCTGGACCAGATCTGGCTTTTGCAATGGCATTAGGTTGTTGACTCACACTTGCTTGTGTGCTGCTAACTCCAGCTCCTCTCCTGCGGCACCGCTGCCTTCCATACGTTCTTTCCTGCTTTTACCTGGGCAGCCAACTCTCTTTTTCCCTCTGCTAGAGCTACACACTCACTGCAACACCCCCTGGGAAAGGTAAGGGAGAAGTCCAAAAGCCACTCCGCGGATGACATCTGAAACCGGAGCATGCGTTGGCTCTCAAGACAAAGGCATGATTGAGGAAGCCTCGCAAAAGGACGGGAAAATGAGAAAACAGGAGTGGTAGCTAAGGACCATACAAAGCAGAATTAGTTTAAAAAACCCTCAACTTCTAAAATAGCACCTCACTGAAGCACATCAAAACGCATGTAAAATGCCCAAACCTTCCTCCTTCCTCCACAGCGAGAATTAATACTTTAACTCATAAAATTGCAGGCAAAGTCGTCTTCTCCCTCCGGGCTGCCAGAACAGCCAAACCTTCTTCCAGGGTTTGAGGAGAGAGGAGCTGGAAGCCACCTCCAGCCCTGCCGTGCGGATCTGCACATCGGAGCCAGGATCCCTTTCGCAGCTTTTGGGCTGCAATAAGTGCTTAGATGGCTCCACGTTTCCCAAGTGTGAAGATTATCTCCACGATAACAATGATACCTGTAAAAGCCTTACAGCTTGGAGTACCTATCGGCACCTGCTCGAGCAGGCTTGTATAGGTGTTAAACTGGGCATCCTTAGTTCAGGGAACTCCTCTAAAGATACTCCTGCTGCTCCTGTAAGTATTTACCAGCATAACCACCCATTTTACTGAAGTTACTCCTGATAACACTAGTGCATGAGGGGGAGGAAGAAAATCTGGGTTGAATGGCTGTAGTCCTATACTGTTTCCCTCAATTCCATAAATGTTATTTGCCGCTCAACTCCATCCCTTCTCCCTTTACCCACCAGCCCATCAGATTGCACGAGCCCAGCCCCTGCAACCCTTCTGACCTGGGCTACGGACCTTCCCTGCTGAAGGAAAGACAAAGAAAACATGCTACGGAAAATCATCAGGATTTTCTAAGGGAGGCCTCTCACCTCCAGAACAGGTCAGCAAACAGAACTTAACACCAGGTTTTTCTGCTTTCTTGTATAGCCCTGATGAAGGGCTTTGCCTCCTACAGCAAGAAATCACAGAATCAGCACATCCTAACCTCTCGTTTGTGCTCACTGAGCTATGTGATGTGTTGCTTTGCTCCAGCTCCGAAACCTTCAAAGATTTTGTGAAACGGATGTTATATCTGCAATCCATATAAGCTCTTTTAATTAATAAAAATAAACGATTTCTACTTTTTAATGGCCAGTATATAAATAAAATTACTAATAAGACTTGTCACAATGATTTTCCACACACAGAAAAGGATTTTCTGTTTGACAGGAGTTGTATCACACTATCAAGAAACAAACTGCATATACCTGACGTTTTTATTTCACCATCTGCAGCAGGGAGGTACTCTCAAATAAATCAGCGCGATAGGTATGATGATGAATCTCTTTCCAAATTTCAGTTTTCACAGAGCCTCTGTTTCTTGCAATTAAAAAAAAAAAAATAGCCTGCTATTCAATGGAAATCAGAACTGCATTTTCATTTAAAAGGTCCATTTGTTACCCAGTTGAGGGCTTTTTTTTTTTTTTTTAGCAGTTGACAACTGCCCAGCAACAGCAGCCTATGTTTGCAGTCACTATTTTAGGCTACATCACATGTCAATTACATAACCTTGTTTTACTGCTCTTGAACTGGTTCGAACAACCTGGGAAACAGATTAGGGCAGTCCCTCCCAGCCGGCCATCCGCATGCAACGGCAGGACCCGTCCCCCCGCCGCAGCTCCAAAGGCTGCAGCCATGCCGAGTCCCTCTCTCCATAACTAGTTACTTATTGCTAGACCCACCTGAGACATTTGATAATTAACTTCCTCGGCTCTGTTTAAACCAGTCCAGTCTGACCACGGTAAACTAATAAACTTGATTCCTCACGCTGAGATTTATGTACAATGCAGAATAAGCTTATAAATGCCACAGACAAGGTACAGAACTTAGATATGAATATTGCTTCTTCATTTTATATAGCGAATGCTCGGGGGTTGTATTTTAGATATCAAATCTCAGGGTTTCCCAAAATTCAGTCTGACTTCAGGCTCTATCTCCCTTATTACTCCACAGCTTTCCTCATCTGACCGTATCACTCCCAGACACGACGCTTTTCAGCTGCATCTGCCAATCGTTCACGACAACAATATCGATCTATTATTAACATTATTACACAGTGTGCTTATAACATAGGTAGAGTCTAAATCTTTCTCTGAAGCAAGAATTTAGAGCTTTCCCTCCTTTATGATAAATTAGAGACTTAATTAACATTTGTTTTGATTTTGGCAAAATATTCACCACATCTGGGGTATTTCCTGCTTGCTTCTCATTCTCAATCACCTTCTGCTACTTCTAGATCCCAAGACATCTTTCAGTTTCCTTACCCTTATATATTACTGGATTAATTTATCTGCCATTTTTATGATATTTTTGTAGTCTCCTTACTTTCCACTCCCCCCTCCTTTTTCTTTCCTTCAATAAAATTTATTTTCTAACCTTCTCCTTCACCTACTTTCACCTTCAGTCTTTTACCCCTCTCCTGTTCCACAACTGTTTCTTCAGTCTTCTTATTTACCTTCTAAATGTATTATTTCCTCCATTCAGCCAGTAACTGGTGATTTCACAGGGCACATTTACACTGCAGTCAAAGGTATGGCTACAGCTCATTTCATCTACCCAAGCAAAGTATATTAAAACTACCTGGGACATGGATGAAAACATGGTCTCAACAGCATCATTTTCTGCAGGGTCTACAAAACCCAGCTAGGGCTTTTTAAAAAACACAGGCGCATCAGTTGGTGCTCAGATAGCGAGCATAGTCTATGAACTTCGGCAACACAGTATTTTTCTAAATTTTCTATGTGCTTTAAACCTTGTGTTTAACTGCTATTTAATTATAACATGTTCTAATTAAACAGTGTTGACAAAAACATTCTCAAATCCAGCATGCTGGCCTGTGATCACCCGACCTTTCTCTGCCTAATCTGAAATACGCTAGCAATTCTTACTCAGTATCCCGGAGAAAGAGCTGCAGGTTGTCCTTAGGGGGTGATTACATCATGAACAATGACTTAATGCTCTGTGCATTAACTACCACACTTGTTTCCTCCAGAAGGCCAAATTTTGAAAGCACAGGTGAACTACCAGCGCTTCCTCCAACGGCGACTACAGATAAAAGCCGATTCCCCTTTTTTCTGGAAGAGGGGCAGGGAGGGCTGTGTCCCCGGACGCTTTATACGTGAAAGTTTTCAAATTGCCGTACTGTTACGCACTCTCTACACACATCTAAGAGCACAGACTGCCAATCTTGACATGGAGACAGTCTCCTGCCCCTTCACCTTCCCAGGAAACTTGCTTTCACACTGGGTTGAGACCAGGTTAACAAAAACAATTGGTACGGTCTGGTGATCCTGGCAAAGGAGACGAGAAGTTATAAAAATGGTTCTCACTCACTATTTTAAGCAGACTGAAAGGGCACCGATGAGAGGGATCAAGGAGAGGGAGGAAATTTGGCAAGGGAGCATGGGATGTAGCCCAAAAGAGGCTACTATTTTTTGCAGGAGAAACCATCCAGCAGGGATTAAACCTGTTAACAACAGTGAGACTAGTGAGCAAGAAAATATACATAAATATCTCATATTTGAGGTACATGCGCTCATGCTCATTTTCTTCGGCCATGCTTAAAACATGCTGCAGAATTTTGAAAGCCTCTACAAGCCTCTGCCTGGTGCTCCAGCCGTCCTGTTATCCAGAGGGACTGAGCCACCAAGACCAGGTATGCCCCAAACTGGTACTGAAACCATCTCTGGGGCTCCCACTGTCATCTCCACAACCGAGGCAGTGTTCGTGCCAACCAGCCACGTAGCAGTTGGTCACGGAGGACAGCTGGAGCCTCCCGAAAACCACAGGAGCTAAGAAAGCTTTCAGTTCAGCATGTTGGAAGTCTAAACATGGCCGCATGACTGACTATGCAGTAATTCCCTTTGCATGTGCTCAAAGAAATGCCGAATGATACCAGATAGCACAGAACAGGAATAGGAGAAGTATCTGATCTTTGCAAAGCACTTCTGATTCAGTGAAATCACACAGCATTGGAAATCTGTTTAGGAGGAAAACGAAGGAAAAATATCTACAAACACCAAAATAATCCCGTTATTGAGCTAAATCATTTTGTTTCTGTGTTGAAATCAGTTTTCAGTTCAATTGCTTTTGATTTTAGATTATAATGGATACAGTACTATAAAGAGTGAGAATCAGAGCTTTAGAGGATGTTGTTTTGACAAAATCACACATCTAATATTTTACAGCATTTTCTTTCACAGCAAGTTTCCAAATTTTCATTTTTGTTTAAATTTTAACTGAAGACTAATTTTGAAGTCTCTAGATACTGTTACCTGCAGAGTAGTGCATATGATAGATTTATAAGAGATCATGTTGCATGCATGATGCCTATTTCTGCTTTCCCATGCTAAAAATCTGATAAGGCATTCTTGACATACTACAAATTTCAATGCACTTTAGTGGAAAATTTCAATGTACCAGAAATGGTCTAGAAGGACTGGAAAGTCTTTTTAAATAAGCGTCATGCAAAAATCTTAAACTGCAACTGAAATGCCCTTCCATTTTTGCCGGTAAAAGTGGTCAACTGCTCTGCTACATTTACATATGTGATATAGTATCCTGCTCTACAATCAGCTCACTGTTACAACTGGATTTTAGGAAGTACACAGTGGAAAATAAGATTTGTATGATATACCAAGTTCATTTAAGGGAATGTTTGAGAGAGTGTGTGGGGGCTGTATCCTGGAATATGGAACACTAACTGGTAACGTAAGGATTTCTAGCTGACTGTATGGCTCCTTAAGGCAAGCTCCTTCAGTGAATACTCTACTGAAAATATTCACCTCCATAAAAATTTTCATATTTGTAAGCGTATATGGGGCTGAAGCCTGTTACACTCTATCCACTATTTCAAACTGCTTAGTATGCCCCACTATCTTACTGATAACATTCAGGCATGTAGCAAACTGTCTTTGTAGTAATCATATGGAACACGCAAACTAAGAGAGAACTTCTAGTGTCATAGGACAGACTGAAAAATCAACGTATACAGCATTAATTCTGTGGTTTGCAACTCCATCTTATAGTTTGCAATTCTGGAGCGACTCCTTCAATGAAATGCATGCTATTTATGTAAGATATTACTAGAAAAATAGGCAGTTTGTCTCACAAAGTAAAACTTTTCCCAACTCTTGGTCTCAGTGAAAATGTTCCGTTAACTTTTTTTTTTTAAAGTAGCTACCCTTTGTTTTTTGCAAATATTTTGAAGTTCAAGTCTGCTATGTTCTTGCATTTAGCATGCTCAGCAGATCATAAATTTTATTCTGTGTGAATGACACATTATCTTCAAAGCATATTTTTCTCTTGCATTTTTCATGTACAGTTTACTACAGCTCAGACTGGAAATATGCTAAATTCATAATAATGAATATTATTATGAATAATAGTGACAATTTAAAATATTGTCAGCACATACGTTGACAAATCTCCTCTGGAACCCTGGTCAGTAATAACTTTCTTTTAAAGGCTGCAAGCAAGACCATCACAACAGAGCCTTTTAGCAGAATCTCTTGAGATCCCAAGCACAGAAATGTTGATGAAAGTAATATGAGATGCTCACCAAAGTGAACTTAAAAGTTTTCTGCATTTGTTTGCTGGCTTTTTAAAAAGGAGTCTGTTTTACCCTTTGAAATATGTACATGTCTGCCTATTTATTTTCTTCATTTTTCTCTCCATTTATTTATTTTAATCAGGAACCTCAGCTCTGTTATTCCAGGTAAATCTGAAAAAACAGTCAGTAGAAAGAGGATGAGGTGATAGCAGAAGATTTGACTATTATAATGAAATTTCACAGGACAACAGGGCAACCCTCCCACACCCCTGGGAACAGCTACTTCACCCTTTGCTTACTCATCCGACCTCAGGAGGCTGAGCAAAGTATCACACAGCAGCAAAACCACTGATGAATTGAGGCTTCGTCTAATTTTCCCACATTTTATTGGCGATCACCTCACAAGTGACACCCCTGTGGCCCCCTTCAGCCAGGTGTGCTGGATCTGACACCTCCGGCCATGGCACCGGCACCAGGATGACCTCTAAGTGAGAGCAAAGCTTGCCTTTCAGTGACAGCCATCACCCTGGGGCCGGACCCACACCTTCACTACCGCACCTTTTCACCAGGAATTGCAACTTGCTTTGCCACAGAAATAAATCAAGTGGTGATCTTTCATGCTGGAATCATCCTAGGTCTTGAACAACTAAAGCCATGGATGACTCAATCTGCATCTGACATTTTCAACACCTATAAAGGTACCACTGGGAGTTTAAAAAAAAAAAAAAAGTAATCTTTTAAAGCGTATGAAATTTTTCAAACACATAATTCATATGCCAGAGTGAGATCTTGAAGGGATTAGGCTTTCCCTTCATTATAAGGGAATGGACATTTAGGTAAAAACAAGTATGCCAAATTTCAGCCCAAATGATGGTGGCCACTGAAAACAAAACTGAAAAAAAGAAACAGGACAACAGGAGAAAAGTCATCTCAAGGTGTATATACAACATCACCAAGGCACAAATCAAATTATTCCATTCTACTTTCAAAGATCATTCTGCCTAATTGACGTAATTGCTGTTTCAAAATTTGTTTTGCTCAGTGAAAACTGAGGACCAATTACTACATAATTTATATCCAAAATTCACCCCTGGATTAGGGTAGCTGCTCCTTCATGGTATGTATCCTCACCCCTTGCATTCAACACATTTAAGAAAACCAAAATAAAAAACTGCTCAGTCTATTCACATTTAACTTCACAAGGGGCCTGTTTGAACACAGATTTTTTTAAAGTTCTAGTTCAATTTTCATAATTAAAATTCCGGTAGTACTAAGCAGATTGAATTAATTTTAGTTTCCTGCAAGTAGCTATTTAATACAAACTCACGTGAACTGAAATGTCATTGCTTTCAAGAAGCGTATGAACAGCACGAAAATCCTTTGGGTTAACCTTCATAAAATGCAGCAATTCTTTCATTAAAGTGACAGAAGTTAGCCATTGCCAAAGCCCAATCTCTTCAGCAACAGCTATCAGATCTAGAGCTGGTAAGAGAGGTCAGTGAAGCAAATGGATGATCAAGGGTGGTGGTCATTTAGTGTAAAGCCATCGTACAAGTTTAACCTCAGTTTCACGTGGTTGACAATGTATTTTTGTATTCCATAAATGATGGGTTTCACTACTGGCTTCAAAAACAATTGTTTTATCTTTGAAAAATGATAATGACTAAAGGCAAAATTCCACTTGTCTGAAACAAGTTTTCTAAGTAAAAGTTATAAAATTTGAATTAAGAAAAGGGAAATTTTAAAAAGATCACTTACATCAAAAACCTGACCTGCTTTCTACTTATGCCAGATTTCAATGTGATGTAGTGCACCCCAGTTTATAATTATGAGAGGACAATCCAGTCCTATGCTTTTCCTAATACATTCCAAATTTCCTAGCTCTGTTTTGCCATCTTCAGAACTAACTTTGAACCTGCCAGGCACCAGCATTAAAAGCCTCTCTGAAAACGTACACTCGTGTCTGAAAACACACATAGAAAAGATCAAAATGAAAATGAAAAGCAGACGCACTTTATGTACTAAAAGGTTTTTCCACTTTGATAAGTGGATTATAATGAAGTGTGGCACCATGTTTCATACAATTTATTAATCCAGTCCCACTTATTTACACTCTGAAGCAGCATAATGATTCCAAAGTTGGAGCACAGCCAAAACTCACATGCAGAAATAATTAAGAAGTTACGTGGAAAGACTGGACATTGTTGGGTTTCAGGGGTTTTCCAAAGAGACAGACTGATTTTTAGTTAACCAGAAGACCAAAGTTGTTGTAACACAAGACGAAGTGTGTAAGTGAACTAATTTTTGAAAGGGAGCAGGTGCTACAAAAAGGTAACTGGTGCCTGACTTGCCCTGCCATTACAGCCCCTCTAAGCCTGGAGAAAGACCTCTCTATGCTAATGCTGATGCAACTGGGGAAACACTGGTTTTTCCAGATGGCACCTATGCGCTCGTCTTGAGTTACCCATCAGCTACATGAATTGGCAAAAAATGGTAAGAGAATAAAACTCAAAATACTGTAGAAGCATGGAAGGCATGAGTTTCAGGAGGACAAAGAGAAGCTGGAAAGCAGAGTGCATAGGTCATGGTGGGGAGAGCGTATGACCAGATGATGCCTCCACAAAGCTTCTCTGGCCTCTGAAAGAGGCACACCATCGTCCCCATGGGCTTTCTTGGACTGCTTGAAGGTCCACACTTTCTCCTACAGTAGTGTTTTTGGCAAGGCAAAGCTCAAGCTAGTCCAAGGGTACAAAGCCATTTATACCTGTACAAAGCAAGCAGAAGACTCTGCAGGATAGGAGTGACAGTGCTTTACCTCCGTTTTTTTACCCAAGTTTAGATGTCTACACCAAGTAAAAGGGGAAATCAGGCTGTAAGAAATACACTATTTCTTTGTAGAAAAAAAATAGTGCTGGTCAGCAGTTCCCTCCTGAGCACAGCATACTCCTGCCTCTAGGAGCATCCTTACCCCTTGTGTTTCAAGGTAACGGTCCCTGAAGATGTTGAGCCATCTAGCAGATCAGGAATACTTACTTTAAAGGGTGAAGTACACAGATATGGAAATACTGTTGAAGATGCACTCATGCAGGAAATGTATTTTATTCATTCACTGATGCAGAATGCCCAGTTCATTTTATCCACTACATTCCTCATCCACTAACCTCTCTCTCCTTCTATTCCTCACCTGAAAAAATGGTTTATACAGTAAGCAAGAAATCCAGTTCATTGTTATTATTTGGCAAGATCTACTTGATGAGAAGACCCTATACCAACCCTACCATTAAGAACTTCTACAGCAAATTCCTGCTGAGGATAAGCCACTGCCAAATGCAGACAGTTTAACACACTGGGAAGATACCCCATGGAGTATCAGAGGGATTACTGCTTATTTTGATCTTTTCATTGGAAGAAAGGAGGAGGAGTTGTCAGCATAAGTGTGCATAGAAAAATAATACAAAAGGGTGTAGAGAAACAAGAAACAAGCAATAAAATTGCAGCTGGAAAAATGCTACTGCATGTATCAAGGGAGTAATCCCAAATAAAGAGTTAATGACAAAGCAAAATAACAAAGCAAAATTTGGAAAGCGTCAACATCGAAAGACACCTAGGAACAAGAGGATAATCTGGATGTAAGAAGCAATGCAGCAGAGGAGAACTAAGCGTCAATAACACCTCTGGCTCTTTCTGTAGGAGCATTACACAGCGGAGCAGGTTGGCATGGCAGTGCTCCCTTTATGCATTTCTTTTGCAGCCACACCTGGAATATTGCATGCAGTTCAGGCACTTCATTACTGGAAGATATAAACAAACTGGAGGAAGTCCAGAGAAGTGGAACGGAAATGATTAGAAGCCGGAGGGAGTGATTTACCAAGAAAATTTAAAGTAGCCCTCTACCCGCTTGTAACTTCTCTGGTAATTAGAGACGGGAAATGATAACAGCCTAGTTCAAGTCTCCAGTCACGTGCCTTAAGCCCTTTTGCCTTGGGCACTTAAGCATGTGCCTGGTTTTAAGAATAAAGAGTACACAAAGCTTTTAACCTGATGAAAGAATAAGATTAAGGAAGGAAAAAAAATTTAGGCTACATACCAGTGAAATCCTCCCAGGAATGAATTATGACTAACAGAGCTACCATAAAAGATGGAGATTGTACTGCTTGAAATTTCACATTTTATTGCTGATAATGGAAAGAGTTATTCACATCTAAAGTTTATTTTCCATGAGACAACAGGACTATTCAAAATAAACAGTGTTACCCATGTACACAAGTCTTTGCCACAAACATATAGCACCAAGTTGTCCTGCCCAGGTGAAGAGACCTGACTAAGCAAACATTTTTACCCCGGACTGTGTAAGCCAGGTGGAACAGTTCTGAAAAATGACAAATTATATCTCAGCAGGAAAGTAACTACATTCTCCTAGCTCCTCATGGACTAACATTGCTGAGAAATGATATTTAGGAAGGTGGCATTTTATATAATTGTTCAGCTGTCAGCAGGACTCTACTGAAAGACACTTTAAAAGTCATGTAGACACTGCCAAAGTCTGATAACCATTCACACAGGTTTTGCATGCAATCTGGGAGGGAAAAACAAAAAAAATCAAACACCAAAAAAACCCCCAACCGAAAAAAAGCAAAGCCCAGCTGCAGGCAGCCTGCAAACAAGCCTGCTGGGATGTAGCTTGCTATATAATCCCCAAACAACATTCCAGGCCAATAGCCATGTTTGGGCACGTAGGATTCTCCAGCCCCTCCACCGATAGGTGAGGCCTCCCAGAAACGTTGCCTTAAAGGTGACCATGTGCCCCCATGCCCCTCCGCCACCCCCTTCACCCATCTTGTGGTTAAAATCACTTCTTGATACTCCAAATAAGCAAAGTTCATAGTCCCACTCTGGAGAAATACCCTGGACAGATTTTTAGCTCATAAATGGGAAAGAAAAAACCTCAAACCTACAGGAGGGGGAGACCTGGAACAAGAGAGAAGTCTGCAGTGTTTACTGGAAAGTCAGCATTTATTACTAAAATTGTGTTGGATATGCATATCTGAAGAGCATGCTAGCCTAGGCTTTTGTTTATGCAAGTAATGCAGCTTTATGTTACAATTTCTGCAATATTTTTAGAATTCAACATTTACCTGCAACCTACACTTAGATTTATGAGAATGAGATAAGAATTGGCACAAAGTCAACAGGTCTCAGCTTCAGTGCATCAATGCCTTGATTTTATATTACGATTTTTTCATGGACTTTCTGCAGTACAGTTTTAAAGGTTTGGCAGAAGGTAAAATGACTGCATGGTTGATCATTGCTTTCACTACTTACAAGACAGTATCTATAAGCCTGAGAGTCCTACTCCAGGGACTTTTTTCCCCCCTTTCTTTGTACAATATATGTCAAAATGAATCTGCAAATTGGATGAAATCTGTCAAAAAGCAGATTATCATCAGTTAATCTTGTAGGACTACATATAGTTAAGGTTGCCTGACACTTTTCATTTTAAGACCTCATTTTCTATTGCTTATAACTTTACCACACATTAGCAGTTAGGGCTGAAATTTTCCATGCTGGATGTCTGCCTCAGGCTGAATTTTATTTTGCGAGTGTAAGAATGTATCAGCTAGAAGTACTAAGCTTAGTGCAAAAGTAAGTTTGTGAATAAGGGTAGGGAGAAACATGTTGGTTTTTCCCAGTGTTACATTTTTTGCAGACATATTTGAGAAGCTCAAGAGCCTTCACACTTTGAGACAGACCCTTTGAAGCATCACTGCTCTGATACCACAGATGTGCCTTTTGCCATCTCATACATTATCACTTAAAATTATAACGGATCACAGTATAAAACACTGACAATTTGCAGTTTGTACGTGATATGATTTGCAAAGGTTTTGGTGGAGGTTGGCTGCCAACCTCCAAATTTTCCTTCTGCAAAGAGCGTGGACCAGGGCAGAGGGTCTCAGCTGAGCTTGGGCTCCAGCCATCTCTTCCAAACATCAGACGATGCTTTGGCATGGGGACTCCATGCAGAAAACCCCCATCACGGTCTCGGGATGCGGCAAGGAAAGAACTAGGATGGAAGGGGAATGAGGCACAGGTTGCAAGAGCAAAGGCAACTGCCAGGAGCTTAATGAGGAGAGAGGACAGGAGTCAGGGGAGGTAGTAGACTTGAATGGAGAAAAACCGCTAAAAAAGCAAAGCTAGTGGTGGGAGGAAGGAGATGTAGGCAGTGGGATATTGGAGAAGCCGGGGAAGAGGGGAAATGGTCAGAAGAATCTGAGAGTGCGGAAGCTGATGACTAAAGGAGAAAAGGTCCAGAGGTGAGTGCTGGCCAGAAGCAGAAGGGGCAAGGGATACAGATGGGTGGTAACTGGATAAACACAAGCAGCTGAGAAGAAAATTACTTGGGGGAAGAAAGTCAAGAGAGTATCTCTCTCTACACCGTTAGGGCTGGATGCAGGAAGCCTAAGACTCAATTATCCCAGAAGATGGTGCAACCATCTCTACTTTACAGATTGGAAACTGAAGCCAAAGGAGAGTAAAGCCAAAAATATTAAAAGTGTCTACTAATGCGTTGAGCCTGACCTGTCACTCTCACAACTTGATTTTTCTGAACGTTTAGTGTTTTTGAGAGAGGCTGCTTTCCAAGGAGCCTGACAACCCCCTGGTTGGGGTACCGGTCTCCATGCAAGGCAGTGGCTGCTGGTAAGACAGCTGGAGCCAGGCACCTCTGCTTCCAGCTCTGCTGCATGCAACTCCAGCTCTGCCCACAGTCCTTCACAGTCCCTGGGACCTCATTTGCTGAGCCTGTCTCAGGTGGTGAGCTCAAAACAGGCCCAGTGCCACCTCTGCTGCTCTCTGTGGGCATGGGGAAAACAGCTGGTGGCAGCCACAGAGACTTATGGAAGCAAGAAAGACCTCAGTAAACACTGTTTGGACCCCAGGTTACTTCTACCAGATAGCTACATGGCCTGACAGTGGTCCGTCAGGTGCTGCTGTTGCAGATGAGTGCTGCACGAAGAGATGGATGTCCCACATGCATCCTGTTTCACCTGTCCCCCTTTAGCCTGCATGCTCCTGAGAAGAGCAGAAGACATTACAGCAGCTCCACAGCACCTGAAATGTTGTGCTGGTACAGGAGACCGCAAAATCTCCCTCATAACCTGGAGTTCAGCTTCAGGAGTTCAAATAAATATTTACTTTAGAAAATGTTGACAACATTGGCTTTTAATTTACATTCTTTGCTTTTTTTAAAACTTTGTAGGAAGAGGAAATGGAGCTTTCAGGTCCTAACCACTCAGCAGAGCAGCTCTGGAGGAGCAGGCTCTGCGCTCCCACACCCCCTGTGCAGTCCAGCCGCCCCCACACCTCTGGCTGGCGGGCAGGGACAAGCACACCCTAGGGCGGACGGGGGGCAGGCGAATGCTGGCTGTCCCCCCCACCAGTGCACACTGCCTGTTCAGGTACAGGGTTAACCTTCTGCTCACCGCAGCGTGGGTGCTCACTGGCCAGCGAGGCCACCCACCATGGCAGCTAGCATGATGTCCCATTGTACGTGAAGCTTGCACAAACCAAAACCAGTAGTAAAACTACAAACTTGAGAAAAAAAAAAAAACTTTGAAAGTATTCTTCAACATGAATTTGTGAACCAGTGTCATCAAAACCTGCAAGTAAGAACATGGCGCTAATAACGCCAAGTTCACAGGTTCAATCCCTGCTCACTGCAGGGGGGTTGGGCTCGATGATCTCTCAAGGTCCCTTCCAACCCAAAGCATTCTAGGATTCTAAGGCAAACTGTGGCAGTTTCTGTATCTGCATGCAGAAATTAAACGACAGCACTTGGAAGGGACATGGAGTACTGAACCGCCATAAAAGCGTTTGGGCTGGGGAAGCTCCAGTGCCACATCCACACGTTACATTACAGCTGTAACTACACACTCCTAAACCAGACTTTGCTAAATCGAACAATGTTTTCCCACACGTACGATTACATTGACTTTAATTAGGTAACTGGCTCAGTGGTTTTGATTGTTTCGATTGGGTAAACACGTGACATGGATTGATCGATAATTAAGATGAACTTTAAAGACAAGTGTTCATGTTTAAGTGGTGGAGCAGACACGTTTGTCGCTGCCTGAGGATGAAGGAGTAAAAGTACAAGTCGGAAAAGATCCTCTCTTTGCTCAGTCAGTGATTGCTGACCTCTGTTTTTCATTATTACTAGGAAGTGGTCAGTTAACCCTCATCATTAAGCAATAAAGCGTGTCAGAGAGTGCTGATTAATGCGCTGCTCACAAATACAGTCAGGCACGAGGAGAAACCCACAGTGGGCTTCTGGCAGCTTTAAATGGCCATTAGTTATAGTTGCGCAAAATGAAATTAACCCAGCTAATCAAGCACTGAGAAGCCACAGTTCTGCTGAGGGTCAGGGTTCCCAGGAAACAAAAGGTACGGTATGCTTATATACCATGGGGGAAACAAACAAACAAAAAAAATCCTGACAGGCCGATTAATTAAAATGAATACATACAATAAATTTGACCAAATGCTGAATAAACATAATACCTGCCCTGCACATATTAACCAAGAAAAAGTCCACATCTTAAAGAAAGGGAAGCAAGAGATTGACTTCAGCCATCACCAAGTTCAGGAGCAGCCTACTACAATGCACTACAGAACAGCTGTTGCACTGCTGCAGATGACCCTGCTTAGACCCCTGTCCCCAAAATCCTTTTTGAGTGCCCTCCTCTGCAGACAGGTTTGCTATTTTAACCCTTTACAGACTCAGCCACATGGCCCCCTATGCCCCTTAGGCTGAATTTTGGCAGTGCCTGGATTGTCACATGTATTCCTCACGTTCTCAAATGGGTTTTCTGCTTGTAAACCTTTCTCCTATCAGACGCAGAATGCTGAGGAAGCACGGAGAGCAAATGGAAAAAGCACAGGAGAAATACACAAGCTAACCATGCCCACGAGCATGTGCCAGCTCATTCTGTGACAAAGACTGGATGGGCCTGAGTGCCAGGAGTTTCTTCTGAACAAGTATTCTTCTTTCACTTTAAATTTAATCTTCCTTTATTAGTCTGGCAAGTCCCACTTTAAGATGTTACCTCCATGACTGGAATGGGAGAAATGTTTTTCCTGTAGCCTGCTCTGTGCCCCTTTCTGGATGCCAGAGGCCCTTCTCCCCTCTCTTTCTAAACCTTTGTTTCCAATTTCAGCTGAAATCTTAATTTGTCCCACATCTACATGGAAATAGTTTAATTCTAAGGATTTCCCTCACTTCTTCAGTTGACAATCTTCATTTTAAGTGAAGCCTCCAAGAAATTCATATACATATTGATTTCAGATTATGGATTGCATAATCCACATAATGCACATGCATATGGATTTTGGATTACCCCCACCTGCATTATATGGCAATACTTTAGATCTGTCTTGGCCTGCTGAATATAAGTAGGCACCTTTGCTTGTAGAAGCACATGTAGCATTTCCCACTTTTTTTTCTTGGTGTCTCATTGTTCTTGCACTGTGAGCTTGTTATTGAAGGCTTCAAGGACACAAAGAATGGTGACAGTAACAAGGACTCTCTCCCATTCTTAATGGAACGGTAATAGAAAATACAGCAAGTGTGAGAACGGCAATAGGAAGGGCTGAAACAGAAGTCAGAAAGATGATACTGTCCTTCAGTTCTCTATTTCTGGAACATTTTCTAACTCTGTGGAAAAGGGATTCTCAAGTAAGCAAATTTACCCAAATACTGTTCAAAAAGCCTCTGCTGTTCAACCCTGTTCTGTCTTCATCACAGAACTCTTTGAGCATGTACTAATATGTATGTTTTGCTTGTACTTTTATGTCCTTCACTTTTTCATAAGCTTTCCATGAATGATCTTTTATTATTAAACAGTTAGTGAAAGATCTCATCCTTGTCATATTTCCTCTTCCTACTTTTCAATGAATAATTAACATGGAATAACTGGTAGCTATTCTTTCTAAACTTCTTACATGGAAGTGGATTCCTTCACAAAATAGAAGTGAAACAAGAAAAGATGCAGCTCAGTGTGACCACTGTATCCAAGTGCTTGCACTGTTTTCCAACACCCTAATTTATTTTATAAAGCTGTATGCAATGCTGCTGTATTAAAATATACACATATCTACTGTACTTGACAGACTGCCTGCTGCCCTACATTCAGCACAGAGTACCTGCATGATGACACTGCAGAAGTATGAGAATGTGAAATATCACTTGTAGTTCTCAGGACTCTATAAAACACTTGAATATCTAGAATTCAACTGCCTGGCAGTATGCACCTTGCACACAAAGTCATTAACAACCGCCCTCCCCCCAAACAAATGAATGTACAACCTGATAGTTTCATTCACAAATATAGTGCTATCACTGCAGAAATACTGTCTTCCTGTTATTACTAAAAAGACTGCAAGTAAAAGACATCATTTTTAAATATGTTAGTGTCTTTTCATTCCCTTTTTTTAATTTTATGAATAGTTTAGTATGCCAGTGCACACAACCTAAGAAGTACTTATTATTATTTTTTCCCAATAGTCCATCATTATCATTCTGTTGTATCAGAGAAAATTAGCACCTATCACTTACATAATTTCAAGCAGTATTGTTAAGAGTGGAATTTGCATGCATGATATGGCGTATAGGCTAACACAAGTCCATTTGCTAAGTCCACGTGGTAAAATGGATGAATAAATAATTGAATGCTTAGCTCCAAATATATAATTATTCTTCGAAAAAAAATTAGAGCACAAGCCTGTGAAAATACATATAATAATACTCATCTACAACTAAATACCCTGGACAAAAAATGCCCTTTCAGAAATGGAATAATATAGTTAGATTCCTAAAATGTTTATAGAAAACTTGCATAAATGCCCAAGTTTTGAAAGTACAGGACTATTGCACTTCTTCCCCACAGGTGTTAGACTTACATTAAAAACGTCCCGGCATAGTGAAGAAAAGGCTTAGCAGAGTACTTGTGCAGAGCATGCAAAAGGTTTGTAAACCTTCAAATTGCAGTTTAAATTTTTCCTGTTAGAAAAAGGTACAGCTCGCTTGTTCTGATCTGTTCCCACACACCGTATCATACAGTCTCTCCCTAAGAAAGTAACATTACCTTTTTTAATATCATTTACCACCCTGCTCTGTAATAAGCATCGCTGTTCTGACGTTGCAAGAACTGCTTGCCATATGTCTACTTCCAATACACGAGTCGCATGAGTTATTTGTTACATGTAAAGAAATGAAGGAGTGGGCTTTGCAACCAGAAGTACAAAACTTCAAGTCCAGTCCATTTCTGTATTAAAGTGCAACATAAACCAATTTCCAGATGAAGTAAAATAAATAGGCAGGTACAAATGAGAAAACTATGCTCTAGTTCTTATGCTTGGTAGTAGCCTGAATGAATGCAAATATGCCATGAACAGCAAACGAGTGGAGAAAATTCCGCTATTCTGGATACGGTTTTCAGCAAGAATCAAGAAGAATTGAAGGCAAATGAGACAAGATGTAGAAGTCTGATACAACTGCACTAATGCTGATAGTAATGACACCTTTTCTGGAAAAGGTGTGAAACATTAAATTACAAGAATTCAAAATATTCTGTTTATCAGAATGGTCAGTAACACACAAATGGCAATATCTTTTATTGGCATCTTGCAAGAACAGTACCAAAAGTTTCAAAGAAACCCAATTTTCTTCTAAACCAATGTTATATTGTTTTTCTGGTTTATGGACATCACATTGTGTTTTAAAATAATGCATCTGTCTTTCTATTGCAGAGGCTATTTCCACTTTGCTATTTTTCTCACCCTGTAACTTGAAAGCCAGCCTACATTCTCAATCTCTAGAATAAATTTCTAAAACATAACCTTTTCACATTTATTTTCTGAGGCATTTATTTAGTCCTTTTGAATTTCTTCAGGTATTCTTTTCCAGAGTAATTGAGTAGTTTCAATAAGCATAAAAAGCTACTGCCTGAAACAGTAATTCCATTACAGCTTTTTGCTCTTATTACTGGTCATCTGGTATACCACTGAAGAAAATCTGTAGATGGACCTTTTTTTTAAATTATTATTTAGTAAATCAGAAAAAATAATCTGTTAGGAAGCATGGGAGTCAATCTTGAGAGGCAGAATATCATTCAAACTTGACAGAGCTTTTAAGTCTGTCTTTCCCATTTGCAACCAGATACTAACTAGCAATGTGAGTCAGCGGGAGATCTTCGTTAGGTCCAGGCAGAAGCCCGAGTTCCTCTAGCAGTTAACCAGGCTCTGAGAGGGTGATTCTTGGCTGTTTTTCTCCCGCACTCGCTTCCTTTGGTCTGAGCTACTTGCTTTTCAACAAACACATTGCAAAGCCCATCAGCATGAAAGCAAAGCGATTTGATAGAGCAAAAAATGTCAGGGACATTTTCTAGATGAGAATCAACTAATCCAAAGCAGATCCTTTTGCTTTGAAAAGCAACAGTGGAGGGAAAGTCTGGTGCAAGGAACACTTGCCCTGGGAGGAGGAGGATCAGCCCAGGGAGCATATAACAAATGGGACATCATGGGCTGCCCCTGTGAGACCACCCTTGATTATCTCTCAAAGGTCATGGCAATTGAGTGAGGCTCCCAAGGACTAGAAGGATGCAGGTGTCACTTCATCTTCAAGAAGAGTAAGAATACTCTTTTTTTTTTTTTTTTTTTTTTAATAGGGAGGATCATCAAACAGGTTGTCCTGAGGGGCTGCGGTGTCTCTACCCTCTGAGTATCCCCCTGAGATACCCAAAACCCACCTAGACACTATGCTGAGCAACCTGCTCTGAGCAGGAGGGTTGGACTAGATAATCTCCAGAGGTCTCTTGGTCTTTTCTAACCTCGGCAATTCTGTGATCATATGATAATGCTCTCTCATCTGGACAAAGTTAATCCACACAAAATCCTGCTTTTTTTCATAAACCTATGCACATTAGCACAGCCTTTGATAGTCCTGTCGTGGTTTAACCCCAGTCAGCAACTAAGCACCACGCAGCCACCCGCTCACTCCCCCTACCCCAATGGGATGGGGGAGAGAATTGGAAGAGTAAAAGTGAGGAAAAACTCCTGGGTTGAGATAAGAAGAGTTTAATAATTGGAATAAAGTAAAATAGTAGTAGTAATAATAACAATGTAATAATAATAGTAACAATAATATACAGAGCAAGTGACACACAATGCAATTGCTCACCACCCACCAACCAATACCCAGCCAGTTCCCGAGCAGCGATCGCTGCCCCCCGGCCAACTCCCCACAGCTTATATGCTGAGCATGATGTCATATAGTATGGAATAGCCCTTTGCGCAGTTTGGATCAGCTGTCCTGGCTGTGCCCCCTCCCAGTTTCTTGTGCCCCTGGCAGAGCATGGGAAGCTGAAAAGTCCTTGACTAGCATAAGCAGTACTTAGCAACAACTAAAACATCAGTGTGTTATCAACATTCTTCTCACACTAAATCCAAAACACAGCACTATGCCAGCTACTAGGAAGAAAATTAACTCTATTCCAGCCAAAACCAGGACAGTGCTAAAGGCACAAAGTGATTAAGGCATATCTTCCATATCGAAGAAATGCTGTATCCAGTATTAGATGAAGTTTTACACAAGAAAGCTTGAAACAAAACAACAGGAAGAAAAGTATAGCTTCTAAAAAGAAAGATTATACTGTGAAACACCTGCAGCATATCCGGAAAAGATGGTAAATTAACCACATCATAATAGTGTGTTTCAGTAACCTGTGCAGAAAACTTTTCCAGTGAAAAGGCTCAAACTGAAACATTAAACATGTTGGGATGTACTGAGTGAACAAAGGTAAGGAAGGATGAATTTGAGGCACCATACCATAAACTCCCTCTAATGCAAGCATCAGTATGTACTAGAGAAGCTGGATTACAGTCTTCCCGAATTCTCTTCAGTCAAACGGTTTAGGCATAGCTCCTGCTCCATTCTTAGGAAGCACCTTGTCACTACTTAGCTGCAAGGAGCTTTGCTAGGAAGCACCATCATCATCAATGTTTCCTGCACACAATCATCACCTAGGAACTTTGCTCTGGTTGCTGTCGCTGAACAGGTAAGCAGTCTCAGACTTCCCAACACCTGAAAACCTGAATTGTGATCCTCACAACAGATTAACAGAAATCCCTAACTACGTTATGTCTTACTTCTACACCGCTGGTCCCGCGTTGCCAGACCTCTAGCTTATCCTGGGGACAATGTGGATCGTGAGTTAGGATGATTCAGGACCACAGTCAACAGGACTCCTGTCCTTGGAGTCTACATTCATATGCTACCAAAAATGATGTAGAGAAATGATTATAGAGATTTAAAGAAGAAAGGGCCGGGGGTGGGGGGGGTGAGGGCAGCGAGCGGAGTAAGTAAATGTCTGGAGAACTGGACTGTCTCTCCTTTGCCATGGACTTACTTTTATAATAATATGCAAGAAAAATCACTAATTATCCTTGTTTCCTGAATATCCAACTTGAGATCCAGAGTCTGATTTGCAGTGGTTTAAGCGATCATAGCTACAAGTAAAATCAATGGAAATTGCACTTTGCACAGACTAAGTGCTATAAAATGGCAAGTTCTTCTGCCCGCTGAGGTCCTAAATAGCATAAATCATGAACCCCAAATCAGCGGGTATGTCTGAGCTTAATCTGTGTCTTAAACTCCTCAACTATCAAACAGGGGTAATAACCACTCATCTTATCTTGTATTGCAAGGATAAATTAAACAATGTTTGTGAACCACTAAGATATTATAGTGATGAGCACCACAGAAAAGCTCTGTAAGAAATGAGTAATTATGTCTTCTGAGCAACGGATGAATAGTAATCAGCAGTGAAGGCACAGGACCATACATTGAGTAATGAGAAGAATACAAGATATTGAATAGCTGCTCATTAATTGAACGTTATCCAATCTGTTCAATGAACAAGGCAGAGGTCTAATGGAAAAAGTTGTATGTGATTGTGTAATTAAGGCTGAATTAGAAATCATTACATGTGGTGCAGATGAACAAAGACCACACAGGCCACTAGCATTCATTATTTTCATATTTAGTTGTGATTTTGCAAGCTTGATTTTTTCTCTCCCCAACATATTTTTAGAAGAGCAAACTGAAAAAAACCCCAAGCAGCTCAAAACCCCTGAAACCCACCATTGCACCTAATATGAGAACCCACACAGAGGAGCACAAAGGGGTAGGAGAGGACACAACGACCTCAGGCGGTCCTGCCATTCCAAAAACTCTGGAACCGGAGAAGAAAGGGTCTGCCACACCGCCCATGAACAGGAGCAGCCAGGTGTACTGCGCAGGCACCACAGCACACACGAATCCCAAGCACGTGCTCTCATCTGCTGCATGCAGCGCCGAAACACAGACTTGATGCTTCAGCTACACTTACATCACACACGTGCAGGTGACGTACACGCTACAGAGAAAGCTCACGTACTGGCCACTCCAACAGCTGCCCAAGCCGCTCTATAAGTTGTGCAAGTACAGAGCTCTCTCCATTACAGTGTCAGCAGCTCCTGGTAGCCCTTCACCTGACACCTGAGGAGACTGAAGAGAAGCCTGCTTGTTTCTGCTTGCTCTTAGTGTGGACAAGGCGCATACAAAAGCCCCACATCATCATCATCGCTCTTGAAATAGGTGGGAATGGACTGACTAACCCACGTTCCCTTTCTCAGGGCCCTGGATTTGGCAACTCAGCCGTGAGAGATGGCACCAAACAATTTTATGGGTTAAAACCAGCTAATAGTTCTGTCTTACAGAAATTCCTCTCCTTATACACTAAAAAAGCTGTGGGCTTCAAAGCTGACCATGGGCCATTATTGTTTCCAAAAAAACCTGACAAAACTGCCTCAGCCTAAGTCTAGACTTCAAACCTAACAGAGGCACTCCCAACCTTCAACAACCTAAAACTGTGCTGCAAAAAAAGGCTGAAATCCTGGCTTCTTTTAAGGCAATGGGAGATTTGCCATTACCTTTTCCCACTCTATTTATATCTGAGATGCTCGCAGATGCCTTGTTCCCTCTCTCTGTAACAGACAGATCTGTATGTACATTTTATCTCTTTTTTTTTTGTCTGGAGCCTGTTTTCCCACCCTCTTATTTAAAATGGGATTAGGAGGTACAAAAAGATGTTTTGTTTCTGGCTTTATGTATTTATATATTTATTTTGAGGTTTTATCTATTTAGAATTTCTTTCAGCCACGACACTGCAAAATTCCTTATCTCTAACATTGTTTCGCTGAAGGCACCTTGCAGGATTATCCTCTTTTGGCTCTTAACTACTTAACCTGAGACTGGAAGAGCCTTGTCAGGCTCTAAAAATTTTCTGAACCTTGAGGGTTGTAGAAGAGAAGTGCTATTTGCTACTAAAGTGAAAATTATAACATTGTTTCAATGGGCTGCCAAGGCAGGCAGATAACAGCATTTTATAAAGCGGTATCTCTTAAGAAGCTGTACCACAGCTGTAAGGAGCTAAAGCATCTGACTAATGATGCTTTATGATATTCGATATGCTTTATGCTGTTGGATATAGAAGATCCTGTACATATATTTATGTCCAATTGCAAACTCCAATTTGAATGTTTGTTCGTGCTTTAGTTATCTATTTACAGCCGTATTGTACTAAGCATTACAAAAAAAACCCCAGCAGCACAGTGTCCAGGAAGCTAGACCAATTATACTTCAATGACAGAGGACTTCTCAGTAGCCAGGCTCTCACTTGAGGGGAATATCAGCAAACGTAACCAAGCAGGAGGTCACTTGATGGGGTCTGGGGGTACCTGCAGAGGTTTAGCTCAATAGGATGCAGTTATTTCAAAAGGACTTCACTCTCCTGAGCTTTTTTCTGAACTAAAACCAAGAAAAGTCATTGCAGGAGACAGACATTCATCTGCTACAAAGCAATTCTGCCTTATGCAAGATCTGAGCACTTTACATCAATTTTTAAAAATTGGAGTCTTGTATCCCTGTGAAGATCTGGGCATCCACCACCATTACAAGTGGAATAACCTAAAGATGTATTAGTTCGCTCATCCTCTCTGTTGCTGCTGCTTCATTTTTGGAGTCAGATGAACTCTCCAGCCCTACCAGGACACAATATTAACCAAAAGAGACCTCTTTGGCTTATGCTTTTCTATCACAAATAACCAAATCATACTAAACATCAGTTACTTCCCTTGCACTCCATTTCAAAGGTACTTAGATCCTTCCGACTCCTTTCAGGGAAGTGCCCCTAAAAGTCCCTCTTTTTGGTGGTTTGCAGCCTTCTCAAAACATCAAAGTAACTAATGTTATTTGTACCCATTTGCTCTTGTTTCAGTACAGTTCTTAGTTCAAAATAAATTCTCCTCCCTCTCAGTTGTCTATTCCTCAACTGTGAAATATTTATAGACAGCAATCATGTCCCAACTCAGACTCTTTTTGGGTAAGCTAAAAAAAGATAAAAGCATTTAGTCACCTGACATAAGATAATTTTTTATTCCCCACATCATTTCAGAAGCTCTCCTAATGTGTTTACTTGACTCTCAATCAAACTGCCTTTAACGTGCTGGTGACCAGAAGTACACAGAATACTCCACATAAACATTCCTACCATCATTTGTACCATAATGGTGTGAATACTTCCCTGTTTGCTTGAAATACTTGGTGCATCTGAACATATGGATTTTGTATAACTACGTTACACGAGTGGCTCAGCCATCTTGGAACTATTACCTAAAAGATGAATTTTCCAGGAAGCACCCTGTCTACCTTCTCTGTGCGGCATATGGAAGAAATCCACTCCTTTTTAAAGAAAAGGCAGTTGAAGTATTCAAGAATAAATTAATGGCTGTGACATTTGAACTTTTGTTAGCCAAAATATTTGTGGCTACCTTAAATCAGTATGCATTCACAGGGCAATCCCACCTGCACGAAGACTCTGATCTATCAGAACATTACCCTGTGACGTGCTAAAAAAGAAAACAACTAAAAAAAAATTACTGCAACTCAGTTCCCTGTCGCATCATGGGAATGGAAAATTTCCGCTCTTTTATACAGATGTAGAAGGTAAGCACGTGAAAGCCTGTGTGATGCTTGAATTTGTGGCGATGGAGGGTCGTTACCTAAGATAAACCAACCCTACCACTGCATATATGTTCTGTTTACTGCACACTGTGCTTGCGCATGCTGGCTATCACCTAATGAATATATTATTCACCTATAAAGATGAAGCAGTCTAGAAATTAGTATTCATAAAACAAAGAACAAAACACAAACAGAAGAGTGCAGGAGAAGAATAGTTGCACGCAGACCTCCCAGCATTGTGCAAGGGTTTTTCAAGGCTAGACAGCAGCCCATATTTAAACTCTCATCCTCGCACTCCTCTCTCCCTCTCTTAAGCAACAACTGGTAAATAACAGTTACGATCAAAAAAACTGAAAATGTTGGAAAGTCTTGGGGGAGAGAAGAAATTATTAATGCTTTTGGAAAGGAATGAATGCAGATTTTTAGCTTCCTTGATAAAAAAAATATTTTTTCAAATAATTTTCTTGGCCATTAACCAACCTGTCATTCTTAGTGGCACTACAGCTGCCAAACCCACCCAATTCTTTGCTTGTTTTAAAACCAAGACACTGTATCACCTAGATAGTTCCCAAACCTGCCTCCTGCTTTCTGAAACACTACCCCAGTATGCTTGCTCTATTAGCGTTGCACTCCACATTTAACATGCATCCAGCATTTATTCTTGAGCATCAGTCAGAGTTTCTCATGCAGGCCACATATTCCAAGAGCCACAAGGAAAGCTTTTCCTCCCATTCCAACTCTCCCCAGCTTTAAAATATTCAATTGTAGTACAGGCTCCACCCTTTATTAGTATTTCCTTTTTTTGCGTCACACTTCTTGCTGCTTGTTTTTTTTCCCCTTTTTGGGGTCCCTGTGCAAACCTTTCTAGCTCCTTCCTCCTACCAGCCTACTGAACCCCGAGCTCCTAGTAACTAAAGCCAACCAGGAGCAGGAACGAAGACTTCATTTCACCAAGCAACGCTGCCTGCCAGAGCAAAAACCACAAAAAGTCCTTTTTCTATCTATGAAAGCATGGAAGGCTGGTGGCAGCTTCAAACCTATGACGACTTAATTATTTAAATTTTATTTTACACCTATTAACCATAGTATATCAAGTAAGAGTAGCAGCTGCTACATGAATTTGACCAGCTCACTTGCCCTCAGCAGATCACCCATCTGCTTGCTCTTCACCTAATATTTCTGTTTGATAGGTTGTAAAACAGATTCTTGCAACAGGTCAGGAACAGAGTCAACTTCAAATCCCACATAGAAATTTCTATGAAAACATATGGACATCTATACTGAGTGATGTCGAATTTAGAGAGGCCACTGACCTTATGAAAGTGGATAAAAGGAAACTTGCAGCCTGTGATGGAGTAACACTGACTCCATTACAGTGAATGAACAGAAGAGTGGAGACTGAAGAACTGTATGTATAATTAATTCTAGTAATACAGATCTACAAAATTAGTGGGTGCACACACTGCAAAATGGTGTGGAAAAAGCCTTTGTATAATGTATCAATTTCAGCTTCTATAGCATAAAAAAATATCGCTTCTTTAAATGATCAATAGGTTAAACTTTCCTGTTCACCAGTAGTATTTTACAAAAATTTAACTTATGCTAAATAAGCAAATTATTCAAGAGCTATGTATTTCAGCATTTAAATTCTCATACCTTATTATTTTTTCCACCTCAATTCAAATGAAAAGATTTAGGAAGCACACACAGAGGCTTTAGTTTCTCTTTATTTTCTACTGGGGCAGGGGGTAGAGCCTTGTGAAGTTCTTTCACTTACAGTGGATGGGAAAACCACAGGAAGTTTACCTGTTTCTGAGAAAACATGTTACATATAACATATCACTTTCCCTCTTGCGTGGCCTTCTGGAAACAGAGACTACAAAGTACTTCCAAAAAAAAAAAAAAATATCCCTGGGATATTATGCATCTGGCCCATTTCTAAACAGTTGCACAGTGCCTTTGCTTGCCAAAGAACTGAATTTATCTACGACTGAATTTTCAGGCTGGCAATAGCTTGCAATCCTTCACGCAAAGATGAGTCTCTAGAACGCTGTTGGATCCCTTTGGTTATGGCAAGAAAGACCGGCCTCGGTGCCTAGCAAGGCAGACTGGGAGTCACCCCACATGACTGGTGGGTTGGACCCTTGATCTTGCAGCCCAGGTTGCTTTGTTTTGGTGTTTTCAGAGCAGCCTGGCACAAAGGGAGATGAAGAATGGCACTTCTTTTCCGTAACCCTATCTTTGAGGCAACCTCGGTTCCCACAGCTGTCCCAAGTCCCTGCAGATTCCTACACAAGAAATTTCATCCCTTCCGCTATTGAAGCAAAGCCCTGGATAACCTGCTGTTCAAACACACAGTGGAGGTAGGATTTCTTTGTTATTACGCTGCTTGCTGAGGTGCACAGCACATTTACTATATCCAGGAGGCCATTTAAGTAAGACGGCATCAGATTAGACTTTGAAAAATTTACTTCAGCCAAATTTCCCCCTATTTTATACAGGCAAATAGCAAATGTTCAGGTGAAAAAGAAATGCAACCCTAGAAACTGTTGCTGTGACTGTGTTTCTACTCCAGAGGTGAAGAGAGATCTGTTTCTGACTTAAAATAGCAGAACTAGCTTTAAGGCAAATCTCCTGGAGCAGAAATCAACAGCAGAATCTGAAATTTATTGAACATCACATCTTTGTATTTAAAGAAAGAACAAGCTTCCCTATAACTAATATAATTGGTTAATTATTCCATTTTAAGTGGCCAAAAATCTCCCAGCAAATATGCAAAATAACTGGAAGATGAGTGTCATTTTTGCTGTAGTCTTTAGCACCATTTGGAGATGAAAAAATGCCTTCCTTTTTTCTTACCTTCAAGCCAAAGGAAGAATGAAAGATTAACTTCAGCAACTTAAGAAGCGATATAAATTTTGATTTAGGACAGATTACCTCATATTTGTCTGGAACTTGAACAAATGAAGACTAAAAATGCAAAGCATACGCAAGAACAGCTGTGATTTCTGACTTAAAGCCTGTTACTCTCCTTAGAGAAAGCCGGTTCAGTGGGAAAAGAGAAGACAAGACTGTCCAGGTGCTTTAGGTTCCCTCACAGTATAGTGTATTTTCAGCATATAACTCTATTAATGATCATAAATTAAAGTTTAAATAACTTCATGATTGGCCGTATCTGTAATTTAGAAAATCATACAATATAGTTATCCTCGGTAAAAATGTATTACAAATACAAATGTCTTAACTTTTGCAGTGACACCATTTATCAACACTTTTATGGTTAAAAGATTTCAGTGTTTGCAAGGCAGATCAAATTTATATTAATGACACAATCACATTTCCTCATACCAGACTCCTGTTCATCAAGTCAGTCAAGCAAAAAGTTCATGGTTACTTGATACCAAAATTTAGCACTTTGATAATTTACATCCCTGTAATGAACTCCATCTGAAATTTACTTTTGAAATTTCACCAATAAGCCCAGTTTAATACTTTTTTGCTCTACAGCTCTCCTTTTCATAAATTCATTAGACATTTCCTGCAAGTCCCCAAAATAAGGTTCACTGAGAATACAATTACCAGATTTATAACTGGAAATGCAAGCTTTAGTTTCTTTATTGTTGTGTACTTTCTTGTTTTTGAATTTCAATGCAGTTGTTCTTTTCTGTTATAATCCCTCTCTTTTATAATATTTCAGAGCAGCACACAGGAATTGGTGCTCAAAAGCTGTTCAAGGCAGGCTGACAACTTTAGCAATTCTAGCCGAGACCCGAAGAGCTGGGTGCTGTGCAGCGGTACCTCCCTCCAAATCCCCCTTCTCTCTGTTTCCATGCTTTTTGACACAGTATGTCTTCCCACTTCATAGAATCATGGAATGGTCTGGGTTGGAAGGGACCTTTAAAGGTCACCTAGTCCAACCCCCCTGCAATGAGCAGGGACATCTTCAACTAGATCACTTGTTCTTGTCCTTCCACCTGAACACCAGTTGCTCCCTCCCACGATTTCCATCCCACCGTATCTTTTGAAGGGCTATCAGCATGCAACTTTTTAAATTAGACTAAATAAAACTTTCATTTAATCAGTAGAAACTAATGACCAAAAAACTCTTCCCCTTCAAGGAGTAGAGTTGCTCCATTCAAAGAGGGCACAAAGTGAAACACAGAGGGTCGGTCTGAACATCAGGAAGCACTTTTTTACTGTGAGGATGACCAATCACTGGCAGAGGTTGCCCACAAAGGTGGTAGAATCTCCATCCTCTTGAGATATTCAAAAGCCATCTGAACATGGTCCTGGGCAACTGGCTTTAAGTGGCCCTGCTTGAGCACAGAGGGTTGGACCAGATGATGTCCATAAGTTCCTTCCAACCTCGGCCATTCTGCGGTTCTGTGAAAACAGCACCAGCCGTAGCTACCATATTAAATAACAATTGGAAGTGGCGGCCATTTTTGAAAGAATATAATTTCTCGTGCCACTTTCTACTGAAGAATATTTAGCGGATCAAATAAGAAGTATGTGTCTGTGTGTGTGCACGCATATGAAGTGTGTAAAAATATAACTGGAAAAGTACTCATAAATCTTTAAAAAGTCTATACACATGATTTCAGGGCAACGGTGAATGAAACTTGAGGAATCTCTTCTTTTACTACAATCTTTTAGAGAGGAAACAATTAATTTTTACTCAAAAAAAATCAGCCACTGTATTTATAAATCCCCCAGAAAGTTGTTTCTATGTTCACAGAGGGAGTTTTACTGTTTTCTTTGTAATAAAGACAAGAATGCAAGCACTTAAGTAAAGAATACAGCTTTAGCTCAGAACTGAGACAGGTATGCCCAGGATCTGCATTTAAGGTAGTTCTTCCACTTTGACTTTTACTTTTTATTTATACCATGCACTTAACCACCATAGTTTTCAAAACATCCTCATGAACATATGATACAGAGTAATTACCACAAATATTTTGTTTAAAATAGGAAACTTCAGGATGGGGTGTTTTACTGGTCATGTACCTGACTGAAAAATTTATGATCACTCTACAAAAAATTTTTGTTGTTACAAAACTACCTACACAAATTTTTATTCACATTGATAGTTTCAGGATGTTTGGAGCCAAAATGTATATTATGTTTTTGCTATGTACTTTTATGGCTAATACCCTACAATGTACTTTTATGCATATATATACACACACATGAAAAAAACATTATATATAAAACCGGAAAAGTGCAAGCCAAATTTTCAGTGTTTGCATAACAACAATGCTACTGGTGCATCAAGAGCTCACAGTCATGTGCATACCAAGCAGAAGTGTAGACAGTGTTCACATACCACTGGTAGGAACATGTATGTTAATATAATAATTCTAAAAAACAATAACAACAAAAAAGTATTTCAAGCTAATTTAAACCCCCATCTTCAATTTTTAGGGATGATAGGGTTGTTTTGTCTTTCATTTTTTGAGTTTTGTTTTGCTTAACTTGTAAACTTTCAGTAATTACTGATGACTTTTAACTACATCTTAAAAAAAAAAAAAAAAAACAACCTATTTCTATGCCTGATTAGAGTAATTCTTTCCTAATAATTTTCGCCTTCTGAGGCTCGGAAACATTGTCTTGCTACTTTGTTAATTCTTAAAGGGAACACTTGGTAATTCTTCATAAATTCCTGTAAAGTTGGATAGGGATATACATCACATTATGTCTGAAAGGACATCAAAAGAGAGGGGCGTGGTAAATTTAGATACACAGTACCTTGAAATTACAGTGATTCAAGACTGGAAAGGAAGCTTTCTTGGAAGGCAGGAAAGGAAGAAGGAAGGTACCAAAAGGTGGTTACTTCACACAGTATGTGCAGGTGTATGCAAAACCTCACCACCACCACCAAAACAAAAAAATATCCTCATGATTCAGAGGCCAACTTAGACATGGATGTCTGAAGACCCATCCCTGATGTGGCATGGAAACACATAGAGGAAATCAGTCACTGAAAATAAGTAAGGTTTTCCAGTTCATGTGCTACATTAAGTGACTGAAAACTCAAGGAAGAAGTTAGGGTATGAAGGTATCAAGGTCGCCTATTGCACAACAGTAAGAGAAAATGGTTTCAGAAGGGGGAAACCTTTTCCGTGTCCTTATAACTTTGGGAAGTTCATTTCAATTAGATTGACACTTTTGATGATAGATAAATAGATTGATAGAGAGATATTACATGAGGTCTTGACTTCAATGACGCACAGGCCCTCCAGGTCTATTTAACAGAGCGCTAAATCTTTATTGCCATCAGCAGCAGATTTAATGATCACAGAAGGAATTAATCACATCACACACTGCCTCATTCTTCTCAGTGCACAAGCTGGACACCATATTAAGAGCCTATTTTCTTCCTTCTAGGTTTTTCTTCATGAAAGTAAATCAGTAAGTAGATACCGCCTGCTTCACCAGTGGTTGTAAAAACATCTACTCATCAGCAAAGACTTCAAAAAACCCACACAGTATCTATGTCCTTTGCATGACATGAACTCTTATTCTTTATCAGGTATTAAAAACTTAACTTTTATCACTTGAAGAAGTTGCTTACAAAGTCTGTAGAAGTCAAACACTTTCTTTTACCCTAACAACCCAAGTCACGGAGAGGCAACACCTGCCACAGGTCCTGTAGCACTCTTCTTTCTATTGAGATGCCCAGAAAGACTAGCTATACCAGAATTAACATACAATAGGGAGATGTCAGCAAAACACTCCTATGATAAAGCTATCAAAATATAGTCCTCATGAAAGTCCTAGTCCTTAATGAAGAAAACAATCCATGAGAAAAGCACCATGATCAATTCCTGCTTCCTCACCAATCTACTACAGTACTGTAAAGCCACTTCTCTTGCTGAAAGACAAAGCAGATGCACCACTGAGTCAAAAGTCCTGGAGGTACCCACAGGGAGATAACCGACCTGAGTGAACTGTACTGTCATACAAGGCTGCCAAAGCATGACGAGACAACCATATTCATCCTCCAGTACAGGAGAAGCAGGAGTATGTTTACATCAATTGTACCTGTGTCCATTAAAAACTACAAAAATCCACTTGGAGGGGTGGAGAAGAAGCCTGATTCAGCAGCAACATGAAGTAAAACAACACATCCTTTTGAAGGTGTGCATTGCAAAACACCCTGGCACATTCTACATAAATTATACCACGCGTAATTGGAATTCATTCAACATTTTTTTTTAAGATTAACACCACAGAATTTTATCAATGGCAGAAAACACATAGGAAAACATGAGTGTGCGAGTGTATATATATATCTATTAAAAAAAAACCCCACACATATTTTGTCTTTTCTTCTTTGTTGATGTTTGTTGTTTTGAGTTTTCTTACCTTCTACTGCTCTCTTGAAGAAAACTTTACAGCTGCCACATGTAACCACCCCATAATGACATCCAGATGCCTCATCTCCGCACACCAAACACACTTTGGAAGGTCTTGAAGATCCAGTTGATACACTTCTCAATGAAGAGCTGGAGTAAAAAAAACAAACCAAACAAAACAGCTATGAATATTTCAAATCACACTGGCCACAATGCAAAGTTCAATTAAGAATTTATAACAGGTATATTGCTCAAGGCACCTAACAATTAGAAAACCACAACTCTTTCTGGCAGTGCCTGGTTGAGCACATGAATTGCTTTAATTAGTAAGTGCAATATTTTTATTGTCTGTTTTAAAACACCCATAATATATCAATGTTAATGTGAGAAGTTACCACAAGGGCAGTGGAATTTATTGGTAGCAGATGATTAAAACTGAAAATAAACAACAAACAAACAAACCACTCTGGCAGCGACCTGATAGCTATAAATTTTCTTTCTGCTTGTTTGTTTCAAGCCTTTACAGCTAAGGAATACCTGCAATAAAATTGCTAAGACCATTTTATGAAGTAGCACAGCAAAGTGGTATGTACTCTCCCGCCTGCATTCCTGCTTACCACTACAGTGGTCCTTGAGCTTGTATCTAATATTTCAGTAATTTAACAGCTTGCTTCCGAAGTAGTTTTGAAGCCTTATTACATTCTGCAAGAGCAGAAGACCCTTCCATATGAATGTAGGTGCCAGAAAAGCAGCACCAGAGGTTCAGAAACCATCCCGAAGTTTCGCAGACTGATGCATCTTGCAAACCCACCTCCAACCATCTACCACCTTCGTAAAATACAGGGCATTTCTGCTGTTAGCTTTTTTTTAAACCATGACTCTCCGAAGGTATCTTTAGAAAGTATTTTCCACTGGCAACTGTAAAAGACAGCACTCTTCACAAACAAGTCACATTTTATGATGCAGCGAGTCTCCTCCCACCCTCCTTCCCCTGGGAACTGGAAATGCCACCCTAATGTAATCGGCATGCTTGGAGAAACGTGCCAGATACTGAAGGAGATGAAAGCTTTGGGTCCCTCCCACGCCTCCGGAGGGCTGGGGAGAGTCTTTCCTTCCACACAGCCTCTCTTCTCCAGGTAAACGTGACCTCTTGCATTTCTTCACACATTATGTCTCCAAATGCTGCCAAACAACTACAAAAACAACCCTAAAAGACTTTACACTGGTGGTGAAATAATCTGATAGTTCAAACTGCAGGTCACAGGCTATTTGTTGGTCAGTCACTGGGAAACAAAGTTCACTGGTAGTCTTCATTCAAGCATAAGATAACCAGGTTGCTTAAGAAATTTCAAGTACGCACGCTTTGATTTTTTCCAATTTTCTATCTTCCTTTAAAAGAGCTATACAGACACTGAGTGATTTATCCAGGAGCACAGCACGAATGTCACTCCAGATCAAGGACCACAACTCTCCTGGCCTGCAGCTTTACTGTAACATCAAATCTAAATGTCTTTTTAAATGACAACATTCAGATGCTAATCAAAATGTTCCAAATATTATTCCTTCTCTTGTCTGCTTGCTAGTCTGTTAGATTTACTAGTTTTAGTCCTCGTGCTATTTATACTTTCATTACATAACATCACACTACTTGATAATTGCTAGGTGATGGCATTAGCTCATCTGTTAGAGAGATAAAGGAAAGCCTCACCAGATCTATGTTAAAATAAGTTCTGTGTGCTCAAGTCACAGTCATACCTATGCACGCTGCATTAATCTACCCCTAAGGAAAGGGTAGATCCTTCTTCGGGATTTGCCAAGACTGTGCTGGTATTCAGCTCTGCATTTGGATTTGTTTAGGCAACGAACAGGACTTTCTCCTTCTAGCATGTTTCATACTGCATGAAAAACATTAAGCCTCTCATTAAACAAAATTCTTCAAAAGGTGTCTGCTTTCTAGACAAAAAGTCAATAACCTGGAAAACTAACTCCTTGGAAATTTTTTTTTTTTTTTCCTTTTTCATTGCAAATAGTGGTATTTTGTCTGAGAAGGGAAACATCTCAATTCTGACATACCACCAAAGTGTCTTGGGGCATTTGTAATTTTGATGCTGCATGTTCCCGTTCCTTCATAAGACTAGCAAAAATCTTCCTAATCTTTCTACTCTGAAAAAGGTCAGTGTATTTTTTTTTTAAATATATAAAAAAAGCTAATTCTGCTAGACAGCTTTTCCTGTGGAGAAATGGAGGTTTCCAGGGTATCACAGCAGTGCGCATGTTTTTCATTTATATACGCACACACAGAGATACACACACTCTCTCTATATATACACATACTGTATATATACATAAGTATGTATTATTTTTAGTTGAAAATAAATTGCCATCTAGGATTTGCAGAAGGTGGGAGAGCCTTTTTTTAAGATGCAAGCTACCCTATAAAATTTCACTTGCAGAAAAT